>NC_045638.1:60561765-60864398 GCF_009829145.1 Chiroxiphia lanceolata
TTTTCTTCTTGTCACTATCCACATCCAAGTGCTTGCTATAACTTGAATATTTTTTACATTAACTGAATTTTCTGTATGTAATATAAATATGTAATTTTAACAGCTTTAATTTTCTCTTGAGACTGTTCTTTGATGTTGCTTTTCCCCCCCAGATAATCTGTAGTTAATTGTTGGATATGTCTCATATCATATATGTCTGTTGTCCATCCTGTGCACTGTGGGGGCAGCTGAGGGTGGGCTTTGCACTTGACTATCAGCGAACATGAGTTTTAACATACAACTGTTCTGAATATCTACTGCTTATATTTTTAATCAAAATATGTTTGGATAAATTGAGGACAACTGGTTGGTAAGGAATTTTCCTGATTTCAGACTATATCTTACTTTAGTCCAGAAAGGCTACAGGGGATGGAAGTCTTTTCAGCTACATGGACCACAGATTATTATTGGAGCCCTTGAATAATACATTCCATGCCAACACTGAGCTGGTTTACAAGATCATGTATTAAGCAGCTTTGTTGCCTGTCATAGTTCATGTCCGCAGCTGTACTAGTCTGGCAGTGAAGAATTTGCATTCAGTGGAACTTCAGTCTTACAAGATTCATAGCAATTTTCTACTGTGTTCTCCAAAAGCTAAATAAATAACTTTATGAAGCAGATTCTGTTGACTTTTTGAACACAGTTGTTTGGGTTTGGGGTTTTTTGTTGTTTGATTTTATTTTTTTAATAGCCTAAAATGAATTTATTTTCTGAAATCAAAAATATAAAAATGGGAAGAAATTGTATTCTGTAGGTGTCACTTTGAAAAGTTTTCTAGCAGCATAAGAGAATTACCTTTTGACAGATCATCTCCCCTTAGACTGCTGTGCATGAAGAAACTCACACTAGATAGTAATTTTTTGTAGAATTACCTCATCAGCTCTAAGTCCCATGCAATCACTTTTCTGAACAAAATACCTGCTTGTGTATACATTTCATGGACAGTAGTAATACTGTAGAAAACCAGGATCTAAAATTAAGAGCAAATAAGCATTAAAATAAAAAAACCCTGAATTTTCCTTAAGCAAAAGGCTTTGGCAGATCGTAATCAAAGAACTGATCAGTTCTTGCTTTTAAATCTTGGCTTAAATTACTTGCTTTTAAATCTTGTCTGTCTTATAAGATTAGTGCAGTCTGTCCTGTAGTTTTTCTGTTTTAGAAACTCTTTCCAGGTTTGAGAAAAGAAAAAATCACTGATCACTCTGTACACCCCTACCTGGAGAGAGCAGTGGAGTCTCAGTACTCTTTTTACTGAGCCACTGCACTTTTTATACCCATCAGATCTCTCTGACTTGCATATTTTTGCCAGTGTTGACATTTCCATAGTATTCTGTCTGCTGTTTAAGTAAATGTTATATGGTTAATTAATTTGAAATACAGCAGTGTGGCAGGAGCACCTTGTGAAGCTTTTACTAGTACTGTCACTTCAAGTTATTTTCAAAACTTGTTTTTTAATTATAAGTTCTAGGAAAAGAAGAAAAAAATTTCCCTTTTTCACTGTGTATCATATATATTCGCTAGAGGAAAGCTGTTAAGATGTATACACATTTTCAGTGTGGGCATGTTCCAGTCCTTCTGCACCCTCAGTCTCTTCTGAAAGTTATTCAGGAGGCAGACCTTTAATGCCACCAGCTTCTTCAATACTCAGTCTTTCGTGGACCCAATTTGTATGAGAGAGCAGTGAGATGGAGAAAAAAAAATTGTCAAGCCCTAGAAGAATAAGATCCCTATTACTCTTGACAAAGAGCTCTGTATTATGCACTCTGCTTTCTGTTTCATTCTTAAATTCTGATCTACATTTCCCTGCTCCTTCCTGTTTATGATGACTTGGTCTGCTGCCTCAGAGAAAGTAAATCATTTAGAAATGGGGAAGAGAACAAAACCTCAAGAATCTAGGAGAAAGGAGAAATCAGTTTTCCTGAGGGAAGATAGGAACTATTAGCAAAGAAAATCTCCAGAACGCTGAAACAGAGTGGAAATGTTTTGTTTCTTTGGGAATGCAATCTGTAATTCTGTTGCTAAATAAAGCACATTATTTGGTTAGAACTGGTTATTTACATATGTTTTGTGTTATATTTTATAGCTATTCATGATTATTAGTAAAGCTGTTGATTTCTGGGATGTTGTCCATGGGAGTAATGTGTAAGGAATTAAAACTGAAGTCCAAATCCTTGTGAAAGTCCATGTTCCACTGAGCTAACAGGAAATAATTATTCCTGATTATAGACATATCAGAGATTATGCTACTTGGACTCATAGACCAAAAAGAAATCTCCAGGATTTTTTTGCACACAAGACAGCTTGTGGTTCAAGAAATAACCAATGTTTTCCAACAAATCATTTAGAAATTCCAAATGGAAGACTGTAGTAAAATTCTAGTTCATAGACATCTAAATTGACATTTAGTATAGTGACTTGACTGTTTACCCATTCTCAGACTGCAGGAATAAATTTCGCTAAGATTTTTGTATATGTTGAAATAGTGCATCCTGAATGTTTTTCCCTAATAGTGTTGAATGTCATCATCTGCCATATTGTACTTGCTTGCTTTTTTTTTTTTTTTTTTTAAGTCTGGCTTAATTTCTTTTCTTAATTTGGGAAGAATTTTGGCTAGATTAGCTAGGTGTAAAGAATGGAAAAATACAAACTGAAGTGAGGAAGAATTCAAAATTAATCACTCTGCGGACATTGACATCTATTGATATTCTTAATTAGGCAACAAACAGGCAATGAAGATTCTTTTGGTTCTGACTAAGAGAGGGAATTAATGGGATGCACTTTACATGTCCCAGTGGCATATTGCTGACACCTGGATATTTATTTATCTATGAGCACCAACAATCTATATCATCCACAAAATTTTCTGTTTGCAAAAAGTGTCTTTGGCTGTCCTGGCAGATGGTCCAAACACATAAAGGTGATGGAGGCTGAGGGTCTGTCTGCCTTCAATTTCTGGCTTCTCTTGGTGGCTTGAGGTTTGGTGTCAATATACCTTTAAGAAATATTAACACATCTTTCCTGCATGAGTAGCAAAGATTGGAGGATATTCGTGTTCATTCCCTGACTTTTCCTCTTAAGTTTTTAGGGGAAAAATAAAAGAAAAATAGAATTCCCAAAGTTTCATATGTAGTCCAACTAAAGTTTTTTGTTGTGAGGTTTTTTTTAAATTTGAGATCCCTTCTTATTCTGAAATAATATAAAGAAGAAATTAAACAAACTTCTAATATCTAGAAGGGCCAGTTTCAATGGTGAGGAGAGGGAAAATAATTGTAACAGTAGGAACGAGAATCATCAGATAGAACAGAAGAGACCAAGCAGATACTTTTAACAAACAGTCTAAGAGAACTTCCTTAAAATAGACTTTGAAGATATTTATAGAAACTGGGAGAAGGAATGTCTTCTATTCTCTTGCCAAGTCCTGTAGCTGTATGGTAATGTGCAACAACATGGAACACAAAATGTTGTTTTGATAGGAGGTCTCTTTAGGAGCAATTGATCCCAAGTAAAAGAAACCAAAAGTTATAAGTTCATTAGCTTGAAGGTATTCATGCCATTTAATGAATTCAAATTGTTCTCAGTGGTTGCAAATCACTTCAGAGGAAAGAAATAAAAATTGTACTGTTCCTATTTTGCTGTCATGCTACACTGTCATACACCAGCATTTTCTTTTCCTATATAAATGAGTTTTATTGTCATCCCTGTATTTCTTCCCTAAATAAAAGGTACAGAAATGAATAAATCTACTAAATTCATACTAAATTAATGAATTTACTTACCAAGGCAATTAAATGTGGCTTTTGAAGATGTCCCTGTCCTTTCTGTAGATGGTGTTGGCCAGAAGGCAATGGGATACTCTCATGTCTGTATTACTTTGCCTTTGTTCATGTGACCAGTGGTAAAATAAATAGAAATAATTAATGAAACTTTTATTGCATTGTTAACTAGCTACAGTGTTTACTTTGCTTATTCTGCTGGGCTTTAGATGAGCGAGCCACTGACAGGAATTCCTTTAATGGTTGCTATCACACCCTGCCTGATCCGAATAAAGCAAAGCAAGACATGGTTTGGATATATTTTGCTGCATGTGTCACAAAATTTATCCTTTTTAGGCCATTTTATATGCATTACTTCTTCTTTTATGATACTGCTTAGATTGTGACTGTATTAGTAATACAGGAGACTAAAATTTTTGTGATTGAAAAAGGAATGAAATTTTTTTAGCAAGGAATCTTCAGATATATTTCATTAGAAAATGCAGTTGTTTAAATTATTTATTCCGTATCAGTTACAGGTTAATAAATGTACAGATTCACTTGTTCTTGTATTATTTGACAGACTGCCATTACCAGATCTTAAATTTATGGGCTACTGGAAAGTTGATCAGCCAGGAAATGCACAACAGAAGCTGCTGTGTCCATCAGAAACTCAAAAAATAGATGTAAAGGTTTGTATTTTAAACTTTTTTTTAATTCATATAATACTGGTTTTATGTACTGGGACATGAAGGATCGAAAATGTGATTAATTTCTCTAGGAAAAAGAGTGTGTACAAAGTGTGGTCCTTATTGTTTGTTCTTGGGGTTTTTATACTGACTAGAATATCATTTTTATATACCTAGCCCTCACAATGTAAGATGTGCTTTAAAATCACTAAGCTTGTCAGAAGTTCTTTAAAAGAGATTTTTATGAGAATATTGAAAGTACCACATGTGAAAGAACTTTGTAGCTGTTTTGCATGCTTGGAAGTGGCCAGTTTCAGACCCCAGACCTCAGTTATTGACTACGATCAGAGACTGAAAAGAAAGCTGTTTTCTTTTTCTATTTTGCATACAGCTGAATTCTAACAAGTCTTTGGCACTTCCAAGTTTGAATCTGAACCTTTGGTAAAGTTTTATCTGCAGCCAAAGTTTCTAAGACCTTTTTAACTCTGGGTTCTTGGTTGAACTTCAGTAATTATTACTGCAGTGAGTGAGGAAAAACATTAACTTCTGATGTGATGTAGGGGTGAGATTTAAACTTTATATAAAAAGAAATTGCCATCGAACTTCTTTGAAACAAAAATATTCTGATTTTTTTCCTTGTATGAACTGCTTTTTGTCAGTACATGATACCTCCTTCATGGTAGCAATAATGGTTCCAAACCATTAAAAGACTAAAGTGAAAAGGCATAACGGTTTCTGTACTGTAAAGAAAATGGTAGTACGGGCATTCAGAGAGCTTGCAGAAAACATTTCCTTTTCCCTTTTATTTAGTTAGTAGTTGGTCTGATTTTGGTGTTAAGAGTATTATGCCTTGAAGAAGATTTCTAGATTTTCATGAAAAATGGAGAGTGGGATATTTTAGGAAGCCCTCATTGTTATCATTTGTTTTAGGGCCCCGTGTACTTAAATATTCAAGGCTTTCCAGTGGAACGACATGAAGCCAGGTCCCTCAATTTTACTGAAGAACTTGCTTTTTGGACACTGCCTTTAGATGAAATTAACATAGTTTGTGATGTCACTGTAACCAAAGGTACAGTAAGAAAAGCTACTAACTTTTGTGCTGATCCTAAGTATTATAAGTAGTGAGATATCCTGGAGAAGATGAAGGACTAGACTGTTGACTTTGTAAGCATAGTAACACTTCAGTGCATTTACAGTAGTGGGTATTTCTAGATATATTTGCAATGGAGTACAGGCATAATACTGGGAATTTTAATATTGGAATTAAAATATCGACTATGGGAATGGACGATAGGAATAATAATTTTTGATTTCCACTTTTTTTTTAAACAGTAGGTGAAATACAAAATTAATCAGCCATTGAATTTGGAGCATAATTTCACCGAGTCATTGTGGTCTTTGTAAGGATATGCATCTTTCTCAAAATAAGAGAAAGATGTGTAAATAGAGTAGAACACAGCCACAAAATTGCAAGTCTGTTTAATTTGTGTGTTCAACACTGCATTACTTAAAAACGATTCTTTGACTTTTCCTCTGTCAGTTCGATTTTAATACAAATCTTTTAACTTGGAGAGTGCTGTGCTTTTTTCCCCTGTTCTCATGCTGATCAAAATTCTTTCTCACTGGATCAAGCCTGCCTTGACCTGTACTACTTATGTCTCAAAGCGAATTGCACCATTGGAAATATTCATAAATGTATTTAGCTTTCATAATTTTAAATATGTCTAAACTTTATTGTTGTTATAAACAGATCATTAATGATCAGTACTGGAATGATGCTTTTTCTACTTGTAGTACAACTTTTAAATAGATTAGCAGACTTTTATGGCAACAAAACAGAAATTAGGTGGCTCTGTATGGATTTCAAGAATAGTCTGCAGTCACTCAGGAAGGTGCTACATGTGAAAAGTTCTTGAAGGAATACATGAATTTTAAGGGAAGATGGGATAGAGAACGAGGATGAACCAAGATTATAAACAAACAAAATCGAATGAAAAGGTTTTTTACATATTAGCAGCTGGCAGGTGCTGTAGTCCTGTCTAGACAAATGTGTCTTGGACTGCTTGTTTGTCAATAGTGTTACAAGATTCTGCCTGTTAATATTTAATCAGTATCAAGAGATCATTTCTCTCTTTATCTTCCTGTGTCAACAGAAGTGATTTTTCTGTACTTTTTGCTGTATTATCTGCCAAGTTTATGACACATCTATTTCCAGAAGAGCAATGCGCAGTCAGTAGCCTTTCATTATTTTCTCATTTCAGAAGAGGAACCTGAAAACGTTCTTTACGTTACTACCTGCAATCCTGTTACTTTGTACTTCATGAATGTTTCTAGTAAGAGTGGATACTTTGTGAATCTTTATGACCTCTTCCCAAGAACAGTTGGAAGTGTCTGGCAACCTTTTGTGACTGTGGCTCCTCTGGGAAATCCACTCAAAGGTCAAGTGGTTCTACATGAAGAGGAGGTAAAAAAAATTAAAACGCAGCTAAATGTTTCATGATGAGCAAAGCAGCATCATGAGGGTGGGATCACCGAGGAGACTACCTTTGTAGACTGAAATAGCCTGGACAAGCCTACCTCCTGCTGAATGTTCTCTCTTTTACTGTACTTGAAGCTTGGGAGTTGCCTACAGCTTCAGTTTTTATGTGGGGATTTTTCTCTTGCACTTTTAACTGGACATTCTTGAAGCTGAATTCTATGTGCTTATCTTATTTCTCACTGATAGAGGGAGATTGGCCTTCATGGGAGAAAGGGAGGGAGTGGATTGAGTTCAGGAGTCTCAGTCAAGCAGCATGTTTGCAAACTGTGAAGTCCAGAGTAAGGTGTAATATGTGAACTTAAGTTTTGCTTCCTTTTTTACTTTTCAAATAGTATATAAAAGAGATGTTTTCTGAGTCACAAAGTAAAATGTTGCTTATATTTCCTTCATGCCACTATTTTTGATTTGTTTGGTGAATCCATTTCTCATTCTATAACATTTAAAGTATTAAGATTAGAAAGGAGACTATGCAAGCCTTAACATCCAGAGTATCAGCAATGCAGATTTAGAACCACTGACAACTCTGTGTTGGTTTGACTCAAACGCTTTTTTTAAAGACAAATATTGCTTGCTTTCCACTTTCTCTTACTGTCAGTGAACTGATTGTAACATTTCCAATTCAAAACTTCTTTGCCCAAGAGTGGGAAGAGACAACAGTGTATACTGTGGTGCTGCTGTTCATTTTTTAATATTAATAATAGTTTATTATGTTACCTACCAGTCATTGTGGTTTGACATGGGCATGAAATCTGGTCATTGTTGTTGGCTGGTTTTTCCTTTTCCTTTTCAGAATTTCTTCTGCACATTTTTCAGTAGGTGAGAGACTTGAATCTAGAAGAACTTTTCCTACATTGAATTGGGGTGTTAAATAATTTTCAGTCATTTCTGGTGTTTTTGTTATACTGTTGTTCCAGGAATGTTTGTCAAGTGTCAGTGCTTTCTGGTGTCAAACTCTACAGTTAAGCTCGATCCCTTATGAGAAACAAAATTCTGCCTTTAGTAGAACTGCCTGTGCCTTCTTTAGCTTCACCTTGGACACTTTCCAATGCAAGTTGGAAAAAAAATTATTCTGAGATTACCTTCTTGTTGAACAACTATAGAAGTACCATTTGAACTCTTTTGAGTTGCACATAACACATTTGTTTGGTTCTAAATAATCCTTATTCTTCTTTGGCGAAGTTGGTGCAGGAAACTAAAACAGATGGCAGTCTTATCTTGTATCTAAAAATGTTTAGAATGTCTCGCACTTCTTAATATCAAGCCAGCAATATTCCTTGTTTTCTAATTCTCTAAAATTTCTACCATTTTGTTTTTAACCAAATCACAGTAGCATTTGGTGTCAGCAATGAAGCTTTTATCAAAGGTTCTTCTGTGAAGCTTTAGGTAGTTTTCTCAGTGTCTGGTTTTGTCTGTCCTCATGGAATATATTTTTCAGTGATAGTATGATGTATATGTTTTTCAGACTAAAATAAAATTTGCTCTTTGGAGAAACTATTGTAGCTCAGTGTCCCTTTCCAGATGACTTCAGTCAAGCTATAACTTCATGTTTTTCTCTGGCAAAGCTTAAATATTGCCTGTTTCAGACTTGCCTTTCTTGGCAAGCGCTACAGGTGAATAAACCTTGTCTGTAAATAAACCTGGTTTACACTGCTGGAAAATAATACAGAATTAAAATATTCTGAATGTTTTGCATTATCTTAAAACTTTTTACGTAGCGTTACCATTAAGGCAGATCTTACTCATTGGTTGTGAAAATACATTTGACTTAATTACAAACTTGGTTGCAAAAAGTCATTGTATACTTAGGACACCATTCAAAAGTAATTTTTGACTTCTTGAGAACTTAAGTAAGAGTATTGCACATCTTGCATCAGAAAAAAAGATGAAAAAGGGTTCTTTTGTATACTGGATGCTTGTATCCATGGACTACATTAGCAATTTATTTGGGATTGTTTTTTAAGCAAGGCACCAAAGCACAGGTCAGACAAATGCTGCTGTTGTAGTCTTCACAGCTAAGGTTTTATTCCCAACTCTTTCTGCAGCGGAGCCATGGAAAAATCATGTGCTCTGTGCACTTGTGAAATGAGGTGGATGTTGCTGTGTATTCCATTATTATTGACATTAGCAGGTAAGCATATGGTCTAAGATAATAATCCAAGTACCTTCTATATTTGCCAGGAGAATAAAGGTGATCTGAAGAGCATTTCATCCCAGTTAAGGTAGAACATGGTGAATTGCCCTCTGGAAGTGCCTCTCTCTTTCTACTGGCAACAGAAGGAGCGTTAACATATAGTCAAGATGACTACTTTCAGATCTGCTAAGGTCACTGGCAGGCATAAACTCAAAATTTGCAGCATTCACATGTTAAGAAAAGTAGATTAGTGGCACATCTGTATTTTGGGCAAGGCTCCAAGGGTTAGCCACCTGTGCTAAGGTTGCATCAAACAAAACAAGAAAAACAAGCAATATAAATGATGTACGTTATGCTTTAGAGGTTCGTTTGTGTTTACTTGCAAAAAGACCAAAAAGTATTAACAATATTTGTAGAAATAAGAACTTGCATTTATTAAGTAAAAAGGCCACTTGACAGCTGCTGTTTCCTAAATAACATAATACATTAATTAGACAATACCAAAAGCATTTTTTTCCATTTTTTCTTTTAATAAAGGTCTTTGGAGATGAATGCTTCTGACTAATTTATAAAAAAGAACAATTTTAAATGGAAGATAACCTTATTGGAAAAGATGAGATTATGATACTGTGGCTTTTCAAATAAGGTTGTGTGATTTATTTCACAGATGATATCCACCTGGATTCACTAGAGCCCTCCAGTGAAATAAAATAAAAAATCACCATTCCTTCCTGTCCATTTAAATAAAATTTTACTGAAAGCAAACTCCTCAGGGATTTAACTTAATTGCACAAATCGGGTATTTATCTCATTTTAAAGCACATTTACATCTTCTTGGAAGAAAGATTAAATGATTTTATTTCTCACATTGGCCATTGGTCTCGGTGAGCACAGCCTGTTCTGCTTCTATCTTTTTGTTCAGACTAAAGTGATAGACTTTGAAAGGACTTTTCAGAAATCACAAGTAACTTCCTTGTAAGATGGGAATTGCATTCATATTTTCGAAGCAGCAATGCCCCTGCCCATGTGTACTTCAGGGTGTACTTCTACTTCCTGTTAAAGCTTTGTGCCCACCACTTACGCTTTTTCTTTCTGCACCAATTAGTTTTAGTGTTCATAAGAAGAGCAAATACAGACTGAAAAGAATTTTGATAACTCTATGCATGGTTTTGTATGGGGTTGTAGGATCAAAATGCACATGGAGAATTGATTTGCCTTAAGTTAACAGCACACTTCCAGGTTTTTTTACACACACTTTACTCTGCTGAAAGGCAGAGTAACCTATAGTCTATGTCAAGGAGCACAACAGTGTTCATCCAAGCAGTGTGCTGCCAGCATCCTTTAACTCTGCTTTTATATTTCTTGGTCAGGAAGTGGGGTAGTGAGGGAGGGAAGTGCTTTTCCCTGTCCCATGTGCTGCTGCAGTTCTGTCAAAGCTCCTTGATAACAAGGGGGTGAGGAAGCCTGTGACACAGAAACTGACACAGAGATCCACCTCGCTCGCTACACATAGAAGATGGCAATCGTCATTTAAAAGAAGACTTTTTTAACAGTTTTAACTTTTTGAACAGATCTGGCCTGAAGCACATAATTCCTGAGTATAGAAGTACCTGTAACATACTAGTAGTAACATCTGAAACTTCTAGTTCCCATAGTATTCTGATGTGTGTCTTAAGGACAAAGGGTGTATTTTTTTCAAAAACTAGTAGATGTTATTTAATTATCTTCTTTTTTTCTGTATGTTATATAAGACTTTCCTTTTCTACAAGCACATAGAAATGTGCTTACATAGAAATGTATGCATCTTTTATAGAAAGGGAGAAGACTCATTTTCCATAAGCACAAAGCTTATATCTCTGCTTATCTCTACTAGATCTCTATCCCAGTTCACTGAAATCTCAAGTACAATAAAGTCTCTCAAATCATCTGAAAGATGCCACTTGCATGAATTAGAACACCAGTAATCTACTTGCATACATTTCCCTACCTCTGAGCCCCAAACTACAGACTTTTTTCAATTGAACCTGGTGAACAGTGTGTTAATGTTTGTATCTATGCCTAATATTTACAGTGTCAGGATTGTTACCTGTATATCACTCAAGGGGTCCTTGAATGGCTCTAATAGAATAGGTGGTACAGGAGGCAAGAAGAGGTATGAAGGGATTACCCTGCCAAGCTAAAGATCAGCCTCAGTCTGAAGCTGGCAGCTAAGAAGAGTCTGTATTTGCAAGCTTGCTTGCTCAGGACATGAGCAGTGAGGGCAGAAGAGATCAAAACTGATAGTGAGTTTGGGGAGCAAAATACAAAAGGGTTAAAGCGAATTATTTGTACTGTCCCACTCTGAAAATTCCCCAAGCTCTCCACTTTGTCTGCAAGACTATAAGGAAAAACTTCCCATACCAGCAAAATGAAATCACAGCCCTGTTTGATTTAAAGACTTTTTAGAGGAAAATGCTGGCTAAAATAAAAACAGTGGTAAGGAAAGGGAAACTTTGGAGTAACTAAAAATAAAGGCACACCACTTCACAAGATTGGTTATTGCATCTGTCCAGAGCTTGGAATTCCAGACACTGGGGTTGGGAGGTCACCCAAAGGTTACTTTTCTCCCAGTCAAGAACAAACACAGTGGAATTGCACACCAACGTCTTTTCCCAGCCCACTTGAAGAGTTGCCAAAGCTGCTCTCGGATGTGTTCGCAAGTGACGCAAAAATCTATTCTTAAACACAGACAGAATATACATCAGTCACAGCACAGAAGGAAACCATTAACATCAAAAGGGGTGGGGTAGAGAGGCTTTTTATATTACCAACTTCTCTCATAAATGTAATGCTAAGTGGAAAAATGTAATTGATCGTATGTGTTCTTTATCTCACGTGGAAGGCTAATGCATTGCCTCGGTACAGCAGTGCTGCTACAGAATAGTATAAATAAAATATAGCAGAAAACCAAAATCCAAAGCAAATGCCCTATTTTTTTTCCTGAACCACATTTATATAATTTTGGTTTGTAATACATAAGCAAACTTCCTTTTTTAGAAATATTGAACTTGAACTGAAATTCCCAAATGCTCCAAATAACTGATAATATTTTAAATGCTTTACCATATTTAGTTTAAAATTCTATCATTATTAAAGTTAACTCTCACAAATAATTCTAGTGAAGGTATGAAGTGTACCCAAAAAGAACAAAACCACCATGACTCAGATTGTTTGTATTTGTTTTATTTAGGGGAATTTGTGGGAATTTATGTTTTACTTCCTTAACGTCTGTCATGTGTTATTGCACATGTTGTACGTAGACAGTTTACTTTTAGTAAGTCCTTGCAGAACCTAATGTCCTTGCAGACCCTAACATTTCCTTGAATGGCAAACAAAAAATTCAACCCAAGGCTTAATTAACTTGTTCCTTTGTACCTTTAAAATTTCATTTGATGCAGTTAAGGTTGTCCCTGAATGACTGTTCTCTTGAATTCTTAGGTAAACACATTAGGAGCAGCTGGAGTATTTTGCAAAAAGAAATGTTTAAAATGCCCCTGTCATTTGACATGTGTGGACCCTGGGGCATTGAGAAATCTGAAGAAGTTCAAAATTTAGCATACCATATTTTCGTGTGACGTGGAAAATGCACCACTCTGTGCAATACCCCGTCTGCTTTTTATGTCCGTCCTGCTGTCCTCCCACAGCTGTCCTATCTCTGACACTCTAAGCTGTCTGAGCGTGCAGGTTACAGAAGGATTGTCACACACTGAGATATTTAATAGGCTCCACAGTATCAGAAGTATGAAACTAGAGAGAAAGTACTAAGCCATTTCTTCTTCACCAGTTTGTCACCTTCGGTGTTAAGGTGACTAACTAATGACTGCATTAGAGAAATGGTAAGAAAACATAAAGTAAAAAGAAATATTTTAGTGATTTGACAGAACAAATTGATGTGTCCCTCACCTGTAACTGATCAGAGCTTGGACATGTAAGCTGTACTAGTCTAGTTCTTAGAGGTTATGCAGAAGTGAATGTGAGCCCTCGCATGTACTTAAACCTCTCCAATTCAATTTCTCTATGAACTTTGAAATGAATGAGGAAAATTCAGCTTATGTTTTCCAACAAAATCTAGATTACCTTTTCAAAATGTCCTAAGTTGCTGGAGTTGCAAAAGTGCTTCAGATAGAATTGTTGTAGTCTCTTAAATGAGCTTGAGATGTACACAGATCTGCTTTTCATTTACAGAGCAATGTTATATTGTTGCTGGATACAAGCAATGGTGCCCTTCGCCGACTTTTGCTCTTACCAGATGCCCAAGAGTCTCCTAAAAGAACATCATGGTGGCGCAACAAAGAAGAGATGGTAAGGAGTCGCACCTGCCTCTATTGTACCAAGTTTTCTTAAAAGCAAAGCTCGGTATTGAAAAACTGTCCCAGGATCATTAAGCTTTTCTGGTATTACAGCCCAAGCATTTAATTGTTTACTCTTCTGCGTATTTAAATGTCTTACACAGCAAACAGTTATTAATTTGTATGGAATAGTGATATGAAAAATATAAATAGTCTGAAGACATGTGTCTTTAAAATATCCCTCTTTGGAGCTTGAAGTGGAAATAATGGAACATTTTGTTACAAGGAATTCTGTCCAAAATAATGAACTCAGTTATTATGCAATTATATGACTAGGAACAGGGCAGGCTAGATAGCATTTTGATAGGTAATTAATGCCATGGATTCTTCTAAATAAAGGAAAAAAAAAATAGTACACTTTCAGGGGAGTCAGGAAAACTCATTGGGACGATCTAACAAACACTAATTGCTCTATGACATATTTTTATACAGAGCAACTACAAAATGTGCCGAGAGTTTTCACACAAAAACTGGCTGGTGTTCTACAAAGAAGCAGGGTAAGAATAAATTATATCCTTGTATTATATTGATTTATAACAGATTTCCTTGTGTATATCCCTATCTGATTATTCTTCTCTTGGCTTCCAATTTTACAGAAACCACCTTATTGTGCTGGATGTATTGGAGGGTCAAACTCATACCATCTCCCTTCCGATCAGTCTGAAATCTGTTTTCCTGGCAGCTGAAGACCGCTGGCTCTTGGTGGAAAATGAAACAAATAAGTTAGTTCAGCCTGGTTTTCTTAGTGGTATTATTTCTTGTTTGTGTCTTGTTTATGTTCAGGAGTTTCACTCCTGGTCACAGAGTTGTTTTTTCGGACTGACTGGACTTAAAATTTGGTGTTTAAAATGCAGATTTGCTTGTGGTGAAAGTGCAGGTAGGCTTACAGAGTAGGAAATGAACAGGATGCGCCTGCCTCTGAAAGTCTAGACTAGCTTTGATTGTATGCATATTCATACTGATTTTACTGAGGTGGTGTTGAACTTCAGAAATAACAATGTTCATGGACCTAGTCTTGGAAATACAGAGACACATTGTCCAGAGTTGGGACCTACTTCCTTTACTTTCATGATCACATGGAAGAAGTGTTCCTGCACTATCTTGTTTTTATAAATCAACAGCAAATGAAAATGTGTAAATAGTTGCCAGAAGACAAATCTGCCAGTTGCTGGCTTACCCTTTCCTATCTCACAGATGTTGGTAAATTGTATTTAGTTTTAGCAAAAGGTGTTGATAACCTTGTTTATATAAATGCAGAATGTTTTCACTGTTTCGGAAGATAAAAGGCCTTGTTTAGAGTTACAGGCTTAATCAGGAATTATTATAAATGTGTATCCTTTACAGGAAATTTCTTTTAACCAAGCGTGCCCATATGGAAGCTCAAGACAGTGAGGTTTGCCAACTGTATGCATTGAGTGAAGAGCCAGCTGAAATGGGATTTGGCCTAACAACAGGTATTGAAATGCAAGCTTGACTAGTTCCTTTCTGTTTGCAGCTGCACAAACAAGGCTTTTTAAAGGTCTGAGTAATTAACCTTCTCTCCGATTCTCTTTTTGTCCTCCCCTTATCATGTTTGCTTAATAATAACTTTTCACAAGGCATGGAGCATCCCATGCCCAAAGCATCTTTGTTTCATTTAAGCATTTAAGACCCTCAGTCATGGACTTTCAGGAAACAGACAAGCATATAGAATGGAAAAGGAAGAAAGATGACTAGACAGCAATTAGAACAGGAATACAAGAGAACAAATCAGGTTGTACGCTGTTGCAGATCTGCTGCACACAGTCAGATGAGCTAACAAACATCTCCCAGCCTCAGAAAAATACAAAAGACCTACTGTTAAACAGAACAGAAGTCACAGTTTCTGTAGTTCTGTCGATAGTGTGCAGGGGGGCCACTGAGGCCATCACACCTGTGTTGAAAGATAGGGGGAATTTGATCATTAAAATTCCCAGATGATGCCAGGCATTGAGACATGAGTTAATTACAAAATAAGGCAGAAACCTCCAATGGTCATAATTCAGATGGGTAAGATCTGTCTATCTTCAGATCTGATAGCATTTTCAACCCTGAGCATTTGATCGTGGTGCACAAAATCTCTAGTATACTTGGTACATGTGCATCCCACCTAACAGTTTATGGGTTTTGGCCACTGTGTCTCAGAGAGGCAGAGGAAACAAATAGAGAAACCACTTTATATCTGTTGAAGAGGGAAAAGGTTTTGTTCTGGTTCTTGTGGCTAGCATAAGTATGAAAAATGAGATTAACACAGTGTAAACATGATACAAGCAAATGTTATTGACAAATAACAAATAGGGCTAATTTTACATAAACAACAACAAAGTGGATACCAAAAACTAACCACAGCCTAAATATCTAGAATCCATTTTATCTCTTGTAAGTTTACTCTACCAACTTATCAAGCGCCATCAGAGCACAGTAGTTCCTTCTCTACCTACCTTATTTAGAAACATTCTAGAGTATCATTCCTCAGATGGATAGAAACATCGTTATAATTTCCAGTCTCAAAGTATTTGGGGACAGTTTTTTACTGCATGCTTTCTGTTCTATTTTAATCCTTGGTTATCTGATTTCTTCCAATCCAAAAAGTTATCATATCCCCTCTCTACTTTTTTCCAAAACATTCAGCAAACCCTGAATGTAGCATCTTCAGCCTGTTCTTGTTCTTTGAGACAGAACCTCTGACAGGAGAACCAATAAATGGTAGTACTGCAGACCCAAACCAGTAGCCCATTTATCCTTTGAGGGAGAAAAGACTTTCTCCCACTGCCAGGTGAACGAGATAGTCTGCCCATTGAAGTGGAAACAGTGTAAGCTGCAGCACTAAAGATAGCACATTCTGTGTTGACAACTTGAGGCAAGGTAAAAGGCTCTTACAGTTGAACAGAATAAAATTTAGTTTTCCTTGGCTTAAAGACGAAAAAAACTAGACCATTATTTAACAGAAATGCATTACAAATGAATTACAAATATTATTAAAATTTCAAAGATAGTAAGACAGTCACTGAGAAATGTCACATTGACACTTATCTGTGCAAACCTACATTTTGCCTTTTGGTACATTTGCATTATAACAATTTTCAATGAGATCACATGCTGTTTTATTCCATAGGCTTCCTGCCTCATTTGCACAATAGAGGGCAAAATTAAGTGGTATAAGCATCTACGAAGCTAGTAATTAGTGATTTTGAGTACTTAACTTTACAAAACTAAGATTATTTCCTGGCTTCTTTTGTGTGGTATAGTATAGTATAATCAGATCTTCTACTTTTTAGTAATTTTATGCTCAAAGTAATAGCAATGTTCAGTGCTCAGCACTCTTACAGTTAATATTGTTTCCTGTTGCACATCTGGATTTAATGACTTTCATTTTGTTTAATTTCCCTGTTTAGCGTCAGAACTGTGTGTGCCACATGCAGTTTCAAGTGACCAGCTATCTTCAGAAAACCTCAGTGCAGCTGTGGGACAAAAGATCAGCTCCCCCAACAGGATCTTCTCAGATGAACAGAATTATGCTACTATTGTTATTGGTTTCCCAGACCTCTTGGTAAATACTCGGCATTATTATTAAGTGAAGTAATATGATCTTGCTTATTCTGTAACCACTTAAGTACCTGTTTACCAAATGATACGGAAAAAGAAGGAAATGACAAATTCATGTAGTATACACCATTTGTTAGGGTAGTCTAATCTAGAGGGATTTCAATGGAGTTTTAAATAATGAGAAATTGGACAACATAATGTCTAGCATAGACAAAATTTGTTGGTGGTGAGCTCTGAACAGTGCTGGCTAGAGGAATATTTTCTAAATCATGTGGGTTTACATTTTTTTAATTAAACATAACAACTGCAAAAAAGGATATCAGTATAATTTTGAACTATTCAGTGTGAACTTTTTGCTCAGTGTGCAGCAGGTAAAGACTAGATTTAAGAAAAAGAAAAAAAGATATAGAAAATGGTAGCAAAACCGTACAGCCACTTCAGTATTCAGTAATGTAGTTGAGTGTAAATGCTGCGTGTAGGTGTGGTTACTGCTGTGACACAATTAGAAAAGGACCAGAAAGGAAAGTGAAACTTGGCAGTGTAATGACTAGGGTTGTTGCAAGGAGTGGAGGTGAACACAAGGAAAATAAAAGCAGTATGTTTAACTCTTTGGACTTTTTTTCCTAATTGCCACCTAATGATATGTAAAAAAAGTAGTTCTTATGGAATAAATAATTGTAAGTCATGTTTGCTTAATAAATTGGGGCAAATTAGAAAATATAAGTGTTAACATACAGGAATTTTGGGAAAGCCAAATGACAAAAGAAAATTTGAAATCCTAAAGGATTCAAAAATATGGTTTTGACAATAAGGCATTCCCTGTATTTGCAACTAGCTTTTGAGTTTTCCTTGATTTAAATTTATATGACCAGATTGATTTTTCTAGCTATTCATGTTATTTACAATAGATGTGAGTTTATTGCTGGAAAAGGGAGATGGTTTAGAGGAGGGAGTACTAAAGGTGCTACACTCTTCAATACTAACACACCAATACTGATCATGAAGCATCTTGCTCTGCCAGATTTAGACTGAGGCCCCATCTTTCCTCATACATGGTTTTAGATGTCCATGTGAGTGTCAAAGGGGGAGTGCTAGGAGTAAATGTAAGGGTGATGGGGCAAAACTTCGAATTCAGTGTTTAGTGTTAATGGTGTAGGTGTTTAGTATGAGTAAGGTATCTGAGCTCTTATTTGTAGTAGCAGTGCTCAGCTTATTAAACACTGAGGCCTTCAAGATGATTTTTTTTTCTAGGCTCTTTTAACCATAGTGGGAGATGAAGGAACTGACTTTCATATGAACAACTATATTTGCATTTCTGAACCTGGAGCTTTATTGCCTTGCTTTGAATTTACTACTGAAATATCTGTTTGCATTTATCTACATTAGTGGAAACAGATTATGGTAACAGTTTGTTAAATAGTTTGATTCCAGATTAGGTTATTTCAATGCTTTCTTTTCCTGGTTCAATATGAAAAAAAGATGTTGGTTCAACTTCAGATCTTCAGAAATTCTTAATGCCTAAAACTCGTGTGTATGATTTGTTGGTTTTCATTCCTATAGGAGTTTTTGATAACAAAATAATGCAGGTCTCTTCCTTGTCATGTGGTAAAATAAGAAGTAACCACAGTAGCCACATTTGATTTGAAATTAAATAAAGAGTGGAATTTATCAAGAAATGTTTGTTGCTAGGCTCAATAATGGTAACATTTTCTTCACTAGACTCCTTCTCTCTTGCAGTCTCCCAGTGAAGTGTATAGCTGGAAAAGAAACTCCTCTCTGAGTCAAAAATGTGCTTCTCCTTCTGATCCATTTTATTATGGAACCCAGAGGAAAACAGGAGCTGCAAAACAAACCAATTGTGTAACTTTATTGGCTTCTAATCAGATAGTCAGAATTTTAGCACCTGGAGATGTGCCTTTGAAAGACATTTACCCAAAAGGTAAGAGGTTCATGTACTTGTGCTGCAACACACTTGGTTTTTGTTTTGGAAACTGCAATCACTCATTAATTTTTCCAAAACGTTCTTAATCACAGAGCAAATGTTTGAGAAGGATGAGAGTAGTTGCACTTATTTTTAAAATTATTTTGAATCATATTAACATGCTGTATTATGCTTCTGGGAACTAACAGGCTGTCTACACTATGAATATCCCGGTAGATTGGATCTTCCTCTGTCTGCTCTGGAAACCCACTATAAGAATATGATCATTCTAGTTCAGCAATCAGCCTTCACCAGTATTTCCAAGTTCTGCTCAGTGTCACGCAGAGATGCATTGATAAACCTGTCGTCTGACTAACTCGGTATTCTATCCCCAGCAGAACTATAGGGGAGGTTATTTTGGGAATGCATGTGAGCCTATCCACTTCTTTGTCTTTCCTTTCATACTTTCTCAATAGTTGCAGTTGTTTTCTTAGGGAAGTTAAAGCCTCAGGCTTTAAATCTCCTTTTACGGACCTGTTGTCCACAGGTTTGTCTGCTCCCTCTTTGAGCTTGTTTGTCTCCACAGCAAACTCACAAATTCACGATTTTCTGTGATAACTGATCTCCTACTGGGTTTATCAAGTGCCACTTATTCTAGTATTGCAGGTTTGGGTGAGTAACAGTTCGGCATTCACCTTAACCATCACCTTCATGACTGTGCCAACTTCACTCACATCTGCCTTCTCTCCAAACTGAAGAGATCCAAGCTTTTTAGTTCTTCTCTTGTCCAGGAGAATGTTGCATGAGCAGCATTCACATACAGCAAAACTGTCCTCCATTTATACACTAATAAAGCAGGTATAGACTAGAGATCTTCAGACCTTTTTGTGCTACCATGCCAAGCTTTCTGTTATTACTGTAACTTTAGCTTCTTCAGCAAATAACTAAAAATATCCCAGTTGTTACTATATAACAGCTTTTGTGAGTTCTGCATTAGTTACCTCTAGGAATCTCCAAAGAAAGTTTACTATCAAAAGAGAAAACCCGCAAATTATTTGTATATGGTAGAATGGCAGGGTTTTTTGAATTCATCAGCATGAGAAGCTATTTGTGATTTATTCTGTGTGTGAACTCTCTGTCCCAGATAAACACTTTATTCCAAATTAACTCCCTTGAACAGAATGAATTATCTAATATGCCTGCCCTCATTTAACAGAGATTAACTTCCCTGTGTAGAGAAATCCTTTTATTTATTACTAAGAGCCAAGTCAAGGATATCAACAAGGTAGAAAACTTAAGTTACCTACATTTACAAAGGAAATATTACCTTTTAAAAAGATTAAACTTAATAAAATTAGTTAATGTTTGCATCTTGGAACCAATTATACCACTTCAGGCTGTAATCTTCTCATACTTTATAAACTACTGAAGGGTCAGAATGGGTCACTTTTTTTCAGGCCTTCACAGAAAAAAAGGGGATCTGACTCTAAAGTGGATGGTTTAAAAATTCAGACAATAAATCTTCTGAGTTCTTGTTAAAATTAATTTATTAATTTGAGAGTGAGAGAGGGATGCAGTATTTCCAAATGATAGCTAAAATTGACAGGTATTTCTAAAAGCCTTTTAAATTGCTGTGGTATGTGACATTTTAACATGCTAGATTACTATAGTTAAAAACCGGGGGACATTCTTTGTGAATCCCGGATAACAGTGACCTGAGCATTTTATCAATCTGAAAATTGACTTCCATCTGACCAAACAGTTTAATTTTTTTTTTCTCAACTATGATGAAATGTATTCATGAACAGTGATTGATAGCTTTAAATGTGTAGAAAATTTTATGAGGTTTGTACAGTGCTTTATGGCCATTTAAGTTGAAAAATTTCAAACCTTGAAGATCATTATCACTGAATTTTCTTTTCTAATTTTTCTTTTCTAAATGATGTTTTAATTTATTAATTACAAAAATTGATCTTAACTGAATCATGTTTAATATGACCTTAGTGATACAATTAAATGGGACTTGAGCAAGACTCTAGGTTTTCTATTCCATAGCCATTATTTGGGACTTTTTCAGGACATTTCCATTTATCAGTTAATGACCAGTTTTTCTAGTGAAGGAGGAGCTATGAGGGAAATCCTAGAGAGACCTGTGCTACTGAGCATGTCATGAAAAAAACCAGAAAAATGAATTAACACTGAAGTGACAGTGCTGATGTTACTGGTTATTATTCATGGCAGGAAGGATTCACCATGAAGGATTATAGAAGGACTACAATTCCCACTGCAATAGAAATAGCAGATGAAATTCAGTATAGATATAATATACGTGAGGGAAGAAAGAATCCTAATTCTATATCAAAGAATATGGGGCTTAGCAGAACATCTTACAAGCATTATTTTGCTGTCACGATAAATGGTTTCATTAAGATAGCAGTTCAAAGCTCAATAGCAGTTAAAAAAAAGCAAATCAAATGTTAAGATTTACTAGGGAAGGAACAGAAAAAAACAGAGAACCTCTTTGTGCTGTTGTGCAAATCCATGTGTCCTTAACACGGTTTAGTTTTGTTCTCCATCTCAAGGTGAGAGAAGGCTGAACTGGAGTAAGTTCAGAAAAAGACAAGAAGGAGGAGCAAGTTTAGATCGGCCAACCCTCCAGCACGTGGAGACAAGATCAGGAAAGGGGCATATGGTAGAGTTCTATAAAAACGTGTGGAGATCTGGGAAAAGCAACAATTTTGCACTCAGTACCACAGTTAGGGAGCAGCTAATGAAGCTAGTAGGAACTTCGTCAAAACAAACAAGACAGGGTTTTTCATAGAGTAAGGAACCAGCCTGTGAAATCACTTCCCAAAGGATGTTGTGACTACTGAAACATGGATTTAAAGGAAATCTGGACAAACTCCTGGGAAGTTACTAAATATGTAGATATAAAAACATAGACACAACATTCAGCTAAAGAAGCCCCTAGATTGGAACTGGTTGGTGACTGAGGAAAATACCATGTGCACTTGTCTGTTCTTACACTTTCCAAGCATCTCTTGGAGACAAAATACTAGATTAGAGGGACCTCGTACTGCCATTGTCGTGGCATGAGTCATAAATATTTCCAAGTGTAAGAAGGGGAAGACAGAAGAAAAGAGGTGTGCATTTATGTGCTCACTTGGAAGGTGAGATAATAAAGTACTAGTCCTTACAGTGCTCATTTGAGATTCTGTGTTTACAACCTTCTCTGCTGGGCTATTGTTTCTTCTGGAGTTTGCCTCTCAGTCTCACTAACTGACAGAATATTTAATTGAATACTCATTTAACTGCTACCCATAGCTGCTTAACAGTCTTGGTCCCTTAAAATTCAGTGTTGCTTATTCCTGATTGTGCTGCATAATTCATGGGGGCTTTTGGACATTTGGTGAGTTATCGGTGCTGTTGTTTCTGCATTGGAAAACCTGTAGTTAATTAACTAGGAAAGTTCTATGAGACTTCATTCATAAGTCTTTGTATCCTTTCCTGGGAAATGGTATAGTGAAGGAAAGGCATCCCTCTACATAAAATCGAGTATGTCTCAGTCCCTTGAAATTCTTGCACTGTTGACTTCTGTTGCCTTTGAGAAGTTGTTTTATATTTTTGCTTTTGTTTCCATATCTATCAGGATTTCATTCTCATCTTCTTGAACAGCTGGTCAGTTCTGGCACACAGCCTTCCATTTCTATTACTAATTTGAAGTACTCAGCCAAACTCTAACATGCTTCAATATGTATTACTGAAGCTGTTCCAGGAACAATAAGCAAAGAAATAATTGCTTATGTGTTTTATTGAAATTGTAAACCAGAATGATAGTTATATTTTAAAAGAAGCTATAACAAGTAATAATTTCCCCAAAGACTGCCAAATAAATGTATGGACCTGAAATATAAACTCAGACAAGAGATCATGGCAGAATCCAGCAAATAATAATTAATGTTTATTCTAAAAACAAGGCCATAGAGATGAGGGCTACTTGAGAGCAAATATTTACTTGGATTCTCAGCACTTTCTATAGATGAACATAAAATAACATTTTATTACTGAGTGCCTGTCTCTGTTAGTGTGACACTAACTGGAACAACATGTAGTGTAATAGACAATGTTACTGGAATAACCTTGACACATCATCTGGTCCACCTGTTTATATAGGGACAGGATGACACCTGTAGTCTCTTTTTAACTGATGTTTGTCAAACAATTGACCTATTGCAATGCTTCACTCTCCTTGTATACAAAATCTTTTCAGAGTATGCATCTTTTTTTCTCTAAACAAAACTGAATACTTGATGTCACTTTCACTCATTCAGGATAATACTGCTCTCTTTGTAAGAATCTTCTCAATAGGATTGGATGTGTTTTTTTAAAAAGTCTTTAGTCAGACAAAAAAAATTCCTTAAATTTGTCCTTATAGCCCATCTGTTCTGACCTCTTTGTCATCCCCAGGACTGTCTCATGTCACAGAATCACAGAATGGATAAGATTATCAGGGACTGCTGGAGGTCATCTAGTCCAACCTCCCTGATCAAGCAGGGTCCCCTAGAGTACGTTGCTCAGGATTGTGTCAGGACAGTTCTTTCCCAGGGAAGGAGACTCCAAAACCTCTCTAACCATCCAGTTCCAGTTCTCAGTCACCCTCACAGTAAAGAAGTTCTTCCTCAGCCTTTCCTCATAAGAGAGGTGCTCCAGTCCTGTAATCATCTTCATAGACCTCCACTGGACTTGCTCAAGGACCTCCATGTCTCCCTTGTACTGAGTAGCCCTTGACTGAACATTATGTCTGTTTTCCCTAAAATTTGATGTCCGGAGTTGTGCATAGCTATTCTTCTCCATCAGGCTTTGGCAAAAGAGGAACAAACTGTACTCGTTCAGCTCTGATATTCATGCTTCATCGTAAAATTCTTGACTGCAGTTTTGGGGCCTACTCAGCTGTTCCTGTGTAGCATTTAAACATTTGATTGCTCCCTACTCTGTAATGCTTTGTCTTTTTGTAATTTAATTGGTTTGATTTGTGTTCTTTCTCTAATTTATTAACTTAATTTTTATCCCTTAGCATTTATCTCATGGTGCTACCCTTTCCAATTCAGTATCAGCCCTTGTTCTAGATCTTCATCAGAATTTTTTTTCTATATATTATATATATGTATATTATTCTCAGTTACTAACAAAAGAGAAAGCACATTTTAGAAGAGGAACAAAATCTAGGGAAAACATTTTTCTAGACTTTTTCTTCCTATTTCTGATGTGTTTGATATTTCCATTTTTATAAAGATGAATAAAGTCAACAGATGTGCTACTGTAGGTATGTATACTATAGATATCTAGATACAGTAGATATGCATAAAGTGGTGTTGTGGGTTACTCTATATACTCATTGGATATTAGATCCCCTTATACTGCTGATCTTACTGATCTTTTCTGTGTGTGCTGTAGGCAAGCTCAACACTTCTGCAGCCACTCTCTCCTTGGTTTCAAGGAGGTTAAAGATACATTGTTTCTGAAGGAAATCTAGACTTGCTTTCATCTTGTGACAATGACATTTTGTACCAATACTGTGCTGTAATTCTGTCTTCTGGTTTATTTTCTGAAAAACTGCCTTGATTTACTCCAGGCAGCTCCTCACTGAAAGCCAATTCTGAGCCTGGCCAAAGTGTACTCGTATGTTGACAAAAGCCAATGTAGGCACACACACACAAATTTATTTCTGAGGGAAGTACCATATATTAGCTGTATTCATTAAACTGTCCATAAACAGAATATTAAATGCTTGATAGTCTAGGGCTATTTACTATAAAGTTATAAAATCTTTGGATACTGAAAACCTACCTCCAAAAGAAGTGGTTCAATTTAAGAGAACAGCGTTTAGGTTAATATTACTGAGAAATTTTAAAGTGGAAATCATGAACACAATATTTTGAAATGTTCCTCAATATGCTTTTAAAGTCAGATATAAAACTGACATTATCTTCAGTGGCAGATAAAAACAGTGAGTTAGGGATTGTGGTAATGGGTGATTAGTGCTTTTGTGAGCGGTTATATTTGTGTGTAATTTTGACATTTGCTATACAAATACATTGTTATTTGTTAACTGTGACTGTTTACTCACTATCACAATAATAAAACAATTCCCTATTTGCAAGTTATATTCCTGTATTGAATGTGAAAGCTTGTCATTTTCTGGCAGGTACTGTATAATGAAGTGTTTAAATTTAATCTGCTAAATGCAAATGCAATAACCAGTTAATCATGCAGCAGGAAAATAACATGTTTGGTTTTTTTCAGATGTCACTCCTCCACAAGCTGCTGGATACTTGGAAGTAACAGATCTTAACTCAAAGAAAATCAAATACATTGCAATTCCTAGGTAACTGATTTTATTGATTAGAGCAACCTCTGTCTTAGAGGAAAAACAAAGAGAATTTAGTGTCCATTATTACATCAGGATAAGCAAATATTTCTTCTGATGTGGAAAGTAAGACTAATTCATACCTTGTGTAAAATTCTGCAAACACTGAAGCATTTTTTTGTCAACATAATTTATCTGTTTACTAGATGATACCAATGAAAATGTAGCGATTAATTAGTAAATATGAAAAGTACCTTTATATTCTGATTTTCATCCCCTTTGCTCCTTCCTCCTCTTCCATCCACTTTATTCTCTACCCTGTTACATTCTGTTTTGCTACCTTTATTTTCTTTTCCTTTTTCCCTATCTTTAGGATCTGACAAAGACAGGCAGAATGATCTGGTGGTAGGTGTTAAGAAACTAGGAATCAAGTTCAGGTCCAATATAAAGTTCACTTTGAAAATAACTTGAGCTTCTCTACATTTTGGTTCTCCATTTGGAAAGTATACATTCCCTCACAAGTATCTTGTGTGATACACAAATATCTTGTATGATAAATCAAAATAACCAGACTGTGTGTCTTCTGTTTGGTTTTAACATCTGTGTCTCATAACTATAGAGAGTATTTGCAAATGTTTTATAATATAAAGATATATTTTGGTTACAAATTGTCATTTTCCATTGCAATAATAATAAAGGGAGTTTTTTAAAATGGCAATCTCTCAGCTTTGCATATTTAAATAGCCCGTGTACTAAACTCACACATCAGGAATTTTATACTTTTTTTTTAATCTATACATTTGATGTTGATTTTTGATAATATTGATTCTGATTTAAAGTAATTCTGGGTTATTAATAATCTTGGGAATATTTTAAATAATAGATCCTTATTTTTGGACTGTTCAGCATTTTATAATTGGCCCATTGGCTTACATCTGAGACAGTTATTCAAAAATATAAGACCAAGTTTAAAAATATATTCCAGTAGGAACTGATAGGTAAAGTGAGTTTTCATATATATAGATGAATAATTCTCTGTTAAAATATAACAGCCTTTTCTCCTTCTGGTGTAGTTAGCCTGGTCAAATGCTAAGATAACCTTTTTCAGTTGAGTCAGTACATGACAATTTCAGTCATAGGTAGAGGCATATGTGTTGCTCCTTTTTATATTTTTGAAAATTATTCATTGTAGTGTTAGTGTAGGTTACCGCCTCATTATGCTTATCACTAACTACTGAAAAATGCATAGAGTCTTTCCTACATTACCTGAATTTCCCTTCAGATTGGGTACCTATTGGACCCTCTGTTTCAGCAGTAAACTTTTGTCAGCAAGGTCACTGTTTAAAACAATGCTAAGATTCTCTGTGCATAAAGATGTACTATGGTTAAATAAGTGTTTAAATCTTCATTTTATATTGAATCACTAGAGAAAGGTATTACTCCAATTTGATGGAAATGCATTTTCCTCAGTGCCAGGTCATGTCTTCTCCTATTTCTTTTGTAGTTTTATATACATTTGTAGCTTTTCTATAACATCTTTTTACAATTTTTATGGTTTTTTTCTAAAGACTGACTATTTTCAGAGAGATTCGATACAGCAGTGGGTTAGGCAACATATTCCCTTTCAGCCTGGTCTTTTAAACTGCTTCTTACACTGTCAGGTATCTTTTGGTTATATCCAGTTTCAGAAGGTGGAATGTTTCAGATAAAACAGTGGGTCTGTAGGGCTTAGTTGTAGTCTCTCATGAAATGAGGATGGAATTTCATTTAATTGTCATCTTAACTACATAAATACTCATTCCACTTTTAATTGAAACTTCAGGAAAAAATCATATTAATTCTTGTTTTTCAGATCACAGTCTCTCTCTCCATATACATCATGGCTCTCTAAGATCTCAGATGCCGATGCCCTTTTGGCACCACTGGGCAAAGTAGGTTTGGTTACTGTGGACATGGGAGGAGGTGTGAGGCTTTGGGAGACTGGGCTGGAAAGCCTCCAGCGGTCACTGCAGGACTGGAGGAACATGATTGGCCAAGAAGATGGTCGTCCTGTGCAGGTAGGAGTTCACAAAGCTGAAGTGAAATACATTTAACAAAATGAGTTGCGCGTGAGTTTTCAGGAGGGAAAGGTGTGTTAGAAAACACTGTGAAGTTGAAATACACCTGTAAGAAAAACTGAATAGACTTGTTCACTGAAAAAAAAGAGGGATAGTAGCTTAAATTTTAAAACCTTTTGTGACCCCTGTAATTATGGTTATTGACAGACTGTCTTACACTGTTTGTATTTTTGCCAAATTCCACTGCAATTAAATGCAGATAAATTCTTTATCTCCTGCTGATTTTTAACTGTAAATTTCATAATGTAGAATAATGAAATTAATTTTTAAGCGAAGGATATACTTTTCCAGCATTCAGATGCTTGGGAAAAAATATTGTGGTTTTACTTCATAAAAAAAACTTCAAACCTAGGTGAAAGATGCCTTGAGTTCACTAGGCTTTGGCTAGTTTTGATAATTCTCCCAGCAGAAGAGTTGCAAGGATCTTCATACGCTTGTGTTCTCATGTGGAATGTTTAAGGAGATGCTGAAAACACACCGTGTATACATGTATTCTGTGTGTACAGGTATTTATGTATACACAAGTGTTAATGTACTGGCTACTATGTATGACTGCAACATAGAGGGAAAATTCAGGACTGTTCAATTGCATCTTTAATTTCTGTTAGTGACTGGAGAAAATATCACTTCAAACAACTAGAGTGTGCTTTAGGAGGACTTCTCCACTTCAACTAGGAGGATCCTGTCTGCCACAACTAGGAGGATCTCTGCCTACCACTGCAATTATTTCTGTTTCATGAATTTCTGTAACCACTCTTAGTAAATTAGAATGGGAAAACAGAATCAGTCTGTTCTAAATTAGATCTCTCTCAGTCTTTGTTTACATGGCATCTCAAGTGTGAATGAGATGTATTAGGCCAAAATCATCTTGTTTCACTTTCTTTTCCTACTCTTAGCTCTCTTTCTACAAGATGTTCTGCAGTTACAGAGACTTGGGCAAGAACTGATGTGTTCTTGTTACTGGACCTCAGCGAATGCCATTCATAAAAGTAATGAGAAAGGAAACTGTTTCCCCATAGCACGTTTGTGTTTGACTGTTGGTCACTTTACCAGTGCCATTTTTATTGCCAGTGCAGTAGCACTAGCACCATCTTATGGCCAATATAGTCGGTTTACACCAGCCCAGTTTCATCTGATGATCAAGTTGACTAATGGAAATTAAAAGGGCCAGCAGGAAGAGTTAGAGTTTTATTTGTTTTAACAGTCATTTTTCCTTCTTTTTTGGTGTTTTTTTGGGGGGAGGGTGTTATTTTTTTTTTATAACTTTACATTTCATTGAACAATATTCCTTTACTTTCAATAATAGTCAACTAATTTTTAGAGAATACTGGCTTAGAAAGTACATGTAATCAAAAAATTTAAGTCATTTAACTAGTAATGTCAAGTAACCATTTTAAAGAAGGCTAAGAAGTTTTCCCACGGTCACAAAGCAGTTTTCAAGATCCACTGTAGAATTTCTCTCCACTGATAGCCTGCCTCTCTACTAGGCACATTCCAGGGTGAAGTCTCCTTTGAGTATCTTTCTTCTTTCCTCTGTCAACACAGGGTACATAGCTCAAAGCAGTGGTTTGTCAGAACTGGAATAGCAGTTTGATTTGTGCTAAAGGGCTGTAACAAAGCCTCCTATGTGATCTTCAGACCTGTGTAATTATAACTAACTTCTGTTTCTCTACTTTTTTACTTTGCTTCAAATGGAAAGATAATGAAACCTAAGAAATTTTATTTACGAGGCATTACAGAGCAATAAGCAGAAAATTAGGTCTTTTATTTTATGTGATCTCCAATAAGATAATAGATATGTAGTTGCTAATTGGATATGAAGGCCTCCACCTTTCCTACTTAATTTTTCAATGGACCTAGACATAAAAGCAATACTTCATTAAGGCATTCATTTCTGGAAATGAAAAGATCCCGTTAGCTTGAAAACATATTCATGTAGATTCCCTGTACAATTAAGCAATTAAGAACTTCAGTGTCTCCTGTTCCAGAGACAATTACTTTGCTAAGAATGCTGCAGCTAAATATTTCTTGATACCTGTATTTTACGAAATTGGACATACTTTGCAGCCAAGTATTGATCTCTTCATTCCAGTGTATGAAAATCACCTTCTTTTTTGTAATGTTTCATGTGCATACTGATGTTAAGTAACTTGGAGTCTAATGAGGCATCTCTAATTCCTTGACTAAACCTATCATTCCCAATCATCTTGTAGAGGAAACTCACTTAAGGAAGTTGTCAGCGTTCCACATATCACCCATCCACCCCAAAAAAACTGTCATTGATGCATATCACAAAGCTGCTACAGGCTTAGCTAAGCTTATTATCCCTTCATGGTGATATTCTTAGACCAACATGAGACCTGTCTAGGTGGCTGGGAACCACTGTTTTGCAGAAACACAGAATCTCTTTGACTCCTCCTGACTTTTTAGAGAATTAGAGAGCTTTCAATATAAATATAGTTTCAAAGAATTAGAAACAAATCTTCAGCTAGGCTTCAGTTGGAACTATTGGTACTCTCCTCCAAGGATGCCTTTTGGCTTTCACAAACACATTAGCTCTCAGAAACAGGCTGGATATACATAAGCAATGAAACAGGAAAACAAACAGGTGTTCCGCTTCTAATCAGTAATTAGGCTCCCTTGATATAATGTCGTGGCAATCTTCAAAACAGTCAAGATTTGTTTTGTATTGTTGATATACTCAACAGAGTTCAAGCTGCTGAAGTCTTGAGGCTACAAAGTTAATTTATCAAAATATGGTATGTGTTTACATAAGTCTGCATTTATACAGGCAGGTCAGAAATTTTCATAATTTATGGAAATTTTAAACTCAAAATAACACTACAGTATTCTGAAATGACTGGAGTGAATTGGAGTGCCTAAAATCCAAAATCTAAACAAAATTCTGTATTTTCTAAAGCTATGAACTCCAGCCCAAAAATTGTTTAGCTTTTTCACTGTTCGATGTCCCTGAGAACAGTTTCTTCATTATCAAATATCTGAAAAGAATTTGAAAGACAATTTCTTTTTAAAATCTTGCCCTAAAAGTTTCATGTCAATAGGCAGACATTGGTAAGTTTGTGTTACTTTTTTTCATCAAAGGGTTATTGATAGAAATTAAATAGAAAAACACTGATGACATTCTGACATAGTTGGGATACTTATTTTTCAATAAGCATTGTTTAACGGTATGTCTCATTTAGATGAAGTACAATGCTTAGATAAAAATAATTAAAAGATGCATAATTTTTCAATAGATGGTAAAGCACTTATCTGTGACTATTAGCAAAAACATTTATTTCTTCCACTTAATGTTCTCCTGCTGTAGGCTGTTGTCTAAAATGTTTTATGCTATGTAAAGATTATACTCAGAATGTCAGAAGTCCTAGGACATACCCAAACCTGTTGAGTGCATAAAAATGTACTTGATCAAAGATTGTAAAAGCTTTGTCACCTAGCTTATGATAATATGATAAGATAGATCTGAACTCAAAACTGAATTCACAACATTCATGCAGACTGATTCAGTCTGTTGGAAGAGGTCCTAGAGGAGGACAGCTCAGGAGCACTTGGATATATTTGGAATATGTTTCGGGCCTTGGCACTAAAAGGAGACATGGATGAAATGTATGTAAGAATAGGGAAGGCTGTAGATTAAGTTTTTTTGAGTGTTCATTTCTGACCATCTGCCCTGTGAAAGTGACTGAGAGAATAGTTTTCTGTCAAAAAGAATGTTTTAATCTGAAATAGTGATTCCTTTTCTCAGTAGTGCTAGACAGGTGTTCTTTTGGTGTCCTCTGTGACTAGTTAACATTTTACTGATACAGTGTTTCCACAAATAATCATTGTAAGTAACCAAATGGAGAAGTGAAAAAAAATTTCTTCATCCATCCACAACTAGTTCCCTTTAGACGCTGCTAAACTTTAAAATATATATTATTATGCAGCATCTGGGACCAGTAAGCATTGTCATTGCTTTCCAGAGAAGGGAACTGAGACTTAAGGAAGGCAGGTCACCTGTTCAAGTTCATGCTATATGTCTACACTGCAGTGTCAGTGGGATAAATGAGTTATACATCCATATTAACATACTTTGTGTTGCCAAGTTAAATGGCTTGAAAGTCCTTGAATGCTGCAATCAGTATGAACATACCTTAAATTGGGGAAAATAAAAGCATATAAATGTAGCACAGCCACCTAAGGGAACAAATGTCAACTCTAGATTGCTCAAGGTTGAAACATGCTTGGCTGAGTAATGGCATATTTAGCAAAACTCAAGAATGCAGTAAATGGGTATTTTTCTCAGATTTAAATGGCTGTCTTCATGGTCTTATAGCAGCACTCAAAAGTTATAACAAAACATGTAAATTATCCTTTGTCCTGTGAACTGCTAGAAGATATGAACATGTGGTTCATGTTAGTAATGTAGAAGAGCAATGTGTATGTGTTCATCACCAGTAGTCTTTTTTATGTTGTAACTGCTCAAATCACCCCTGATGCAAGGGCTTTTTGCTAAAACCAACATTTTCATGAGTTCAGCAGCACTCAGTAGTAATTCCCAACACTTAGACTTTCTTCTGCAATCCATCAGTTAACCTTTGGATCTGATTAGGGCAAAGGCAAATGCTTAGTAGCAATTATGGGATGCCAGGTCTATCATTAGAAATATATATTTTTTAATATGTTCATTTCCTACCTATATTGCAGGTAAATCTTGTGTTGAACTGGAGTCAAAGCTGAGTACGTTTCTGAAGTAATCATAATGCCAAAAATGTCACATTTACTGTTGAAGTTAAAAGAAGCACAGTCACGTTAAGTTAGGTGAGGGGGTGTACATATGTAGTTGTGCATGTATAAATATATATTCACACACAGGTATATGCATATGCACACGCACATGTTAATTTTTTCCCCAGTTTCCATACCTGGACATTGGCTCTCTTGAATTAGAATTACCTCAAGAGATCATCATAACCTGGCAGATAGCCAGTCCCTCAGGGACTGTATTTCATAATAAGCAAGAATTGAAAGTTGATTTGGGTAATGATCATCTTATTCCCTTCCTTGAATAATCTCATTTGTATTTGTACAATTCCATTTGTTTTCCACACAGCTAATTGTGTAGGACTCTACATGAAGTATTCGCACCTTAAGTGAATTAATATTTTTGGTTTTATTGAATACATCCTTTTTTTTCTTTTGATTTTCTGAAGCTTGGAAGTTCAGAGTAATTCAAGTTCACCTGATGAAATTTATTTTTTTAGGTTGGATGTTTATCTGAAGAATAATTGACTCAGGAGTTTCAGTGATCCCAGCTTGTTTATATTTACTCCAGGATCTACTTTAATCTATACTGATAGTTTGGAATTTATTGGGGTTTTTTTAAAGTAACATTTTACTTTATAACATTTTAGCAAAAACCCAGCCTTGTCCTGATGTTAAGACTGAACTGGGCAAAGCTGCAGTTCTTGAATCGAGACAAAAGCATGACCTTTAGCAAGAGCAGCTGGTCCTTCTCCCCACTACCACCCCCCTTCTCTGTTTTCTGCTTTAGATCGGCAGTTTTTCTGACCACATGAGGGCATCGGTGGGCTAATAACAGTGATTTTCCTCAGCCTTAAATACTGTCGCTGTTCTAAAATTCCACCAAAGTTATGATTCTTTCAACAGTTTTGCTATTCAAGACAGAAGCTTAATGCCTGTATGAATTTTAAAAGCTACTTCTAGAAAGAAATGTTCACAGGAGTCAGATGATTCATAAAGCTTCATCAGTTCATTTTGAACTCTTGCAAAGTTTTACAGGCAAGATAGAAAATGAAAATGAAGCCAAATGAATGAAGAAAATGTATTAAAAGTTTTATACTGCAGTGCAACTAATGTTTTTTTTCATTTCAGGATACAACTTAAGAAATAGAATGTATTTCATACATTTTTATTGTCTTGTCCAAGACTGAATATTCTTTTCTGTGGAAAAATTACTTGTGGGCTCAATTTTGTGCTGTTGATGTGAATAGAAATTATGCTATTAATTTTTAGTACATAGAAAAAAGCTGTACATGATGAACATAATAGTACAAGTGAACATGGTAGAAGCCATTAGATTTTTTTTTTTTTGCCTGTTTATGTCTTTCTCTCACTAGTTTCTGTAAGTAGATTATAAAATGTTTTCTTTCTGTCTTAAGTAGAATCAGTTTTATAGTAGAGTGTAAAACCACCACAGAACAGGCAAATTAGCCTTTGATTTGCCTGATGTAGAACTTTTATATGCTCTTTGAGAATGTAATGCATATATTCATGTTGCTGATAAAGAATGTGTTGGAGGAAAATATGTTCTTGTGATCTGTGAAATGCAGCTGAGGGTAATACTGAGGGTTTAAGTTTGGAGGAGGGGGGAGTAAAAGAAAACAATTCTTTTGTTTCAGGGAAAAATCAGTCTTTTGCACATCTGCTGAAATACATTCTGCATTCTGTGGAATACATTTCCTAATCCTTTGTGCCACTGTGGGATTGATTACTTAATGCCTTTTTCAGCTGGAGCATGTTCATGTTTTGTTTCAGCCAAAGTCAGTCTTTTTTCATAATAATGTATTAGAGTGATAACAGTTTTTTTCACTGATTTTGATGAAGAAATAACCACCTCCCAAATCACCTGTAAGATAAAAATCTAAGATGTTTTCACTTCTTTTCCTTCAGTGATCTTCTGATACATGCCAAATCTTTATCCAGGGCACTAATGAAGTAAGCAAGTTATTTAAGAAAACATAGATATTTTAACTTTATAATGTTTCTAGTGGGTTTATGTTCTTATAATTAATGTTTTTCAACAATTTAATGCCTTGTGTGGAAAGTAACCCATATTCTTCACTGACTATAAGCTGTCCTGTTTAATTTATTTTATATTAATGAAAAGGCAAAATAGCAGATTAATTCTTTCCTTCCACATCTCAGATATGTTAGGATAAGAGGAGATATCTTCTAATTTGAATTTTATGATAAAAAGAGTAAATGAAGAATGGGATCTTGCCAGCCTAGATCCTGCCTACATCTATCTACTTTTCAGGAGAGTCTAATCATGCAACTAATTAATCTAATGCACACCTCCTTAATTTACATTGAACTAAGCACCTGAATTGTGTGAATTGTATTCTACCTCAAATCTTCATGCACACATTCTTTTTCCTATTTTCTTCTGATTAACACTAAGAAGCACGCAATAATGCAGTATTATTATTAATACTAAAATAAGTGCATGTGAAAATAATGTTTGGATACCTTAACATTTTCTTTTAAAGATTTTCCTACATAGATATTGTCTACAGCTGTAAATACTGCAGCTGTGACCCTGTTTGCTTGTATAATTTGTATGTATTTATTAGGTTGTGACACATGAAATCATGCTGGTTGCAGCTTTAGTAAATGTGTTCTATGTGGAATCATCCACTGAATGCTTAAAGGGCTTAGAGGAGAGGTTGGTTCCTTATCACCAGATGCAACAAGGAGTAATTCCATTTATTTCTATTATGAAGATGTAAAAGCCTGTAAGGAATGTCCAACTCTGCTTAAACGTTCCCGCTAAGAATGTTAAGGACAAGAAATATTTGATTTGGAGGAATGAAAATGCAGTTCATTTTTTAAAGTAAAAATTTAATCCCTTTACACCTGCACAATGCTAGCCTGGGAGCAGAGTACTTTTTTTTTTGTTTCACCCGCTTTTTGTATCTAGAGTATTGAAATAGCCATTGTGTTTTATGTAAGGGGATTAGATATGAGTTCATCCAGTCAGGGCCAGAGATAATTAAAACTAAGAGGTGAAAGGTCTGTTCCCTTGTGCATGAGGCAGCATGCCCCCATTGGAAACTAGAGTTTCTTTGCCAGTCCTGAGGCAGAAACTTGCTTTCGTTGCTGTGAGCACCACAAAGGAGCTTTTCTGGCAAGCACTCCTAAATGGGAGGCACTGACACCTCCTGTGCCCTTCAGGAATTTTAATGAAGTTAACCGCATCGGAATACAAATGTAAGCTTCTATATTAAAAGACCATCCACTCTCTAGCTAGTTTGCAGTGCTGAACAGAGGCCTGTCAATTACAGGGTAGGATGACAGGAATATCTACGACCAAAAAAATTATCTACATCCCAGTCACATTCCAGTCAGCATTAAGGATGAAGTCCTTCACATTTTACTGGAAGGTCTCACTTCTTGATTATTTTTCTATTCAAAGCTAGAAATATTTTCAAGCTCATCTGACTTCTGCTTACAAATTCTATAAGATAGACTTAACTGCTGGCAGAAAGAGAACTCATGGTTACAAGTTAAGAACTAAGTACATATTCTGCTTAGAACATATTTTAGAGAGTCAGCTTTTTACACAACGGTAATGGAGGAATGGACATCTAAGACAGTGAGAGCTGTTGATTAGATCTCCTGCATGGACCTCCCAGGAATAAATAAAATTTCAACTGGGACAAGACAGGAGGAGGTGAAATTCCCTCTCTCTTTCCCTGTCTCCCCAATAAAGATGACTTATGGAATTTTAGTCTTTAGTTTATTGTAACAGACTTGAAGAATAAGCTTATATATGGGCTTAAAATACATGGGGAAACATTGTCAATACTCTGAAACATGAATAAAAGATATACTGAAATGTTCATTTCAGTTGACTTTGCTAAGTGTCTTTTACTCATTCAATACTATTATAAACATCTTAATAATAAAGCTATTAATATGCATTCAAACCAGATGTACTTTGAATAGTACTTGTTAAGATACAGAAATGCACAGTTGTGCTACTTGGGACTGCCTTTGGTGTGGTGAGGCTCCTTTTTAAAGATATTTTTTTGTTCTCAGTTTCATTGCAATGTAGGATTAAGATTACTGGATGCTAAAATATCATTAAAGTCACTTGTACAAATTCATCTGAAGCTAGATTTGATAATGCTTTTGGCCAGTTTTACTCACAGGGCCACAGAGCTTTGTTTGCAATACATTAGAAGAAAATTAATTCTGAACTCAAAAGGGAAGTACTGTGTTGTGAAAATAACTCATGTTAGAATGAAATATGGGTATGTGTGGGGCATAAATAATTTGAATAATAGAGTACAGCATCTCTCTCCATAATTCCCACACTTCTGTTATGGGTTATTTTGTTATGGGTTAATGCAAGCCCTTTTCTTCCCATAGTTGTGACAGTGTCTTGTAGGGGCAATGCACGGTATATCTGGGTCAGCTGTGTGATCATCAAGAAACTCAGCTTCTGTCTCTTACTTAGAGATTATAAAAGTATCAAAAATATGCCAGTGCTCCGTTACTCTCAAGGGGTTAATGTTATTAGATTATTTCACATCAGAATTCAATAGAATTCAATCCCACATTCACTTCAGTGGTATGAACGTGGTTCTAGATCCACTTCCAAGATTTGTTTAGTACACAATATAGCATAGTTTGTCTGACCTGTTGAAGTCTAGACAAAGCTACCAGGCTTTGACTCATCTTCACAGTGACGACTATTACAGATTGGTACTCCTGTAGTAGCTGTTTGGCATAAATTTGACATAGACGTGAAACACCTGGTTTTACGAAGTTGTTGAGTGCAGTAAATCATGTAACTGGCTTCTTTGAGCCCCTTTATCTTTTTTACATTACTGTATGAAGGATAATAAGATCACTTAGTTTCCAAACTGAATGCATTTGTATCAGTTTATCTTACTTAGTTCGCTCTTAGAATCTTAGTGTTGTCGGGAAAAAAAAAGCAGTGTAGCCATGTAAAACCATTCTGGCATACATTCATATATCTCAGAAGGAACTGACATAGAGCAAGTTGTTCTAATACTGTGTATCTCTCACTGAATGCAAAATGAGTGTTTAGTTCCATTCCTACCTGGCTGACCTTGCTGTCAGGAATGAATGGATGTGTAAGAGGCACGACCAGAAAATTCAGTCAAAGCATTAACAAGCCTTGGTGTTTGTTGTTGTTTCTTCATTTTCTTCTTAAGCACTTCTTTCTTACCATTGCCCCTTCAGAAAAGCACATTCCTTTGGTATCTTTCTGACCTGCAGTCTTCATATTCCTCTTGCACAAAATTTTTGTTTGTTTGCGTCGTTGACTTTGGAAGACCTACAGAGCCTCTGCCACAAAGTCCTTTTGAATGTATGCATTACTTACTGCTATAAGGGCCTGAGAGTATAGTATAGTCAAAGAAAATAAGAGAACAAAAATATTTTAAATCAGGGATGTTTACATCATTTTAAATCAGGGATGTTTACTAAGAATTGGGACTCTTAGAGAATAAAATAAGAATCATGTATCCCAGGAGAGGATGGCAGTTGTGCTTCTTATGTGATAAGACTTTGAAGGAAAGCCTGCACAAAGGGAATGGAAAAGTGCTTTCATGCTCTGATTGTGAATCATCAATATGTGCAAACAAGTTTAGATAACATACAATTGAAATATGTGTGCCATGAGTGTTTTGGAAATAGTGGTTATTTTGGAAATCAAAAGGAAGTTTCAGAAGGAAAAATTCACAGTTTTCCCAGTTATTCTACTCTGACCTGTGCCTCATAGCTGGAGCTTAAGGCTACTTGACTGAATTTGTCTGTTGTTTCACAAAGCTGTGATATGCACACCAGGCAGTATGGAATCTGCACAGTGATGCAGTAATGAATAGTGCCTTTCAGTGCATGTATAGCTAAGAAGAGCACAGACTTCCTCAAGAAGAGATTCTTAGTCAAAACTCTCATTGAAAGAAACAATGTTCATGGAAGTCTTGCGATAGATTCAAATGGAAAATATTCAGGAGAGAACAGGTCAACTTTTGAGCAAGGAAATGATGTATTTATTTATTTGAAACATATACATCATAACAGTAAGAGAAAACTCTTTTTAGAAAGTACAATCAGGCAACCATGGAAAAATTACGGTGGATTTTAGGTTTGTTTGAGCCATTTCTCTACTTTTAGTACTTGTTTTTCTTGTCTTCTTTCTCAAGCAAGACAAACTAGATTTTAGCTGCTGACTATCCTTCAGTTTCTCAGGTTTATAATCCCTCCAGTTTTGGATCCTACCCCTTAAGTCTACCTTTCTAATGTCATGAATTCCTGCAGTTCTCAGGAGTGACTTATCTATGGCTCTTCCATCTCTTTATATTTGCCACACTGAAGAATGTATCATTTTCCAGAAGTTTTTCTTTTCAGTTTTTTCTTCATGCTCTCTCTGATTTCATGTCAAGGCTCAGTGACTTATTGTTTATTTATTTCTAAAATATATCTTCAATTCTAGTGTAGATATTTGCTAGTCTAACTTTTAGTTTATAGAGACGCTTGCAGAGGAGAGAGAACAAAAACAGAAAAGTACATTCAGAAGATTTTCTTCAAAGGATTCTACAGTGTGCTAATGTAATGCCATTTCTAAGTATATTGTAAATTTAAAAAATAATTACCCCAGCAAACAAGTGCTAATAAAAATTGGTTGTTAAAGTATTAAGAGTTAGCAGAATTCTACCTTTTGTCTGCACAGATGAGACTTAAAAAATAAGTAAATTAATGAAACTGCTGTAATGCACCGACATGACATTTACACATCTCCTGGTGGTGTTCCATTCTAGTGTCATTGAATTTACAATTATTTTGTCCAGTAGGCTATTAACTATATATAAAAAAAAGGTAGTGAAGAGGTCACATTCTTAAGCTATGAGAGATTGTACCACTTATTTCTTTTTTTCTCTCTCAAGAAATTTTTTCAAAGTTTTAAGAGAAATGAAATGTTGGATGTACTGTCCTTTTAAGAACAGAAAGCCAATAATCATTATAAAATAAAATATTATCTATTAACCATATGCCATTTCAAAATTGCAAATACCTGCTTTAATCAGATCAACACTGTTGTAAAATAGGTTTATATTAGAAACTTGTCTGTTGCGTGTATACTAGAAATACTATTTGTGAACAACTTACATGTGAGAAAGACACATGAGCAGTAAAGCTCTATTGTCTACAGAACTTTTCACTTAAGATTTAAACAATGCTTGTATTTCAAAATGTTTAGTGAAATTTTTCAATGGAAGAACTTGACAAAAATAGAATATGACATTTGCATCACTGGTTATGGTTATGTGTGTTTCACAGAGCTTCCTTTTGCAGAATAAAGAACCTTCTATAAAGAACCCAGAAGCATGAACATGTAAAATTTTTGCATGATTTTATTGTTTCTCATTACAGAATAATATTTTGTTTTGATTCATGAGGGTGACATTACCATTTTGGTTTTATGAGTTTGTTTTAAACTAAGTTCAGTGATTTTTGACCTGTGTTTCTGTTAGTTTTTAAATCTACCAGTTATAAAAAAAGAACAGTTTATTTTGGAGGAAATGTCTTAAACTTAAAAAATATATAACCCTAAGGGTAATGTGCTGTTGTGGTTAAGTGTCTCTCTTCCTATACAAGTGTTAAATGAATGTAGTTTATCAGATTAGATCTTGATTTTACACTCATGACTAATGGTTTACAGAGGATGTGTTGTACATACGTCTTTGAATTGATATAAATTCTATAAATGGAAAGAAAATTATGTTTTGAATAGGTGCCAAGACAGAGTTGTTAGAGAACATGTTTTCAGTCCAAAAACGTGTACGGAATTCATGTCAGTGTGGAGTTGAGTCTGCAAAACAGTGAATTCAAGGATTAAACTGCACTACAGTGAAAACCCTGATAATGCCGGTGAACTTTTGAGAAGGCAGTAAATCATAGTTATTGGGACACAAATTTGTCGGAGAATTAAATGTACTATGGTAGATGAGAAGAAAGTTAATTTGTAGTGGTTAGAGACATTAATTTTCCATCTCAGTCATTAAGTTTCATTTTAAAAAAATGAAGTGGCATTAAATTATAGAAGATTCATAACTGAAGGGCAGTTTACACATGAATCACTGATTCACTACATGACTCAGAATTCGTAACGGGAAGGAGTATTTTTACCTTCAGTCACCCACTTAAATCCATCCCCAGCCTGAAGTGACTCAGCCTTGACCATCTGACAGCTGTTGGGTGTTCAGCTGTGCCATGAATCAATGGGGAAAATGCTGTCAACAGGCAGGTCTAGAAAACCCACCTCGGTAGACTTTTGTGGTCATGGCAGGGAAGGTAAGGGTTGTGTGAGCGTGTCATTTGAACAAATCCCAGAGAAGAGCACGTCATTTCTTTACTCCCTTTAGTTCGTGAAAGGAAGATCAATCTACCCATCAGTAATGAACATGGAACTGCAACTGTACATGAAATGTGTAAATGGATGTATGGTGCTATGGATATGCAATACTGTGAGAAGTGTTCAAACTGCAGGTGATTCTGTCTACAGGGGGATTTTGAATTATGTTGGGCAGTTATCAGGAAGTGCTTTTCTAGTGTGGATATGATCTAAATGCACTGAGTGGTTCTGTCTTAGGTTGGGTGTGGGTCTAATGTGCCACTTGGGAGCCCTGTTTTTCTCTGCTGTATTCTGTTGTCCTCTTCAGGTGGAATGTTGCTGGTCCTATAGCTCTTCAACACTCCTAGTATATCATATTATTAGATTGTTAGAGTTCTTTCTTTGCTATAAGAGAGATTTACAGCTCTGTTTATCTATTTTACAGATAACCATTCAGAGGGACAGTGGTTTGGATGTCAGTTCCCCTAAACATGGAAAAGTGGATCCAGACAACATGCCACATGTTGGTGGAAATATGTGGGCTGGTGGAACAGGTTTTTCATTGTTGTTTTTTTTAATGCATTATTGCCAGATATCTAAGGGAGATGCTGTGTGAGTCAAAAATGGTTTTATAAAGCCATCCTCTGCCTAGAGCTATTTTATCCAATACAGGGTTGCTTTATTGCCAGTGAAAATAAATACTTGCAGTGTCTAACTTAAACTGTATATAGCAGATCTCTTCTTCAATTAGATTTTGTTTCTTTTCATTGGTCATACAGAGAACTAAAAAGCTTGCAGCCACAGAAACTAGATTGAGCCATTTGCCACCCTTTTAGATGTCCCTGTAGCTGCAGCAATTTAGATAGTGTAGGCAAGAAGTACACAGAAAGTGCATCCTAGTTCTAAAAGGGCATAATAGTGATCACTAGATAAAGTGGTTTGGAAACAGTTTAAACCAACAAATTCTAGGGATGAATAGCTTTAAGGACCAGGAGCTTTGAGGAGATGTACAAGATTTATATGTTCTATAGTCCCCTTTATAAAAGGTAGAAACCTTTATGAATCTGGTCACAAGAGACTATAAACACAAGTATTCCATGGGAGTTCTTCCTTGCCATGATAGCTGTTTGGCTTTGAAAATCTTTGGCAAGAAATATTTCTACTGGGGATTGTTGGCAGCATTTTTGGAACATCTGTAGATATGGCAATGGAAGCTTTGAAGAAAATGTGTTTTTATTTATTATCAAATGCATATTCTTAATGATTTTTTTATCTCAACCATGTTAGGTGGGAGAGACACTGCTGGGTTAGGTGGCAAAGGTGGGCCATATAGACTGGATGCAGGCCACAGGGTTTATCAAGTATCTCAGGCTGAAAAAGATGCTGTTCCTGAAGAAGTTAAGAGGGCTGCTCGAGAGATGGGTGAAAAGGCCTTTAAACAGAGGTAATGTGAAAATCTTTATTTTCCTTTCCATTTCCCAGAAGAATTTGAAAAAGATGGCTAAAAAGAATTTTCTGTCTTAACTGCATTTATCAGCTACATTACCCTGTTCATTCTCATTTAACAGATCTTACCAGCACACGTTTAGCTGTTCTGGACAAGATGTATAGAATGTTTTATTGAATTAAGCTACACTGTTAAAATGACTATGTGATTTGGTAGAGTAAAACATAACTAGGTGGATAAGGAGAGTGATGTCAATATTTATCTTTTTAAAAAGGGATAAACCATATGAAAATTTCTGTGAATTAAGATGAATCCAGATTGTATGTTGTTAGGAGTTTATCACCCAAGAAATGTCTTTCAAAATGAACCATTGCAAGCAAATTTCTTTTGTTTGAAAGGTCTCTAGCCAAAAGTTGAGATATTTGAACTATTAAGCCTCAGCAGGCACTTTTACATGAACAACAGGTCTTCCCAGCATGAGTGTAATGTGTGATTACTAATCAACTGTTTCCCAGCCTGTACACTGAGATTCAGATTTCTTCCACCAACTGAACTCTCTAGTCAACCTCTGGTACTTTTGCATTAAAAAAAGCATCCCCATTCTTCCAAGTTGCTTCTCAGATGCTTCATAATAGAAACAATTGATATGTATGGCCTTAGATACTGTACATCTCTTTTTGCATATGTCCATATACACATGTGGCATGCTTTCATGAGTTTCTACCTGCCTGTGTGGTCATTTAGCAAATTTGTGTTAGAGGAAATTCCTGGATACCGCTACATGTTGTGGGAACAGTGCAGCTGTGTCCTGTAAAATCTGATTATCTGTACATGAGGTAACAATTTATGTCCTGCAAAAGCCAAGTGAGCTGGCATGTACCAGCTGGCATGTATGCAGCCTATTATGAAACCACATTTGACTTGATTATTGTTCTGTACCACCTGGATAGTTGTGGGAACTAACAGGTAAAAGTTAAGAACAGAGAGGAGGTTGGAGTCCTCAGGCTGACGAAAAAACGTAAGGGAAACTGCAGATTTCACTGCTTTGTTTATACAGGATTATCTGGAAGGGAGAATTTTCATATGAAAATTATTGATTACTTTCCTGGCTAGGTAATATTTCTTGTCATAAACATTTTAAATTGCCCTATTTGACTAGAATGAAATTAGCAGCTACTCTTGAATAGAGGCAGTATTTTTCATGGTATTTTTCTGAACTAGCTTTCAATGGGAATTGATGTAGAGTTTAACAAAGTAAAACTGTGTGTGAGGTTGTTCTTTTTGTTTGAAAAAAAAATGTTTTCTTCATAGATTTGAAGATGCTGAACTCGGATGGCAGGATCCATGAAATTAAGTGTATAGGCCTGAAAGTTCCCTTTTCCTGCCTCTAATGAATGTTGGCTATAATGACTGTACAAAATTTTAAATATAAAAAGACATAATCATACTAAAGACAACAAAGATTTGATGTTTGATTTTAATATTGTCATTGAAGGACTAGTCTAAACAGTAGTTTTCACATATACTTTATGTTCCAGGCAAGTAACTTGTGACGATATTAAAAAACTTGTAATTAGAAATATAGTTAACCTATACGTACTTTACTATTCATTTATAGTTTAATTTAAAAATCGATATTTTCAAAACACCGTGAGTGAAATTATGCTGTTATGAAGTGCTTGTTTGAAAGGAGCTGGGCACAGATAGGCCAATATGTTTTTGTTCAGGACTGGTACCAGCCACATGCTGGATGGTAGAGTAGCCAGATACACAACTGCTGTCTTGCTGCATGTTGTTGGGTCATGGACAATATTGAACAGCACACAGTCCTAGCATATCCACCTGTCCCCTTGCCCGTTCTTCACAGTTGGACCTCTGTAATAACATTCCAATTGTGAAATTCACCACTTTAGCAGGATCTGCTTAACTACAATGCTAAGAAGAATGATACAGAACTTGAAATGAGGAAACTTATAGAAAAAGCATATATCTAGTTTCATGGTGCAGGGTTGTGCTCTCTAGACAGGAAAGTATTCAGTGACATGACTCATTTTCTGTATGGGAGAGTACATTTTTGTTAATGTTCATTTAAAACTTCTTTGTTTCAAGGCTTCTTCATTTTATGAAGCACAAAGATAACTATTTGAGACAGTTACTATTTCTAGGTTTTCAGGGACAGATTTTATGGTGTGTCTTAACTTTTGTGCTAAAGCAGGAATCAGGATATGTTTAAAATGCTCCGACAGTGAAGTAATGAATAGACACTCATGATCCTTTTATGTACAGATAGCAACACCTGAGCCAATAAAACCTTTCGAATTTGATCACTTTTCAGGACATCTGCTTTACTTCTGAAACTTTAAAGCAGCTTAGGAGAAAGTAGAAGGATTAGTAACTTTAATAAGTTTTGATGTGATTCAATCCCTGTAGACATTGGTGAACACCTGCCTTGTCAAAAAATCACAAAAGCAGCTGCCACTTCTTCAGTTTGTCTCTTCTGTGTGCTTGTTGCCATCTGAATTTCCCTGTTATCAAGTATATAAACTTTCAGTTTACATAAATAAATGTAAGATATGCTTGTTTTCTAAGCTAAGTTTTCTTAGCTCCCTGTTCTTTGCTTTAGATTGAAAGAGATTCAGATGAGTGAATATGATGCATCAACTTACGAAAGGTTCTCCGGAGCAGTTCGACGCCAAGTTCAGTCACTCCGCATCATCTTAGACAATCTGCAGGTAATCTTAGATTCCCTAATTAAGGAACACAGTGAGGTCATTACATTAGGCCCCAAATACTATCCTGCTACTATTCTGTTACTGTGTGGTGATCATACCTTTGAGGCTAAAAGCAGATTCAGGTTATAATCATGGTTGGGAAAAACAGTTTCATATTACTAATTTAAAAGAAGCTTATAAGTGGGTCCCAGTGCTCATCTCTACAAGTTACAGTATTCCCATACCACGGCTTCCAGAGATTACTTATTCAGAAGCACAATTTTGTGAAAGAAAATACTACTATACAGTATGAAAAGAATTTGTGAGGTATGCAGGAGCACAGTCTTTGTCTTTACCTCTTGTCCAAAAGACTTTTTTTTGTCTGAGAAGCACAAATGCTAAAAGAGACACTCCAGTCCAGTGCAAATTAAAAGAAACGCTCCACTCCAGTGTAAATTAAAAGAGACACCCACTCCAGGTCAGTGCTTTACTGCATATACAGCTGAAAACATGGATTTTTCTCAGGTTTGTTTTGTGACTCTTGCTAATGAAAATAGGTATAGCCCAAATCTCCTAAGATCAAAACCACCAGTTTACCTTTCTTCCGGTAATTGAGGTGGTGTTTTTTCTGGGTTTTTTTTTATACTAGTGTTCATATACGGGGTAAATAAAATGAAAGTACATTGTTTCTAGGAGGAATCTGCTAATCTTCAGTGAAATTAAAGGAAAATTAATTTACTCCTTATAAGATATATTTGATATAAGATTTCTGTTGAAGACTACTAACCATTAGTGTATATATACACCTTAGTTTATTGGTTAGTCACGTGCTGGTGTCTTCACAATAAAACTGACATATAGAAAGAAATTACTTTGTACGATAGACGGATTCCAAATGGGTAAAGAAACTCAGTCCCCTGGTATTACAAGTACAGAAGGGTACCATTCTTCATCTTACTTATGTCTTTAGGCCTTTTGTAACTAAACAAAATTACTACCAACGCATATTATACACAGAGAACCAGTTTAATTCGCCTGTTTATTATGAATGTACCAATTCAGAGAACTCCTCACGTAATGACCATTAAGATGGACATGAGTAGATGATGCAGCTCTTAATATGTGTTCTCAGTACAGGACATAGACAGGTTTCTATTGGAAAAATTGGAGTGTGAGTCTCAGTTTTTTTCTATATCATTTATATCTAGATTTTTTTTTTTTACCATGTTCTAGCACACATACTATTGGAAGCATACTGTGAGTATGAAATGAATAAGTGAATCTTCAGTTTGAAGTCTTTTTTTAATCTGCCTTATCTATCCCTTGGAACCAAAAGTGTTACATTCAGGGATCATGTTAATCATATCACAAATATAACATACTTTAATATAAGGAGACCTATTCTCTTGCTTTGTTAGAAAGGTCATTTTAATATCAAGGCAAAATCTTATAAGCCTCAGTATTTTATGAGACTTTAGTAACTTCCTGCCAAAATCTGTAATAGCTAACCACAGAATTAGTAAACGGAATCTATGATGAAAGAAACAAATCACTGAATTTGGAAAAGCTAGATCACAGAATAAGAGCAATAGTGAAAGCAGATTTTTAACTTTTTAAATTTTATACAGATATTGGTAGGGATTTTATTAGAAGATGCAGTAGAAAAATTAAGATAAACACTAACAGGAGTTACTTAGTTGCAAAGTGCCTTCTGTTAATAGGAAAGCTGAGTCCAAGCAAATTTCATGTGATCTTTTTGAGAGGGAAAAAATTATTTGAATTCTTCAGCATTGTAATTCATTCAGCCCTGATGAAGAACTGTGCCTCTTTTTTTCTGGCTAGCCCTATGTACACCATGGGTTCTCAACTAGAATGGTGTTCTTTCTGTTACCAGTAAGACATTCCTCATATCTCAAATAAGAAGCCAATGGCACAGTCCATTCCAGTAAACTTTGCAGCTCAGATGTCTATGTGCTTTTAACTTTATGAAAATCCCAAATTACCTTCTCAGTAGGGAACACACTTAGCTTTTTAAAAATTTTTGAGTTTACTTTGTTTCAAACTCAGTCTGTTTACATAATAGAAATACGGTGCCTATGTTTATTTAAACTGTATTTTCTTCTCAACAAATGCCTTTTTATTGTTGGTTTTGTGGGTTTGTTTAAAATATGTTCCTCTGATTAAATTTTACCTCCCTAGAATCAAGAGTCTGGGATTCAGGTCCAGTTGTTGATAGCTCACCAAAAGTTAGTAGTAGCAGAAGGGATGTTTGGAATAGACTGATCCTTGAAAGTGATACATAAACATAGTCTGAGAATGTAATTTCATTGTTCATTTTATTTTTTATAACTCACTGATCTCTGTCAGATCTTTGAACATCATTAACAAAACTTTACGGGTTTTTGTTTATCTTCTGTAGAAGTAGCAAAGCCAGAAGTCCAGGAAATCCGGTCACTGATGAGCTTTCCTCTCTCTCCTAAAGCTTGTCTGTCTGAGCTGTAGATTCAAAAGGCTATGGTCAGTCAGTAACTCAGAAAGGCCTTCTTAAATGTTAGGTGACTTGCTTTCCAGAAAGTACTTCTCTCTTAATTGATTATTACAGAAGGAATCAGGGGCAACTGTCCCTTTAGCTTCTGAGCTTCATGTAGGTCCCCACACTAGAACAGAGCTTACTGGGCTCTGTCTGATTTAGATCATGTGGGAACTATCTGGTCATAGCAGCAAGAATAAAATAGTGGTAGTCCTAGAATAAACATGGCTCAAAGAACTGAAAATATGAAAAGCCCTGTGTCCTGTCAGTAGCAGTTTTGTGATTTCAACAGCTAAGGGAACATTTGTGTCACGTTCTCCCAGAAACAAATGCAGACCACAACTGGCAGTGTTTCATACCATCCCATATCATTACAAGTTACATATTTAGATGTGATCACTTCACATACGCATCTTCTTCTGTGACATTTACAGACATCACAGTTGTAATTTGCAGGGGTTTTTGTAAATATGCCTGTGAAAAGAATATGCTTCCAGTGAAAAGAATTACTGCAGTGGTGCATTGTGACCGGTCACTCCCATGCTGTTAAGATATGGTATCTAGCACATTTTTCTAATTTCAAAAGCAACACAATGAATATATTTTTTCATCTGTATGGTTGCAGCGTATTGAAATAGTAATGTGTTGTATGCCCTTTCTAGTCAAATATCAAAGGAAGATATATATGTATTAGTTCTAGTTTTCTCTTAAAATTGTAAGTGCTTTTAAATTTATACTGGTTTTAAACATATGAAAATTACATATTAAAAATCCTTTGGAGCTTCTTTGTTATATGCAATATTCGCACATTTTATAATACACATGTTTAAGAGAATTTTTTTTTCAGCTTTTATAAGAGGAAATAAATTCTTAGGAATTCTAAGAATTCCTAAGAGGAATTCTACATGGAAGAGGCAGGTGCTAAGTAGCCTAAATAATTTTAGCATTATTTTGGAAAGAGGTTAGATCAGATTTTGTCAGCATTCTTTCCTATTTTAGGAGAGAATGTCAACTCTGTGTTCCTCCAATAAAATTTCAACTCAAATACTGGCTTTTGTTGCATAAGCTTCAAAAGGTATTAAACTGTTTTTAACTTTCTCTGTAGTAAAAAGCCTTCTCACACTGCTGTTCCTTGAACATCAAATAGCCACAAAGGTAAAGCATTGGCAGTTTAAAGAATAGTGAAACTAGTTGAGATATTATTTGCTCAATGATGTTGAGTCTTTATAATCTTCTGTTATTTGTTCCTCCTGCCTACTGAAAGGAGGCAAATAAAATTTGACGAAACACCAGTGCTAAGGAAACGTAAGGATCTACCTCTGTTCCAGTACTTAGAGTGGTTAAGATGACTAAGAACAAAGTCATCTCAGCTGCATCACCCTGGAAGGTGCATGATTCATTTTAAAAAGGCTTTGCTTACTCAGCAGCATGTTGTCTCCAGGAGCACCTTTTTAGTGGTTAGCTGGAGTGTTGAAATTTGCCACTGGCTTTTTCACAGCAGGAAACATCCCTACAGTGCAACATTTTGGTGGGAGATGTAGAAGTCACCAGGAGTTTGTGAGTGTCTCTTTGTGATATTACACAACTCTGAAGGCAACAAAGGAATCAATCCTGTGGAGAAGGAACTTTGACTTTCATCCCAAGCATATTTAATGGTAGTGGAAACTACTAGTTGGTGGTACAAACAAACTCATGGATGCCCTATGGCCAAAGCTGGTTAAAGTGAGGTTGACTGTAGCACCATGGAAGTGTATCAGAGAACACAACTGACTAACCTAAGAAATGCTTTCCACTTTCCCCTTCAGTGATTTCCATGTATCGGCATTGTTTTTGCCTCCCATCAGGAAGCATTTGACACTACCTAATTAAAAAAACCTGTATTTTTCATAGCTATGTAAATTCTCTACTCTAAAATTAATTAATCAAAACATTTTTCTGTGGTTTTGTAGTCTTTGTGCCCACTTATTTTCACAGGCAAGTAGTCAATTACTCTTGAGTAATTACAGACAATAGGCTGTAGTCCAGAACACTTTCGTCTTACACACCAGAACAAAAACCTCATAAATTTTAACCGAAAATCAAAGATTCTCTTAGCCTTAAGAAGGCATTATCTACCTGCTCAGAGCATACATAACTCAGATTTATCCTTTCAAATCCCAGGCCTGCAGTTCACTGAGGATTTGCCATATGCAACTAACTGTTCAACAGAGAGCAATTGCTTTTCATTCCTGAAAACCAATGTTTAAGGCAGTTTGTGTCCTGCTGGATATTTGATTTTCCTCCAATTGGTAATCAACAATTTGCTGAGAGGGCAAAAGCATTATATGTATGTAAATTCAAAATTGTCTTTCCTTGCTGAATCAGCAAGGATGTGCATCCTTACTAGGGTGAACAATTTCAACGTGTAGATCTAAACAGAAATTAAATAAATGATGAAACCTGTATATACAGACTTTACTGTCTTTAGATGGAAATTACATATTATGACCCATGATGAAGCTATCCTTTGAAAACATTCTTAAATATGTTCCTTATAACATTGAGTCTTCAATATGCATTGCATGCTCTGTGGATAGGAGTACCATGAATATTTGAGTTCCTGGATTGTAATGCAAGTTCATCAAGTCAGGCTGTAGATAACTAGAGTCCCTTTAACTAAAACAAAAGAATTATTTAATGGACTGTCTTTTGAGTACCATGATTTTAAAAGTAGGGTTTTTTAAATATAACTGGTCATTATTTAATACTGTTTTAAAAGAAAGCATTTACCATTGCCTAAGGTGAATACTGCTTAGTTTTATATTTAAGTCACCCGATGACTTTCTTGTGCAGCCTGGATTGAGAATACATAACAAGTGGTCAGTTATGTGTGTCCCTCTGGTTGTATGTATTTCTGAACAGGCTTGCTACACAGATTTTCAGCATATTTGCAAGAAGAAAGGTTAATATTTCTACAGTCCACAGTTAAACTCCCATATATGAAACAACTTAAAAAGACAAAGTTACAGAGGGAACGTGTTCTTTGTCAGTGTTAATTTTTCTTTCAGAGAAGAAGAACAGGACAGCTATGAACATGTGTTTGGATTTCTTTGACTTATGCCAAAACTATCACATTGTTACAAAGAAAATTAATGCATGTGTGATCTGCAGTAGGTCTTAAATTGTCTAACATACACTCACGTCACTGAGTGAAGTAAGACTTCTTTTCTGTTGTAGGCCAAGGGTAAGGAAAGACAATGGCTGAGACACCAAGCTGTTGGAGAGCTAGATGATGCCAAAATCATTGATGGGCTGACAGGAGAAAAAGCCATATATAAACGACGGGGAGAACTTGAGCCACAAGTAAGTATCCAACAAGAAACAGGGAAAGGTGGAGAAGAGCTTAACCAGTTTGCTGATTTCATAGTGGCTGTACAGTATCTGTGTTTGAGTTTGAGTAAGTTAGGGGGATGAGAAACTCAGAAGAATCATCTCTGGCTTGGTATGTCCCTGATACAGAGGCAACCACAGGATGGAAAATTTGCTTTACCTCTTCTTATAGTCTTACATGCATATTTCCTGTTGGCCACCCTCAGAGAGAAAAACACTGATCTAGGCAGTGCTTAGTTTTGATCCAGTGAAATGGTTTTTATGTTCTTATTTTGTATGTTAATGAGCATAAGGCAGTTAGCAGAAAACATTTATTTTGTTAGTTTTTACCAAAAAAAAGGAAGATATTTTCTCACTAATTTAATTTTTGTTAACAAATATGCTGATACTCTAGAAATTAAAAAAAAAAGAGTGGTTTGCAAATGTCTTTTCCTTATTCCATGGTATGCAAATAATTTCAACTTCTGCAGATATTTGGATTTACAATAATAAAAATTATGAGGGAAAAAAAAGTATGAGGAAAAGCCGTTAAGATATGACAAAGTTGATTGTCCAATGGATTAATTCAGCCATTCCTTAGAAGGCATTATGATTAAACCTATGTGAGTCAGGAACAGAGAAACCACTTGAATCAGACCAACAAAACCTGGCCAAAACTTGTGGGGCTAGTACATAATATTTAACACTAATACTTAATGACAGATTGCAGTTTTTAACCACACAAAGAATTTTTTTTTTTTAAATAGCTGAGTACAGCATCTTTTTGCATATCAGCTACCCGCATTTGATGAATCCTGGTATATTTTTATGCTGTTTGGTCCTGATGTCTATTGCTTTGAACAATTTACGGGACTTGGTGCTGCCTGTGTGAAAGATCATAATGGAAAAGTGATTGAAGCCTCAGTTCTCATTTGTTTCAAATGTGTTAGCCTATATATCAGTTTTAAGGCTTGGTAAAAAATAATTCAATAAGAAAAAAAAAACAGATGCCTTAAGTTGAGCATAAAAACCAAAATAAATGTTTGATTTAATGGTCTCTCGTTCCTTATGTTTTTTTGAGGGCAGAGAGCCACAGCCTATCAAAAGAATAATTAAAAGAATAAGGCACACAAATGCTTACAGATAAAAGAAAAATTGTAGTTATTTGTTTATATGTGACTGGGTTTTTTGCTAGATCATCTTCAATAGCCTCATACTTGAATCCAGACACATCTCATTGCATGCTAAATAGAACACCTACCTTAAATGTACTGTGTCAAAACTCGTTAAAAACAGATGGGATTTGTTTCAGGAAAAAATAATGGTTTCACCATTAGAATAAAGAAGGAAACTAGTAGTTACTCAGAACAGATTTCAAACATTTTTGGAATGTTATTAGCCTCAGCAGACAAGTTTTTAAAGTCTGATACGAATCCCTGTTAGTACGTAAGCCAAGGAAAAGCATTTCCATTATGAGCCTTGGCAGAAAAAGAGCAAATTTGAGAGTCTCTTATGCTGAAATAAAATGTGAAGAATCAAAGCTGAAATCGAAAAAGTATTTCCTGACAAATGTGTGGAATTTTTGAGGTATTTTGTTTCCAGTCATTGAAGGTGAAGGGAAAGAATGAGCTAAGGTATCTGTCAAGGAACTGGTTTGAACTAAAACAAAGTTAAAATCTTTTGTTCTTTACAAAAAAAAAAAAGAGTGTTTGCTGAATACAATTTTCTAGCTTCACAAAGCACATTGGTTCACTTTCTAAAATGTTTTGTTATTACTGGTGCTTAGCTTTCCCAATTAATATTGGGGTTCGTTCTGTTGTGTTTCCCTGTCAGCCTGGGAAGCCCTCAGCAAAAACCCAAACGCCTGCGCCTGGTGGTGGATGTTTCTGGCAGCATGTACCGCTTCAATGGGGTGGATGGACGGCTGGAACGCTCCATGGAGGCTGTCTGCATGGTCATGGAAGCTTTTGAGAATTATGAGCACAAATTGAAGGTAATTGCAGCTGGCTAGGAGCTCTGTGGTTATTCCACAGGCTGTGTGGAGTAGTGGAAAAAATGTTTCAGCAGTCAGTCTAGCCAAAGAGCATTATTCATTCCCACAAGGAAATAAAGACATAATCTATTTCTAGCAACCTGAAAAATAATACTAGTGAAAGGATAAGAAACATTACACGTTTCAGTAGGGGAGGATTCAATCTAAGACTTTAAGATTTCGATTTAGTGAGATTTGCTCCTTTTTTCTGCTTTATCTGTTTCTTTGAGCAGAAATGCTTAAGCCTACATGAACACAAGTGAATATAAGCTTCAGGACATGCAAAGAGCTCTGCCCTTCTATCTGCCCGGAGTGCACACAACAGTACTTTATCATGGCGGAAAGACAAAACTTCTTTGTTCCTTATTTGTGTTCTCTTCCAATTATCTGAAAGCAAGAAAATAGTTTCTTGTACTGAAAGATATTAGTTCCAAATGTTATTTAATGGTAGCCTGCAAAGGAAATGTAAATAATTTAATACCCTTTGTGTATCAATAAGCCTAAACAAGGTTAAGAGCATGTTCTTTAAACCATCAAGAAAAAACAGTAATGGCCAGTCTCAAGTTAGTTCTGGACAGATTCAGTGTTTAATGGAAGAACAGAGAATGCCCAATACCTTTACGGAAGAGCATCTCAAACATAAGAATTATAATGCGTCTAAAGCAAATATAAATATCCTGAAACAAAATTAATAGAAACATAGTCCAGATCAATTCAGCGAGGTCTACTTCACATTGTTCCACCAGCAACATAATCCTTCAGGTTTCTGCTCTTCCATGGAATCTCACATACAAAATCAGGCCATATGGAGGCATATGCTTCTAGAATGTCTTCTTAAGTACAGTCACGCAGACTTTTACTTTTCAGGGGAAAGGCTATAAAGGATGACAGGCATTGTTTTTAGGCTACTTTCCTAAGGAAATGAGGCACAAGTGCTCCCATCTTCTCTGGCAAGTGATGATGCTTTCTCACCCTAAACTTGCTTAAAACTGAGCATGTTGCAAAATTGCAACACATTGAAACTGTAGTTTTGTTCCTAGAGTCACTGCATTCCTGCAAATGTAATGAAAATAGGCTAGGTAGAAAAGTGATCCTCTTGGATGAAAATGCTGTAATTGTTGTTAAAATATCACTGACTCATTTCTGTAAAACAGTTGACAATCTACAAGATGCTGCTAATTTTTCTCAGGACAAAGCTGAAGGTTTTGTCTGCAAAAATAGCTACATTTCTCATATCTAAAAGAGGAACCATTTGAAAAAATAGAAGAACACACAACTGTATAGTGTGCAATGAGAAATCTGCAGTTTATCACTTTTTTCTTTCTTCTTTTCCTTATCTTTTTCTTGACTGGTTTTATAAAAATAAACTTTTTTGGCCTGCAAGGGTCACAACAATATATGTTGCAAATTTGAGGGGTTTCTTGTACAATGTGTTGAACCAACTGGGATCATGAGGCTTGTTGAGCAAAGGGGTTTTTACAAAACTAAAGTCCCCTTCTGCTATCTAACTGCAGTGTAAATGGTAGCACTGGAAAGCAATTCCTGGCTTTCAAGATCACTTTTCTGATGATGCTTGGTTTAGTTCTCTAATAAATATGGTTGTGAATTAGTCATATGAGCTTTTCCTTGGCTGTTTTATCCTACTAGTTGAGCTTTCGCGATGAGTGGTACACTTTGCTATCATGGATGATGCTGATTGTCTCATTGGTCTTAACAGCATGACTGAAGGAAGAAAATACTTTGCCTTCTTATACAGAAGAGCTGAGTATTGGGTATGTGACTGTACCAAACAGGTAATGAAGTTATCCTTCATTAAAGGGCAGACAAGTGCCAGCAGGTATTTGTCAGCTTTTTATGCTTGCATGGGACATCCTACCTCCTTCTGTTTCCCATAAGTGCAGGCAGTGAATCATTCCTTGTCAAGGGGGAAACAGGAGGCCCATTGCACAGTCGGGAAATCCATTCAAATTAACAGCCATGTTTCAAAGCCCTCCTCCAATGTCATCTCTTTACGCTTCCTCTGAAGTGCTTTATTAAAGAAAAGAGTGAGAGTGACTAAGATAATATAAGCCACATTGTCAGTCTTATCCTAATAATGGAGGTTAAGTATGTTCCTACAAATGTCCCTTGGCCCCTTTAAATATGTGGATGCATCACTTATACATGTATGTTATAATAAACAAGCTATTTTGCAGGATTAAATTTTGTTCATCTTTGGAACATCTCATTTTAGGTGCCAGTTGTTTGAAATTGTACATAAGGGCAGTTTGTTCTTTATTTTATCTGAGGTATGTCTGTCTCAAACTGCGTGGTTTTATATCACCCCTGATTACCATCATTTGCACACATGATGGTAGATTGAGGAGGCATGTCCAGTGAATTATCCAACAGCAATTTTATGAAGCCTTTAAAATATTGTAAGTGACTCAATAAATAGCATGTTATGTAACTGGTAGGAAAAGCCTGACTTGTTATTTATAGCTGTATTAAAGGGATATTGCAGGGTTTATATACCTGTTTCAGCATTTAGTGTTTGTAAAATCTACTATGGAGGCAACACTGCTAATTCAGGAAAAGGAGAAACGGTCCACATTCTTGGCAGAATAGTTTCTTTTAAATAATAAAAAAAAAGGTTTGAAATAAATTTAGGAAAAAAAATATTTAGTGTTGTCCAAAGAAGAGATGAATTTATAAAGGTCTAGCCCTCCAGCAGAGTTCTGTCTAATTCACACTGCCTTTTACATTCAGCACACATCTTCTTTCAGCTTTTTAAATGCCTTCAGAAATAAATCCTTTTGGCATGGCAGCTGCAGAAGACAAAGTCTTCCATTTTACCCATTTTAGACAGCAGCACCCATCCATTCAGTGCAAAATGTGACAGTGGAATAGAGATTGCTTTAACCTTTCCTTATGAAAAGAGATCAACAAAATGATGCTGTTTCAAGAGACATGTTTATATGTTGTGTACTCACAGCTCTGAATAGAGCAGTTCTTGTCTCAGTGTACCTGAGGCTATTGGAAAACAAACCGCTGTGTACCACAATAATATGTGAATTCAATTAAGTCTTCACTATGGCGAACATGTATTTTGCTGCTGGATTTGTCCTGAGAGTCTTTGCTTGCAATCTATTTTGTAAAACAAAAGTCAGTTCTGAGTAAGATCATATCATAGCTCTTCTCTCACTGGTAACTCCATCCACATAAATTTTCCTAGGGGATTTATGAGAAAAAACCATCAGATTGGATCCTTGCTTTTCAAAGGCCCTTCTTCTGTGCTCATCTTTAGCTACTGCAAAGGAAGAAAACTTGTTTTGACAACACATGTACCTGCATGTGTTTGGATTCCCGGTTGACCAGGTCTATGGAGCTGTCTGCACTTTTTCTTTACAAGGACTGCACCAAGATAATATGAAATCACTAAGGGTTCATTTGCTAGAACGCAAATCAGGAGGTAATAATTTACTGCAAGGAAACCTGGGTGAGAGGTTTAAATTCTTTACCCTTTCAGAGTGAGCTTCTTTGATCCAGTTTTACTGCTGTCCCAAACTCTGTATTCCTAAATTGTGACAGATTCCATACATTCCCCTGGGCAAACATCTCCCTTCTGTCATTTCTAAAGCTTGACTGTGAGCCTACTCCCATCTCTCCCTCCCAGGGAGGGTCTCCCAGGCAGCAGTCCTGTGTTGACTTAAGTCAATCCAAGTCAGTGCAGCTACATTCCCATCCCCTCCTTCGCTGGGTCACATACACTCACAACCTCACGGCTGGGGGAGCTGAGCTGCCCAAAACCAACTTCACACTCATTAGGCTTTGGCTACTCCTGGTCCTTGACTTAACTTCCAGAGGGATCAGAGGACCATGAGGACCAGCATGTGAGGACTGGTGACCACAGCTCTTCTCTTCCACAGCATGGCAGGATCTCACTCTGTTTTTCAGGAGGCCCTGCTTGACCCAGAATGCAACAGTCAGAATGAAGCAAACAGCCACTTCTTCTTCCCTGCTGCCTCACCAAACATTTTTAAATCACAGCTAGCATAGTAAGCTGTCAGCAAAGAAACAAGGAAACTGATAACATCTGTTAAAGATAAGCATGGTACTCAGTGCATGCATGGGCACACACAAAGAATAATAAGCGGCTAGCTGAGAAGGGAGCAGACGGGACATGATGTTCCCAGGTGAACGCCTTGACTGACGTGCCTGTGATAGTTTGCTCAGATCATTTCAGCCTCGCCTTGCCTGAACCCAGGTTGTATGTTCCACCTTATGCAAGAATGTGGAGGGGGCCAAACTGAAGGGTCAACATCAAGTGTTTCCTCTAGGAGCCACAGCAGTTCCCCTTATACAGTCTGTCACATATGCTCAGGCTTTTTGAGATGAAAGGTTGGTCTGTTACTGGTATATGCCAAGATCCAAAACGATATTCCCAAATGGCAAAGTTTGGCCTTTTCCCATAAACTCGGTATGGCAGAGCTGATACTGGGACACCTAGTGTGAGACATCCAGGAAACCAGAAAGGACCTTTCTACAAAGGTTTCAGCCTTTTTACGCAGGAGAAAGACAGTATTTTGCTTTACATAGCAAAATTGTTGATTTAAAAGTGATGCTGAATACAAAACTGCTCAGCAAAGGCCGTGCAAGGTTTTATAATTAAGAGCCTGCCCTGAAGACGTGTGGAGATTTCTGACATTGCATAAGAACCATGAGCTCTGTATATTTTCTGCTCCATTAAACCTCTGCTTTATTTAGTTCCTCTGATTTGAACTATCTCTAGGTTTTAAAACAATACTCATGCACACACTTCTTGTGTGTGGTTCAGGATTTATTAAACAGGATTTATTCTTGTTTTAATTAGGAAGTATGCTGAATGTAACCTCAGCATTATTCTCAAAATCTGTATATTTTCATTTGCCATGTCTTTATATTTATCAGGAAAGAGAGAGTCTGAGGCGTTACTAGTGATAAGAAATAGGTTTTGAAGAGAAAACATGTGCCAGACTGGAAGCTTTGTGTGAGGCTGAGTAGTAAATACTAGACATGGAAGAAAAAAGGAGAGCAGTAATGGGAAAAGCCAACAAAGCAGAAAGAAATGGGATTGTATGGGGACTAGATTATATAAAAATTTTGTAGAAAGAGGAAGTCTGGGTTATGTGAGGCTGTCATAAAATGATCTCACCTTGGGTGAAATAATCTATAGTATGTGGCACGTTTGCTGCTTCACAGAGGGAGGTGTCACCTTCAAAAGTGTTGTTCCAGCTGCTATAGCTTTCTTTTGATATATTTTTAAGCGAATTAGTGATGTGGAAACAAAAAGAGCATTGTCTATAAAGAATGCCATTTCTCCACTCTCTAGGACCTGACGTACCAAATAAAGTGGCTTTCATTAGGGAAGAAAAGACAGAAAAACTTTGAGGAATAGACCTGCCTTTTACAAAATGATTATATGGGAATTAGGGATGGTGAACTCAGCAGGGATCTGTAACAGCACATGAAAAAAAGAAAACAGAAAGGCAAAATATTGCATAAGGGCTCCCTGTCAACTAAATGCAGGTGTGTGCCATCTAGTCATGGGGAAATACAGGCATGTTCATGCTGAGGAATTGCCAGCTCAGGTCTCTCTAGGCTCAGGATCTGTACACTATGCTCTGTTGGTTGGTGTAGAGAGCTCTTAAATCCATTTTTGTCCTGCTCATGAATTCTCCCTGGGGTGACTGCCACATCCACAACACAAAGGGCAGGTCAGGACCTTGCTGTAACTCAACTTGTCTTGGTTTTCATGGAACAACAATGAAGCTCTCACATAAAACAGAAACATTCCCAATATTGCATTATTTGTTCAACATGATTTTTGAACTATTACAGTTCTGTATGTCATTTTTGCAGCATCTTGCACAGGAGAATCATGTACACACCATCTCCTTTGAAAACATACAGAGTCTCTTGGAATGCACTTCTCTACTTACTGTCAGCAATGGCTTTGATCTGTTATGCACAAAACTAAGAAGTGCTGATTTTCAAAAAAGGCAGCTTGTAATAGCTTTTTTTTTAAGAGCAGAATGAGGTCACAAAAAAGGTTCATCAAACATAGGAGCTACTGTCAAACAATGTGCTTCTTGTTTGTCAGACTCAAGAGGATGAAAATTGCTGCTTTAAAAAAAATACATGGACAATGTGAGAGGGCAAGGTCTTGATCTTATGCATCACTGCTCTGCAGTTGGTGGGATGATGTGAAAACAGACCATGGAAATAAATAACTTTTCTTTAATTTCATTATTTAGAAATTCTTTCCCATGTTTTCATGTCAGTGAGAAATTGCAATTAGTTTTCTTAAGCAGCTCATAAAGAGAAGCAGGGAACAGTATATGGGTTTTCTTGCTGAAAGCAAATTGCCTTTGATCTGTCCTATATCATTGTGGCCCAAGTGCCATTTGTGACTAACAGATGACTGATGATGTTTCTTTCTTGTAGTACGATATTGTTGGACATTCAGGAGATGGCTTCAACATTGCATTGGTTGGGAGTGACAAAGTTCCCAAGAACAATAAGCAAAGATTAGAGATTCTTAAGGTAAATCCTACTGATAAGTGATGCTGGATAATTAAGGAGTTTGTGACTGCAAAGATAAAATTGTGGGTGGGTCACAGAACACAAAACATGAGGTGAGTAAAATAAAAGAAAGACAAGAAAGCAAAATCTGTGTATTTGCATAAAATTGAAACAGGACCTTTCAGAAACATGGCAGAAAACAAATAATGCCAAAATAGTAGATGCTGTGTATGCCTTTTTCTGGACTGCTGTGGTCATAAATGTGTTATTTTGACTATCTGTCAAAGGATAGGGGAAGTTCCAAGCATTATATAGTGATACAGGTAGCTCTGCCTAAACGATGTGGTGATATTATTAGTGCATAAGTGACTAATTTGAACTGTAGAGAGGTCCCAGGTCAGCAATTTAGCCTGGCACCTTCAAGAAGTTATGTATCACAGTAGCAGTAGAAAAATGTGTCAATGCTAGATTGAAAACATGTTAAATCACAGTCACAAAGTGAGTGTACTCACCAAAATTTTACTGTACTAGGTTGAAGAAAAATGGAGTATATTGTAGGATTTACCCATTTGGCAGCTTGATAGGTTAGAACTGTGTATTTGAGTTTCCTTCAAAAATTATTTTTAAAAGATTGGGAGCTACTTCAGTTAAAAGGACTGGATTTAGTAATGTCTAATATTCCTTCTGCATGGGGAACAGCTTCATCAATGAAAACAGTGTATTTATTTCATAATAGCTCAAACAAAATGTTTCATAACTTTTAAATCTGACTGCTACTGTTATAAGTCAAATATTTTATAATAACTGTGACACTACTAGGATTTGGAAGTCTAGTGCAAATTATGAACAGACAGGAGCTGGTCATGGTATTAAGAAACTAAGCCCTGAATTCTTCCTTAAATACATAGGAATGTAGCTACTCAAACTGCAGCTGACCGAAGTATTTTACCTTCCCTAAGGCCCAGTCTAATTAGGTTCATGTGTGGGTTTTGATTGTTTGACCCACTGTGTTTTTAGGAAGTGCTGCCTGTCTTAAGATATGATATATTATATGCAAAAAGCTGCATCTTCTGTTGTACCTGGAGTACTGCCCGCATTTCTGATGCATCCCTTAATACAGCAGAACTGAGTATTTACTCCCTCCTGCGCTAGCTGAAATGAATGTTTATTCCTAAAGTCATCTTACGTATTTCCATGTGGTTATGCTGTGCACACAGACTATGCATGCCCATGCTCAGTTCTGCATGAGTGGAGACCACACCTTGGAAGGGACAGAGCATGCCATTCGTGAAATTGCCAAGGAAGAGGCTGATGAGTATTTCGTTATCGTCTTAAGTGATGCAAATCTTGAACGATACGGTATTCAGCCTTCAAGGTTTGCCCAGGTCTTGACCACCAATACTCAAGTCAATGCTTTTGCCATATTTATAGGATCCTTGGGAGACCAGGCAGACAGGTGAGTACATTTGTTTTATGCCTAATACCATTTGCTTTCGTATGTCATAACTCTAAACTATGATTTTATTGCAGTGAAGTTTGGCATAGTTGGCCCTGCTGTTGTTATGCACTAAGGTTTTGATTGTGGAATGGTTTGGGTTGGAAGGGACCTTTAAATATCATCTATTCCAGTCCTCCTGTCATGAACAGGTATGTCTTTTACTGGATCACATTGCTCAAAGCCCCATCCAACTTAACTTTGACCGCTTCCAGAGACAGGGCATCCACAGCTTCTCTGGGTAACCTGTGCCAGTGCATCATCACCCTCATTGTAAAAATCTCTTCCATATCTCCAATCTAAATCTACCCTCTTTCAGTTTAAAACTGCTAAACCTTATCCTATCATTACAGGCCCTGGTGAAAAGTCTCACTCCATCCTTATGAACCCTCTGTTTTTATTGAAAGGCCTCAATAAGGTCTTCCTGGACTTTTTTCCTCTCCAGGCTGAACAGCCCCAATTCTCTCATCCTGTCTTCATAGGAGAGGTGTTCTACTCCTCTGACCATTTTTGTGTCCTCCTCTGGACCCTCTCCAACAGGTCCGTATCTTTCCTGTGCTGAAGACCCCAGCACAGCACTCCAGGTGGGATCTCACAAGAGTAGAGTAGGGGGGCAGAATCACCTCCCTTGACCTGCTGGTCACACTTCTTTTGATGGAAGAAATCCAGGTTATAATTGGATGTCTGGACTTCAAGGGCACATTGCCAGGTCATGTCCAAGTTTTCATCCTTTTTAATTATTATTATTATTATTATTATTATTATTAATAATAATATTTGGTTGTTATTATTAATAATAATAATTACTGTTAATAATAATATTAATCTACTAGCAAGAAGCTAGTAGATAGCTTCTGACGTGTCAGGAAGGAGACTGGCTTGTGGGTCCCACAGACATCCCTTGTGGCCAGCTAGTTGAGAGCATTCTGTGCATCCAAAGGAGACAACTGAAGCCATCCTACCACTGGAGAATGTGCACTATCCCTGTATGTAATATCACTGTGTAATCATAACAGAGACAGGGTGCCTTTGTCATTGCCCAGTGTGTGGTTCCAATGCATGTAGGCCTACAAAAAGAGAATAAAACAAAAGAAGCTGGAGTTTAATGGTCTGGGTTTAGTTCTACTACATAATTTCACTTTAAATTGTTTGGGCACAAGGGAGAAAAAGGAAATTATGTCCCAGGTGTCCTTCCAGGTTCCACATCCACTGAGGACAAGTACATGTGGCAAAAGTCTGATATAGCCACATATATCAAGTGTCTCTTCTGCTTCTGAGTCTTCAACGAGAGCAGAATGAGAGAAATCCCAAAGGGAATTGGCCCTCAGTACATAATTTTAATCAGTAAAGGGTTGAAAGATACAGCTGCAGAGCCACCATTATGGCTGCATGTCTGTACATCAGAGCTGCATTATGCGTCAAAAGAGAATCTGTTCTGAAAGATTATAATTACAGAAAGTCTTTTTACTTTTACTAGGAATTAAAAAAAAAAAAGGCATTGACCATGTCCTGCTGTGTAAGAGATCTTATAATGGCCTAGTTCACTGGGTATGGAAAATGCACACAATGCTGTCACTGAAATGCATTTCTATGTACGTGGAAGTCCAGAATTAGACAAAGCCTTCCTGTAACTGCTGTGGGGGAAGGAGAAGGAAATTCTCTGTTGCTGCTTTTTTAACAACTAATTTTAAAAGTGAGACTTTGCTTAGTATTGGAGGAATGGTGTGGAGCATAAATTCCTTTAAAAAGCAGTGAAAAATAAATCCCAAGTTTGCTAACTGTGTGTGAGGGAGATGGAGTTTGTAACATGCATCTAGCTTAACTTTTTTAGGGGAGGTTAAGCTGTGAATAAAAATGTGTTGGATTAATACTGAGAGAAAAATACATTTCCATCTAATCTGCTGCAATCTCAGAGAAGAAATATAAAGAGCACATTTAGAATCACTGGAGCTGTTGAACTGAAGGAGCTGTGAGTTCATGGTAGTCGATTTAAAGTGTCTTCATTTTCAGTGTAAATCTCTAGCTGCCACCAGCAAGCCAGTTTGATGACACCTCATGGGATCACTGATACCTTGATCAAAATGGAGTTTTGGCATGTCAGAAAGAGGACCTGGATAGAAATCTCTGGAAACATTCTTGTTTGTCTAGCTGAAAGGATCTCTGTGCCTTAGCTGCTCTTACTGTTTCCTCCCACTGCTGCTTTCCCAAACCTTTAATTGCATGATGACAGCGATGTGAATGGCGTGGATTGGGAAGGTATTCAAAAGGAAAACATCCATTCTGAAGGAACCCTGGTTTGTGGTAGGGAAGACAATTTGAGATGGTAATTGTGTCTTGTCCCTCATTCTACTCCTTAGGCTGCAGAGGACGCTACCAGCAGGTCGGTCTTTTATTGCCATGGATACCAAAGAGATCCCCCAGATTTTGCAGCAGATCTTCACGTCTACCATGTTATCAAGTGCCTAAGCATCACTGATGTCATGGGGTGTGAATTTAAAGAAGAAACCCACTCCTGCTGCAGATATAAACCCTAAAGCTGAGGATAAACACATTTCTTAATAAAATACGTACTGTTCTCTAATCAGCAAAGCAACCCAAATCTACACGACAGCCAGGCTGTAAATTTTCACCCCAAATCTCTCAACTGACTTAGCACATTCAAAGAAATGCAGTGGGGCAGAGGATGACAACAGAACAAATGTTTTTCCGGAGGGACAAACAAATAAAGGACAGTTTGTGATCACTCCTCTGCGTGCCATGTTGCCAGCATTACAGTGTCATCTCACCCTATCTTATTAAATACGGTTCACTGGGATTTGGTAATATTATGCAAGGCAGAGCCAGGCAATCTGTTTCAGTGTTTTGCGTGCATATGTTTGAATGGGTGGTTAACTCCATCTCCCATTTAAACAGAACTGCTCTTGTCAGGCAGGAAACCCTTCCTTCCTCTGCTGTTGCTTTCTTGTCTTGAGGGGCATCGGGGCTTCACCCCGATGCTGAGAACAATGGAGTAGTTTGGAAACAATGACCATCACATGTAAACATTCATTATCTGATCAGGCAGAGTTGTCAGATCTAGAGAAAGTGCCTGTTAAGAAGGAAAACAAAACAAAAATAGATTTGTTCAGTTCTGCCTGTGAAAAGTAAGGGGAAAGGGTCTTAAGAACACAATAACCAGTGTTTCCAAGGATTGAGCTACTGCAGTGGCTCCTTTGCATGGCTGATTATGCTTCCCATTGCACTGTTGTATAGAATCCCTGGGATGGCCTCAGCACATAGGGGTGACTTTTATGTCTGGAGACAAAAAAGTTACTAATGCTTTGCAAAAAGCTCATTCACGGTCTGTTTTTCTTGGGTCTTTTAAAAATGAAACAGGAAGAGAGATTTAGGCATGAGAAAATAAGTTATTTTTTTATAAAGGAAGAGGCAAACATCTATTGTAGTAAGATATCTGTCTGTGTTAGAGTATATTTAATATCCAAGTTAGTTACAAAACTTACTTTGCAACTCAGTCGGTTGGCCCCATGAGATGGTAATTACTCTTTATCTATGAAAAAAGAGATATTTTGTAGTTCTTTGGGAACAATGGAATACTTGATGAATTGAATGTATGATTTAATTAAGCTGATACTTTGCTGATACTTTGCTGATATTAATATGAGGGTAGCTGAATAGGAGAAAATTCAGGAAGAGTACTTATCAAAATCTAAAGGAGGAATTGCAATTCTTCTAATATTTCTCTTAATCCTACAGTTGCTCAAACTGCACCATGAGCAGCATGTTTGGAGGGGAGGAGGCAAATTAATTTGATCTTTTTAAATACAACCATTGGTATTTTAAAGGGTCATTCTCTACTCCACCAGTCCTGCAGCAAAAATCTTTACCAGAACATCAAAAATGTGCTCTATTTAGGATGTGTTTCGAAGTCTGGTCAGCTTTCAAACTCTTTATGATGAGAGGATGGAAGACATTTTTCAAAGGCTTGTTAGTATGGTTATAATAGCTATATATGTGGAAACAAAGAACCTGAAGATGCAATTCCTGTTTGGAGAGAAGGGAATTGGGAGGAGACAGTTGAGAAGGTTATCCCTGTTTGGGAGAAATACATGTATACACACATACACACAGATGCTACTACTAAGGGGAAGTGCACTTCAAAATAAAAATACCTTGGTCCCATAAACTTATACTGAGGTACTAAATGCAATAAAGAATTGGCATATTAATAAGGCTGTTAGTTAATGTGTTTTTACATGGAAATTCCTTCAGCACTTCTGCTTTTGTTGCCAGCAGTCCTGAAAAAAAGGATTTTATTACAGTTAATTAGCAAGCTCACTGTATGCTTTCTAGATGACTTGAGTGGATAAACTTTCTCATCTCAAATTTACATGCAGTAAAATACATGCGGTTATCTTTATAATTAAAAAATTAGTGCTATTTAAGGGAAAATCTGCAGTAAATCCAATTTTGAACCTTTTGTTTGATTATCCCTATAAATTATATTTCATGTCATGCTATTTAAAATTACCCTTCTGTAGTGTTTGTTTTTATTCTTTGTTTCAGAATATGTCTGTTGTCTTTCAGTTCATGTTTCATGGGCCCATAGAGTATGGCCACATCCAGGGCCAGGCCTGGCCGTGAGAGTGGGTGGAAAAGGGAGGAAGCAGTTCTAAACCTGCCCTCTTTTAGTTGATAGCCATTCCCCCTTGTCCTTTCGCTACATGCCCTTGTCAAAAGTCCCTCTCCAGCTCTCTTGTAGCCCCCTTTAGGTACTGGAAAGCTGCTATAATGTCTGCCTGGAGCCTTCTCTTCTCCAGGCTAAACAACCCCAGCTCTCTCAGCCTCTCTTCATAGGAAGGGTGCTCCAGCCATCTGAGCATCTTTGTGTCCCTCCTCTGGACTCACTCCCACAGGTCCATGTCCTTACCATGCTGAGTCCCCAGAGCTGGATGCAGTACTGCAGGTGGGATATGATGAGAGTGGGGTAGAGGGGAAGTGTTACTGGTAGATTCTGAGAGAAAGAGAGAAGAAGCAAGTGAACTCTTTTTTAAATTTTCAGTTCAGAAGGAAAGGTTTTGGGATTTGCCTTTAATAATGCTTCATTGCATAGCATATTTGACCTGACAGTGTCTCTCTAAATTGTAAAAATTCAGAGCAAAATTTTCCTCCAGCCATGCAACTCTCACCTACTTTATTGCCCATTGCTACCCCAGGGAAATCAAAGCAGCAGCTGTGCTTTTCCCTGTCTCACAAGGACTTGCAGTGTTATTTTCATGCTCAGAAATTCAACAAACATTCTTCTTTTACATCCCTGGGATTTGCCTAATATGCATTTATTTTTAATTGATGAAATGCTTAAGAGTAACATGGCTTTGTCTAGCTAGCAGCAGCAGCAGCAGTGACTGCTCTCATTGCAATGCATGCACCAGCACTTCGTGTCACTCATTCCCTCTTAAACTGTCACTCATGCCCTCTGAAAGTGTGTTAAGGTATTTTTCATCTCTTCCCACAGTTTATTAAGGCACTTCTGCACTTATCAGTTTTTATGGAAAGGCACTGTTTTGGTGAATGAATAGAGCTGCTGGTTGGAGCAGGTCCTGACCTATTGCTAATGCTTTAAGAGCATTAACCACATCAGCAGTAGTGATTTTAATTACCTCTTATAATGCAGATTTTGGTCTAATTCTGTTTCAATATGTGATGTGTTCATACCCACTAGCCAGTTAGTAACAGTACACAGTCATCTGGGATTATTATTTACCTGAGGTGCAAAAAAACCCCTAAAAAAACCACCAGAAAAAACAGGAAGCCCGAGCAGATGTGACTTCAGTCAGAGCAAAGCATGTTCCACATTTACAGACTGAAACAGCTTCATGCGACTGTATAAAAGCAATAGGTTTTATCTTGCACATGAAGTGCAAGGAGGGTTAGGAGGGATGCCTAATCTTTGACGCCAGCAGTCCATTTCCTTTTTTCACTTCTTTCCTTTACCAACATTAGATGTCAAGCACGATTGTGAATGTCGTACTAGAGCTTACCCTGATAGATAAGGATAGATGGATAACGTGCTAGAGTTAGCCTGATAAAATTAAGACTAATCCTAATGGCTGATCAAGTATACTGATGTAATATTTGAGTGAACACGCGTACGGCAGAAGGTACAGGTACTGTATTATATGTGCAAAATCAAACCAAGAGAAGGACCTGATGCCTTGTTGAGAGTATGGCTAAGAGATGCAAGGATACCAGAAGTCTTCTTATCTATACAGTTAAAATATGTTTTAAAAATTATTACAAAACAAGTATTAAAATAATTTTTACAGTTAAAAACCCAAGCTATTGTGCTATGTTGGCTATTGCATATTATTGTGTTTATTAATAGCACACCTGTTAAAATGAGAATGTACAAGATATTTACTGAGAAATAAAATATGTCTTAACCGTGTATCAAATCCACAAAGCCACTTTGAAAATATAATCATTGTACACAACCTCTAAATTTGAAAAGGTTCAGGGTCTAGTTAATGCTTTAAGTACTACTGTTTTTAGTGATAATAAGTAAAGCTCTTCAGTTTGTGTGCTGTAAAAGTAATGGAAGTTGTTGTTCAGTTCCTTAATAATTCTGCTTCTGGGGCAAACATGTCTGTTTTGACCCCATCCTTAAAAAAGTACAAAAGAAACCCAAACTAACTTGTATTTTACCATTTGGTATTCTTTCTGCCAGCATGTGGGAGAAAGAGTAAACACACTCTCCTGTCCTTACTACGAGCCTTTTAGAAAAAGAAGGTCAGTGTTTCTCCCTCTCAGCCCCTGTGTGTGCTGTGTAGTAGCAGGACTCAACACATGGAAACATCTTAAACAGTTCATTATGTTAGAAGACATTTTATCCAATGTAACAGGTATCCAACTGTACCCCAACATCACATGAGGTAAGTTACAGTCTTCGATTGGTGCTCTGGGTGTTTTAGTTTTTGAGTGATAGATATTGATACCTAAAGCAATTGAGAGTTTTGAAATAGTACAGTGAAGTCAAGACCCTTCTGCGTCAGTTGAATTAAAATGCCTCCCACAGCCTATGGCACTGTGCTATTAGGGATATTTTTTCCAAGACAATTCATGGTGTAGGTGTTTGATGTGACCATGCTCTGCTGAAAATGCAGGTGATCGCTCACTCAAGAATGTGTGATTGTTGACAACAATTTGTAGCAAACAGATTCCCCTAGAAAAAAATACACTTGCAAGGCAAACCATTCAGCTGAAGGACTTCATCATCTTGGAGACAGGTTTTGTACCATCAAAATAAACAGGTAGAAAATTGCCTAACTCAGAAGTACTTTTGTTGTTGAAATTGTGACAATCTTAACAGCATCGTTACTGAATAAAATGTTTTAAAGTCAGCTATGTTTTCTGTGAAATAAGTGTGTGTGGGAAGATTGCAGAAAAGATTCAACATTCTTCAGGATGAAGGTGATGGTAGGGTTTTTTCGAAGACAAGGGCAGAATTATAAAATTGTAATAACTTCATTTTCATGACCATCTGTTCTCCAACTTTTGACAGGATAAATAAGCATATGAAAATCTACTTTAAAAAACCAAACAGATACCTTTAGCATTACTCACAGCATCCTTAGTCTGAACATCTGGCATGATTGCATGCAGAAAAATTCTGTGTCCTCCATGTTACATGTGTAGTGTGATCCTAGTCAAGAAAAAACTCATTGCAGTAAGTATGCTGATACTTGGAAATGTAAAAAAAAATTGCTTTGGACCCTCAGTTTCCCACACATCACACACAGTTTTGCTTTGAACAGGCTGAGCTGTTCAAATCCAGGTAGTCTGGAAACTAGACCCAGACTCTGGTTCCCTGAAGCTGTGGATCCCTACCAACTGGGTGTAATCTGGCACCAGATTTCCCCTAGTTCCAAAACAAACATAAAGGAAGAGAGCAGGAGGGGAAAAAAAGGACAAATTCATGATTTGCAACCTGTTCATCTTCTTGAACTGGCTTGTCTTGAGTGCCAATGCAGGCATGATCAGGACAGAGGGGAAAAATGCAGACAAAGGAGCCTGCCTGGAAAGATCTACCAGGCACAACCACGGCGATAAATTACATTAAAACCACAGTCCAAAGCCAGGAGAGGGTCATCAGAGGAGGCACAGTCAGCTCAAAGAGCATGAGTGAGATGCTGCCATGTAGTTGCCAAGACCTGCTGTGGGGATCATGCAACACAAAACCATCCTCACTCAGGTTGGTAGGCTCAGAGAGAGATCTCAGCCTTCACAGTCAGCACCACATCAGAGCCATTATGGCTGAGCCACTGGCTTCAGTCCTTCAGCTCTTGTGCTCAAGGCTCCTCATCAGCAACAGGCATAAAATAAACTTTCCTACCGCAGGCATGTGCTCAGAATGAGTTGAGGCTTGTTAACATCATTGAACAGTGGCATGGGGACTAGAATAAAACATCTGTGTTCCCTGAATACAAATTTCATGAGCTTTTTTTCTTTTTAAATGCTTACAAGTTCCTTCTAGCACAAGCCAAAGTTTAAAAGTCCCTGGAACCTCTTACTGAGGGTGGAAATATTCACTGGCCACCTATAAACTAAACACATCTCACAAATATGAAGAAAAAAAAGTTCTTTTTATACCTGGACTTGATACAAACCCCATTCTTAGGAAGAGCCTTTTCAGTTCAAATCATTAAATGAATCTTTTATATGAACTTCTCTGGTTAGACTCTCAGAGTAGGATGACAATGTTACATTCAGATGGTGGTATGGAGAAAGTCCACAAATAACATCACAGGGTTAGGAAAGTGTGTGATGCTGAAGAGTGATATGAGGAATGGTGTCCCACATATTTTTGCTGTCACCATGACTAAATCATGCTCCGTGCCATCTGTACCAACATCTGCATTTCAGCTTGAATGGGTTTGACATCTGTAAGGTCACCTACTATAGTTTCCAATTGACAATTATAAATAACTTTGGATTTTTAAAGAAATGCATTGGATTAGGATCAGAGCTGCTTCCCTGACATAATATACAGAAGCAGGAAACACACCTCCCTGTTCAATTGCTCTGCATATGCTGTCCCCATCCCAGAAATATTTGGTGGTAGCAAAGGAGCAGCCTTGGCATTGCCTCCTCCCCTCCTCCCATTCGAGCAGTACAGGGAGGGGTAGTGCAGGGACAGATTTTGCAGATACAGGAACATCTAGGTGTTGCTGCTGGCCTTTGCAGCACATAGTCCTCCATCCGAGCCAGTGACCCCCCCCCAGCTGCTCCTCTCCTTCCCCCCTGCTGGGGGTTTTATCTGTCCAAGGCTCTGACAGCCTAATTTCTCGCTTCTGGCTCATGGGAAAGCCTAAACTTGGTTGTCGTGAAAAGCCTGCAAGTGCTGCACTGAGCAGCAGAAAGTGTGGCTGAATTTTGATGCACTAAAATGACCGTATATTTTTTTGATCAGAATTATTTGACTGCTCTGCAGGTCCCCCCTGCTCCCTGCTGTACCCAGCCCTTGATGTTCCTCACCATATGAAAGGTGAACAGGAAACACTGAAAATCTGTGTCTTTCTTCAGTAGTTATATAATGTGCCCAAAATATGTAAAATCAGAATAGAGATACAGCTGCCATAGTCCTCCTCACTCCCTCAATTTTCTGACATGATGCACTTTCATCATGATATGGTTCCCAGAGAGCAAATCAGGTGCAAGAGGAAAAGGGAGACCTTACATTCATCAATATATTTGCTATTAAGACCTTGTCTTAAGAATCATATTTATGTTTAAGCACAGATTTTATGGTACAAGGGCTGAGCATGCAGGCAGCCACAGACTGGCAAGCATGCCTGTAGCGGGGAGACAAACCAGCTGTAAGTTTGATATCTGAGGACAACAATCATATTAGAAAGAGTAAACATGGAAAGAGGGCCCTGCCTCCTAGTTCATGCTGATTCAGGACCATGCTGGCCTGGTACACATGGGTCTGCCACGCTGCAGCTGCTCCCTGAGACTTCTCTGCTGTTACCTTCTCATTTGGAGAGGATAGAGATTGTTTCCTACTCCTGCTAATGTAATTTGTGACAGTCAGGAACACCAATTTGCTGTGATTTCACAAAGGTTGTAGCTGAGCACTGACAGCACAACCAATGGGACAGTGAAGTGGGGGCAGTCATTGCAAATGCTACTGAGAGAATTTTTTAAGAAGTCACCTTATTCTCCCTTTGCACTCAAGAAGGCCTCCATGCCCACAAAACATCAAGTTTCCTTCTTTGTTATGGTGCATTTAAGAACTCAAAGGTCTCCTCTCCTTTAGTGCCAGCTCAGAAAAAAAATCTCATCACCCACCCCAAATCACTCCTCTCTCTACTGCAAATAGGAGCCTCTGTAGGATCCAGTCTTTTGAAGGCACGTCAGGTTGGAAACAGAAGCTCTTAAAATACACACAGCACAAACCCCACACCACAACACTAAGGAGCCAAGCCCTGAACAGCAGCATGCTTACCCAAACATGGGACAGTGTTAATGCTGCTTGTGCATCAGATGCAGAGAAGTATGAATCCTTTTATTAAGGTTTTAACCATGTGGTGTTATAACTCTGAAGTCATTAATAAGTTTATAATGCAATGAAAACATGAAGTTTTCATTTATGTCCTTTCTCTGCTTTTTTATTCATCAACTGTGAGGTTTTATCCACATGCATATGAGTAGATAAATCACTCAATTAGAGAATAGCTAGATAGTGCCGAAGGCATTTAAAACTAGTATCTTATGGTGTTAATCCAATACTTGGAATCACGAAATATAAGCAAAACATTTCCATAAGTGCATCTCAGTGATTTATAAAGCAGTTGAAAGATTCTGGTGCTTGGTCAAAAGCAGCTCAAAAGCCTATTAGCCTTTTTTTTAATCACCCTTTCTCTTTAGTGCCTCATCTAAGGTGGCTCAGGATTGATAGGCAGATGGACAGTTACTTAACACAAGTTAAATCTCAGTCACCAGTACATGCAAGTCCCCTACATGAGATCCTCCATTCCTTTCTCAGGGCCATCCAAATGGTTGTGCTAAAAGATTTTACAGGCAATTTGCTAAAGCAAGCCAGTATAATGTACACTGAGCATTTGCAGCAAGTTGTTACATTAACACCTAAGCATGACCCTTGTAATGAACTATCACGTGAGCCTTTTGAGGTGTTATTTGCATCCTCTACACAGCACACCTGCAATAAAATCCGTTACACAAATTGTAGTCAGTGTGTGGTTTTTAAAAGTTTCCTACTTCTCAAGCACTGGTGTGCACCCTCATTAATGTGCCTCAGTAATGTCATTTGCAGGGTAAAGAAATAGGAAGCAGCTAAGATTCTCTGTAAAAACAAAAAGTGAAAAGATCCTTCCCTTCACCACCACCATGAAAAAAGATACAGAGGGAAGAGAGAATGGAGGTGAGAAGTTATTTTTCTAAAAAAAATGAGAGCAGGAATAGATGATAAAGGGCTGTCTAGAAAGAGGTAGGAAGCAACGCAAAGCCAAGCTGAGACAAACAAAAGCAAATGGCCAAGAATAAGTTCACCTAGGCACAGATTGAGAGAGAAGAGACCCTAAAAAGAGTTCTTTTCTATCTCTATTTATCCCTCTCTAGTGCTGTGGAGAGTGGTTCTAAGTAGGTGTCAGGTGCCAGACTTAGTGTCTCCCCATCCCACCCAACAGTTCTTCCCAACTGCCATCACCTTTCCAGGTCAGGGCTGTGCAGGGCAGCATCTCCCTGGGCTTTCGGCTGAAACCTACTCAGTACATGCTTCAGAAAACAAACACACCCCTTCAGAGGGCTTGAGGCATCCTGTTTGTCCGCTCACAGCCTGTAAAGCCCAGCCTAACTTGAGAAAATGGTAGACAGTAAACCAAAAGGGCACTGAGCTTTTCCCATTACCATGAAGCGGTCTGAAAGCAGCATTATTTAACTCAACTGGTTGCTCTTAACAAAAGACACATTGTTTCTCTGGATGCCTTCTTCTAGGAAAAGCATCTCTGTGAATGTGGGAAACTTGAACTGGCAAGGCAGTGAAGGTCAAAGTTTAGTCATTTTTCCTCTAAACAGGAATTCAACACTTCATGGGTTTAAAAAAAGCCAACAAACTAACCGGCTTTGAATCACTCCAGTTTCACACTTTGTCCAAAACTAGGTAAGTGTCATTTGCTCAGCCCTTAAATTTTTACTTAACCTCCAGAGTTTTGGATGGATCTGGACCCAAGCCATAGGGAACCAGTGTCCAGCCTGAAACTCCGCTTCCCTCCAGACAGCAATACTCATTGCCACTGGCTTTTCACCAAGCTACCATCCTGAACCACCCATGTACCTAGCTAGTGATGTAGCCACTACTATTGTCCTCCACTGCCTTAGGGTAATAGCTCACATCACACACCATTTCTTCCCATTTCTTATCTCCTGATGCAGTAGGATCACTGCAAGTGGGAAGAATTTGTTGGTTTTAACATTATTGTTTGGGATATTTTCATGTGGGTGTTAATCAGCCAGCCTTCTCCGCACTATGAAGGATATACCAGTATGCTCTCAAGCCCCCATAAGGCAGGCATGCCTCGAACAGGAAAGGGTGGGAAAAAATGGAACAAGCAGGGGCTTTCTCATAGAGCATTAAAGTGTTGTGGTACAGGATTACATTAGGTCAACAGAGGCATTAAGATTCTTGAAACAAACTTGTGATTAAGACAGTTTTAATTTAACAAGGTCTAGTGCATACAAATATTTGAGTACTTGAATATCCCTTTCTAGTAACTGAAACTCCAAGTATCCATCAGTCATGGATCCTTGGTTAACACCAAGATGAAGCAAACTCTTCAGGGAGGAAAAGACAGAGAAGATTTTCACATAGGCATAAAATTAACTAATTCCATCACACGTAGTTGGGGTTTAAACATTATTTTTTCAGTTCAGATGCTGTGGTGTCTGTGGAGACACAGCTGATAGTGTGATTTAATATTTTTTTCTGGGAAGTTAGTTATTTTATTAATACTTATTTGATCTCTTGGTGATTAATGTAAAGCATGCCAAAAGATTTGCAATGATCAGTTCCTTATGGAAAAACTTGGAGAAATGAGAGATCCTATGATCACATTAACCCTTGTGCAGCCAGATGCGGTGCTACCTGCACGCCAGGTTTGACACAACCTAATTGTAACAAAGTGAATTAGGAAAAGCCCAGCTCCATTTTGCATGCCCATCTGAAGATATTTCTCTTCACTGAGGCTGATGGACTCTGACAATTTATGTTATTTGTATCCAAGCACTTAAAAAAAAAATAAACGAGAGAGCAACCAGAGGATTTTAAGGGGCTATCTTCCCTCCCCTGATGGGCATGGCAAGTATGTTGACTCCCATCATTCAGGAGCCACCAGGTTTCAAAGGGCAGCAGGATGGCAGACCTCTGGGTCAGCTCTGAAAGGGTCAGCTCCAGCCCCCCAGCATGCAGATAAGTAGGAGAAAACCTAAGGGCACAGACAAATAAGAAGCTCAACAAAATGACTAATCCATCGTCATCCAAGGTCCTGCTGGCTTCTCAGCAGAGTGCCAGCACACACTGACCATTTCTGCTTAAACTTAGACCCACAGTGGTCAATTAATTTTTATAGAATCCTTCATCTTTTTAGCACAATCCTGCCAGAAAAACCTTTAAAAAAATAAAAAATCTATAGCTTCTCCAAATGCAAGGGCAGAGTTTGGCATTAAACCCCCAGAAATTACAATTTGAAAGCAAACACCCCACTGTGCTCTTGTGGTCAGTGTCTGGGTTTTATGAGTTTTGTCCCTGAAAAGAACAAGGTCCATTGTCCAAATAATTCAAATAATGGAGAATATGATAAAAATAGCCAAAAGATCCCCTGCGTTGGAGGTAACTCCATCCTCCTCTGTGTGCAGACCACCAGCCATTACCCCATGACTGTCAAGTGGGCCAGTATGCCAGGCCAAATGGGGGATCTCACCCTTGCCTTGCCTCTGGGAACACCAACGCAATGTGTACCCTCTGCCAGCCACCTCCTTCTGCAGGGCACCAGGCCAAGGGAGTCTGGTTGTGGCCACAGAGCGGCTCCTGCACCCACTTCCCCAAGGTGAGCCTTCCACATCCGTGTTTCTAGTATTTCCTAAGTTTCATGAGTCCATGAAATCCCAGCCACTAACCAATCTCTCATTATCTTAAAACCAAAAATCCCGTTAATGGCTTTACCTCATACTCTGCAGCTCTGGAAACCTGCCCAGCTCCCTCTTGAGTTACTTACTTCAGCTGATGATTTTGGCAGGTTTTTCCCCCAGATCTTGGCTACTGTTCCTTGGAGGAACTGTGCCTAACCCTCTTGTTTTGTGGTTGTCTGTCCTCAGGCTTGACTCCACAAGGCATTTATTCCTGCTCCCGTTCATACGCTAAAAACTGAGCAGGCAATTAGTCAGTGCAATGCACAGAGGCTCGCAGGCACCTACAATCAATTAACAACTTCACCATGTGTTCATTAGGTAAGAAAATGTTTCCATGCATACCCATATAATAAAATCACTTACAGTGTTTAAACCTGCTTTCCTTAGCTTAATTTAAAAACTAAGCTTTATTGCAGTGTTTCTCCCATGACAAGGCTGAAAGCTGCAGATCTTGCTCCTGTGACTCTTTTAATAAATTTTAATAAAGTTCCCATTTACAAGCACCTCTTGTGCCATTATCTGGTATGAGGTGCATGAGACAAAAGCCTTCAGAGCCAGCACCTTATCCTTTATTAATAACATTGTTAGGGTTTCATTTGGGCCTCTTTTGGAGGTCAGTGAGTTTTAATGACCATCCTCATTTCCAACATCAAAAGCTGAGCAGGGGCTGCACAAAGCCAAGGCACAGCCATAGACAGCTAGTGGAAGAAAGTAGCCCCAAGTTTCAAGTCGAGACACCAACCATCTAGAAAGTAGACAGGAATGTAGGATGGGATCTCAATTCCCCAAAGACATGCAGTTGCACCAGATAAAACATCATAGGCTTCTACAATTGTCTCTTGTGTTCAGGCTCTTATTAGGTGACATCCTTGGGGAGTTGCATCCAGTTTTCCCATGCTTTGCCCTTGAGGTATATCCATGGAGAGGTTTCAGCCAGGTTCAGGACTAACCCCATAAGTGCCTGTTGCTTCCTCAGCTGCATTTAAAGCCAAACACCTCAAACAAGGAACTGAAATGCTGCTTGCAGAAGGCATGGGCAACCTACAGGTGGGTGCTCACATCAACTGCCACCATCCCCAATGCAAAACCCACTGACAGTGGTGACAAGGACATTGGAGACTAAGCTGTATCTCCTAAGGGAAAGAACTAGGATTTCTTTATCCCTCCAGAGACAAAATAGAAGCATTTCTCTCAAATAAATTGAGCAAATTTTACATGCAGACCTGTTCTTTACCCTACCACACATATCCTTAGAAGACCATTGCCCCTCTGAGCCAGGTGGGCTGAAGGACTTAGAACTCTCTTGGCCACAACTCACAGACAGTCACAGTTTCCTCTTTGTGCTGAGTTAATGGCACAAGCAAATCTGGGAGTTGTGCTCAGTGTACGCCAGCTGCTGAATAATGACGTACGAACAAAGGAACCCGTGTTCCCAGCCCTGGCGTCTCCCAGCAGAACAGTCTCCTCTTTGTGGTTTGAAAGAGCCCAGCACTATTTATGGCACTTCTGTTTCTGTTCTTCAGCAATTTCATATTCATTGAAAACCAACTTTCTAATTTTGCAATGCCATACAAAAAGCACAGACAGGATGGGTTCGTCAGCTGCTCTTGCCTGTAAAAAAGAGAAAAAAATAATAATTATACCACCAAGTCTTCCATAAGCAGACTCTTCCCCTCTTCCGCACCAAAGAGGTTTTCAGCCTCTGCATTTGCAGGTGGACAAGTACCTCACCTCTGGCAAAGCACTTCATCAAGGGAAATGGTATCATTGCGAAGGAATGCACACGGCAGGACTCAAAGAAGTTTACCAGCTTAAGTTAAGCTGTGAAGCCTCACTGACACATAAATATGTCTGGGGGCTCGTGTGAGAAGACAGTGCAGCTCCTGACCTTCTGGGAAGTTTGTGAGGGACACTGGTGTGTATCTATGGTGAATGCAATAACAGGCTGCATGTGATTTGAGGCATATAACCATAGAACAGTTTGGGTTGGAAGGGATCTTAAAGACCACCTCGTTCTAACCCCCCTGCCATGGGCAGGGACACCTTCCACTTGAACAAGGTGCTCAAAGTCCCATCTAACCCAGCCTTGAACACTTCTAGGAATGGGACATACACATTCTCTGTGGATGTGTTCCAGTGCCTCACCACCTCATAGTGACGAATTTCTTTCTAATATCCAATCTAAATCATATAAGTCCAAAACAGTGTCTCATTCTTGGGAAATATTTGAGAGGAAGGTGAAAATTGGTTCATAATGCTGTGAAAGAGCTACAAAAGGGCTACAAAAATAGCTGGAAATATCTGTGTGACTGCCACTGCTTACCATGGACCTACATACCTGCCACGACATCTGCTTGAGAAGCCTAAGGTGAAATTAAAAGGCTTATTTGAAGTCCAGAATGACTTATTTTACAGTTCCTTAATCTCCAGCTAAACAAGAGCAAACTGAGAAGTTCCCACCTGATTTAACCACATTTCAGAAAGAAACCTGTCTAGACAGTGAATGCCAAGAAAGACAGAACACAGAACACCTGGCAAAGTCATAACCACCATGCTTAACCTGGTTACAGCTGAAGAAACACTTCTGTTGTTTCAACTTCTAAGCTCCAAAATTGAAGCTCTCAATTTTTTTTCAGAAGTTTGTTTGGAGACTGCATTAGATGAAAATTTCCCCTTCTTTTAAAGTGAAGCTTCCAGCCCTTCTGCTTTCAGGAAAAGTTTTAAAATATGACACAAATCAAGCAAAGGATTAAAATGTCATAATAATTTCTGATATCTGCCCTGAAATCAGGTTTGAGACAGTTTGGAGTCTCTTTGATGTGTTTTGAATACTTATCATAGCTTTGGCTTCTAAAAATGTTCACATCTAAGTAAGACAGACAAAAACATAGATGACTGTTTGACCTGAGTGAATCAGATACACCATCCTGAAAGATAACATGATTTTTGGCTAAGTTGTATGTATGTCCTCAGAAGTTTGTTATTTGACCTTTCTTTCTAAACAACACTTCAGCAGTAGGATGGGAAGCTGCTCCCAGGCAATTTTTTGAGCCACTTTGTCATTATTAAGAATTTAAATATCTTTTTAAAATCTCTCCAGATATGAAATTATCCACCATAAAGGGTCTGCTCCTTCTTAACTGGGCATGTCCTCAAAGATTCCTACTTGCATGAGTCTCCTTGTCACTGAGAGGCAAGTATTGGACCAGAAGATTCTAAGTGTTTCAAAAGGCTTGCTAAATCACTACAAACTAGTTCTGGATAGGGCACTTACAGCTGGGCTGCTGGGAAGGTCTGGAGAGACCTTTTCACCCAGACAGCTAATGAAGGGGCTGGAGAAGGTGCTGGAGTATTTCTGGTATTCTGGTCAAAAACAGGGGAGAAGAAGCTTGGGGCCAAATCTGCAGGCAGCCTCATGTTTCCAAGTCCAGAAAATCATTTATATTGGACTTAGAGGATTTAAGATAATATCAGCTTTCACCAGAGGTAATTTGGAATCTTGGGGTAAAAGACCAGGTATCTTATGTCCAAGGTTAGCATGTTATTCAGGCAAGAGCAGGGGTCCTTGGAGACTGAGTATCAGTAGATAAAAATGAGGGGACATACTCAGCACAAAAAGCTCAGCAAAGCAGCAAGGTATGCCATAAATTAATTTTCTCATCAACTATCCAGAAAGACACAATCAGATGAAGTGTAATTACTTAAAGTCAAACAAGTGTGCAGAAACAGGGCTAGCAAAATAAGTTGCTTCTTTAGATCTCCTCTATGCAGTACTTTGGACCTGACTTGGTTCTCCATTAGCTGGAGTCTCTTTCATGTATTCTTAGCACTGTAATTAATTATATTTTCCTTCCTCTGCAGGATTTTCCATGTTTCTGGAAATCATTCCAGAGTAGGTTACATAATTTAGTCTTGTCCCACCAGCGCTGCCCCATCACATCAGTCACAGGTTCCGATCTGGGGCTCTCCGCAGCCTGACTCAGATCAGGGGCTGGGTCTGGACCAAGGGCTCACTGAAAACAGAGCATGCCAAGCCACATCAGTCCTCAGCAGGCTCCAGACTCTCAGGCAGGTGTGAGAAGCAGCACCATTGTACTGCACCTTGGCCAGTGAGCAAGGATTGATAATCGCCCTCAACCCAGGAACAAAGACCATCAGGGATCCCCCTTCCCACCACTCTAGGTACTTAGATGTCATAACACATTTTTGTTAAGCATTAGCTAAGTACAAGAATTCAAGTAGCTGCAGGAGCTACACCATAGGGGTTTTTTTTCTGCCTGTGGGTATGAAATTTGCGTATCCAAATTAAGCCACAAGTGCAAATAATGGAGCAACGAGCTGAACTGACCCCTTGCCATTTGCTTGGCTCTTAGCGCTTTAGCATCAACAGAACTCAGCCACACCTGCCCTCCTCTGCTTCCACAGACAGAGAGAAGAAATTTAGCTTTTCATTTTCTCTCATGCTTCAATTAGTTTCCCAGCTGTGGACAAATCTTCACATAAAGTTGCAGCACTGCCTGAAAGGAAGGGGACATTTCTCTACTGCTGTGACCAAGCTCTCTAGGGTTTTGGGTTGTAAAGTCACAGCCAGTGACTGCTGTTTCTCCTGTCAGTTTTTGCATTTCAAACCAGTTTCAGATGTTTAAACATTTGTCATTTAAATGGTTTGCAGTAGGATTAACTCTTACCTCACTCCATGGGCAACATTAATATTGATAAAAGTGGACTGGGAAGATACCGAGCCGAGCCATGGTGCCTGCGCCAAGGGTGAGAAGATACCAGTTCCTTTGCTGCAACTTACTCTTTTACAAGGAGAAGAAAAGTCAGTGAGTACTGACTTTTCTGTCACCACTAGTGACACTTTATGGGAGTGAAACAGAATCTTTTAAGCACTGACTTCCTTTTTATTTTCCTTCACAAAAACTTCCGTATTACAATAATTAACTTTTAAAAGCTCAGTGGTCATGGGACGTGTTGAGTCCCAAGGAGACCTTTGCACAACAACAGACACCTTGGAAGGGATCCTTGGAGGGCAGCAGTAAGAAAGATGCTTCACTAGGGAGCAGAGGGTTGGGTTTAGGGGCTGACCCTTGACCAGCGTTTCTCTCCAGCAAGGTTCTGGGTCTCAGAGCCTAAAACCAGCTCGTTCCTCTGTTTGTAGTCTGCTGTGGCTCCTTGTGTCGAGTGTCTTCTTCCCCTGCCCAGTTTTGGCATCCCCCTCTTGCAGAAACAGAAACCTTTGTCAGTGAAAGCAGTGAGATAGTAATTTAAAAGCCTTGGAAGCCTTTCCACACATTGAAAAGCTTTTATGATCAGTTGCTGCCAATATCTGGACACAGAAACAGCTCTCCACCTCAGATCTTGGATACAGACCTGTGTCCTCAACCAGCCACAGACTACAGGCTTGGAGCAGAAATACTGGAGGAAACACTAGAGTGCATGTTAAGCACAGAAAACTGGAGTAAATGCTCATGACAGTGCCTTTTAATCCCCGTCTGACATGTGAACTCAGTACAAAATGGAAAACTTGGCTGTGGCATGCAGGGAACTGAGCAAGTTGTCCCACACTCACCAAACGGGAGCAGAATTTGGCCTGGGATGTAGAACTCTGCTTCTCAAAGTCAACATGTGTTTTGGGGTGAAAGAAACCCCAAAAAAAGGCTCCAAAGGGAATCACAGCTGGAGACTGCATCCAAAAATCTCCAGTGAGTCATCTCCTTCTGGAAGAGGGATGAATTCTTGCAAGGCATCTTTATTTCAGGCAAGTCTGTCACTCCTGAGTCATGCCAAAGCAACACCACTGAGATGACCAGGCAGAGAAAAATATCCACACTCGCTTTCCCAAGCAGAACAGGTGGTAAGTGTCATGTTGGGGCATAACGGCATCCCTCTGAAGCCCTGGTCCCTTTTGGAGAGCCCTTCCTCCTCTCTGAATCCTAAAACCCAAAAGAGGATGACAAAGAGGTGGAAAGAGGCCTAGAGTTTAAACTAGTGCAGTTCAGCTCCGCAGGAGGGACGTGGTTGCCCCTGGTTGCCCCCCGCAGTGAGTCAGGTGCCTGGAGGACACCCAATTGCACCAACCCTGGCCCTTGTGCAGCTGCTGAGGGCGATCCCTCCAGTCACAGAGGATGCTGCCAGCCTCAACTCCTGTGAGACAGAGTAATTCATCAGAGGTAGGGGGGAGAGTGGGGGGATGAGTGGGGTGCACAGGAGGCAGGAGAGGAGAAAATGCACTGGGGGGATAGTGGAAAGAGGACGTCCTGCCAAGAAAGCCGAAAGTGCCTACACATACTATGTAAATAAATATTATTTTCCTGGTCCCTAATTTTGACACTATGAAACTTTTTGACACCCTTTTTCTGTGCCTGGTGATGGATCTGGAGGTGGATCTCAGCACCTGAAAGGGGTGTCCCCATGGGGAGCATACACTCCCCAGCAACTCCCTTCACATTAGGATGGCAGCAAGGAAAACCTGCAGACATCCACCTGCTGCTCCTTCCCACAGCACCTGCAGACCCAATAGTCAAAAAGCCCCAGATATTGGGCAACTCTAACACCCTAAAGGAAAAGGCAGAATTCCTCCCCAGGCGCACCTCAAAACTCTCTTTTCCTTTCAGTGAAGCAACTTGTACTCCTCAAGGTTGCAAGCTACCAAAAAGACATAAATGGGACCTATGGGATCTACTGTTGCTGTATGGTTTACAAAGAGAGAATACCTGTGTGCATGTAGGAGGAAAAACCATCCACTCAAACTTACATGCCCTGAAAAGGACCAATGTCAAGCCCACTATTTCAAACCATCATCATTTTCCTAGAACTGGTAGGGACTTGGGTTAATTTGGTCTGCAGATGGAGTGAGACTCTCACACTGGGGCAGGTACAGGAGCTCAGTGTCTTTTTGAACATGGCTACACAACAGCCAGTAAGTCTGAGCATGAAGCTGGCAGTAAGTCACATCAGTTTCTCATCTGGGTGGCTTAGGTTTCACAGTACAGAATCAGCAGCTTTCTCAGCTCTGGTTAAATCACATAGGGAAATAAATACAAAAAAGGGTCTGAAGCCAAGCCTTTGTAAGCTGAAAAATACTGAAAATACATAATTTGATGCTAAAGTAGATCTTGATTTTTACTGAGTTGACACATTCCTACATCAGCTGCTTCAAATTGCATCAGGTGGAAGCATCGCACTATTACTTGTTCACAGCTTGGACTGCAGCTTGGTTTCTGAAGGAGTGAGCTATCAAGCCAGGTTGATTCAATCCTGCCACACAGCAACAGACTTGTGTAAGTATTTGGGTGTTGTTTGGGCAAGTTTCCATTAGAGTAGTTTATTTTCCCCAAAGCTTGACGAGGAAGTAATTATGCTAAAAGGGGCAAGACACATAAGGCCTATCCATCAGCTTCTTTCCTCTGGATGAGTGACATTATTATTAACGCTGTAATCCATCTATCCAGCATATCTGAATGTGATTCAGGACTCATTTCTGTCAGCCCTCCTTTGATGGTTCCAAATGAGGGTACCTAGGGGGCATGAGGCTTTTAGTGGGCTTTCATTCTACCAGTCCCACCATTTCCTGAACCTCCCTTCCCTTTCTGCTAGATGGAGGAGGAATGATTCACTTCAGATGGTAGAATTTTGGGTCAACCTTTCTTTAAAACAAGTTAACCCCCAAAAAGACTGGACACTGTACCAAGCGACTTCAGCAAAACTTAGAAATCTGTACTGATACTTGCTTGTATCTGCAGGGAGCTTGACAGCAGAGGGTAGCTGTAAGGCCCCAAAACAGCAGTGTTTTTGCTCCCTTTGGGGAAAACTCAGCATTCTGGGAGTCTTTTGCAGACACAGTCCAGGTGACAGAAGCGAAGTCCCATGGGGGTTGCAAACAGAAACAGCAGAGCAACACTGACCTGATGAACATGTATACATGCACGTATCACATAAATATATACTTTTTTCTAATTCTCCCTGGGATTCATGAAATTAGAAGAAGGCATCAAAATAGGCTCTGCATATAGGCTAGCAAATCACTCATCACATCAACGGGCTGTCTGGAGATTTTATGTCTTCTTTTCTATTGGGAGCAGCAGACTGTTATTATTATGGCACTGAGATGAGCTGAGGGCATCAGTTTCCATGCAAATCCCTATGATATCAGTCTCATTATGGGGAAAAATAAAAGTTCAACAACACAGGAGCTGGATAAAAAGTCAAAAAAATAGGCAAAATGAAAGGCTGAGCCCTTCTCTGAGCAAAGCTAAGAGAGCTTGTTTATCCTGCCTTCTCCCTTTAGCATGGTCAGTTTGCAACCACATATTGCTACCATACAGTAGTGTTTCTTCTTGACAAAATAATCTACATTTGTAAAGCTGGCAGGTCTGTCCTCTTGCATTTGGCTCTCACAAAAAAACAGGAAAAATTATTTATCTTGAAGGTATTAATTACTTTCAAAAGATATAACGGAATTGGGTTGCTTTAAGAAATGGTCTGTAAACTATAGAGGAAACATTTAAAATTATAACAGTGATTTAACAGACACATACTGCAAATGCATTTTTATGTACAGATACAAAACAGGAATTACACTTTTGGGATCCCAGTTTCCAGTCTGTTAGCACAGTATTGCATGCAGACACACCATCCTGTGTAACTCTGCCTCTGAGAGCTCTTCAGAGAACTCTGTTGTATGTAAGAAGCTGAGGAAAGCAAACATCACAGCCTGGCACCCTTAAATCCTACATTGCCCTTTCCCTGCTTCTGCAGCTTCACCTCTGCTATTGAGTTCTCCTTTTTTCAGGCAAAGCTTTTATGTATATGCATATCCATGCATGCCAAACCCCAAAGGGAGGAGTAACTGACTCAATTCAGAGTCTGTTTCCCATTTTGGATATGGTCTTCACCACACAAAATGCTCACCCCTGGGCAGAAAGGGAGAAGAAGCCCGAGAAATTAGAGCTGCCTGAAATTTTTTCAGTCGGAAGTATAGACTGGTCATTACAGGGAAATAGTTTGAAACAGAGGTATTCTGAAAGTGAAAATGCCTTGCATAAAAATGTAGCTAAAGAGAGGTTTCCAGAAACGTTTGAGTGGTTTTATTCACCCTCCTCTTCATTTCATGAGGTGCTAACGATAGCATGTCACAAGATAAGCACAGGCACTGAGCCGTCCTATTGTATTTTGAGTATCAGCCAATACTCAGAACTAATTTAAACACCTTTCTTTTTTTAATGTCAGGCTTCTGTTACATGAGTGCCAAGGGACATTTCAAAACAAAGAATGGTATTCAAAATGCATAAGGAAGTCTGCCTTTTTGGCTTGATAATGTGAAATTCATTTTTAGTCAAAAGAAGTCAGTTTTTGAAAGCTCACTGGGAAAGCACAATTGGCAGATGCTGAGGTTAGCTAAATGGCTCCTTCTTATTCAACCACTCAGTCATCAGGACTAGGGAAGAGTGGCAGATGGTCCAGCCATCACTGTGAGAAAAGATTGTTTTAGTCTTAAACAGGAGTCCATAGACTCCAGAAATTAATATGAGCCGTTGTGTCATATTAAAGAGACATTAAAACCAATCTCACATTTAAAATATTTAAATATTTTCCAGTCAAGATTGCCAGGGTGCTTATTCCCTTCCCCTCCACCCCCATCCCTGATAGGGATAAATAAAGTAGCACATACATCCAGGGCCCATTCTCTGAAGTTAACCATTTAATCACAAAAAAAAAGAAAAAGCCCAACAACAGATACCAAAAACAACAAATTATGTGTCAGTGCTCTTAACTGTAGAAATCTGCATAGTAGAAAATCCTCCCAAAGATGAAAATTGAGCTGCTGATAATGCTAGAAATTTTTTTTTTAGGGTTAAGTGAACAAAGAGCCCCAATAAGGGTAAAATCTGGCTCTCTTTAGGTGCATGTGTAAAGTGACAATTGGAGAATTTATGATCTGGAGAGGAAAAGCAGGGTGTTCCCTGCCACACAGTTCTTGTGAAGTTTTTTGGGTGGTTTTTGTGAATGCCTTTGTGTACAATGAGTGTTTACAAAATATATTCCTCCACCCTCACACGCTCATACTCTGCTCAGGGCCATCACACTCCTATGCCCACTCTGAAACCGTCAAGGCTTTGATTCTCATCTTCAGGCTTGAGGGATGGCGGCATCTGAGCAGAGCATTTCACAGATATCTGCTTCCAAGGTCTGTGGGGAAGTGTGATTTTAATGAACTCTAGCAAGGCTTTTCACCTGAGGGTGAGGCAGAACTGAAAGGTGCTGCTAAATGCACATGTTGAAAGAGATAATCTGACAGTTCACCCAGGAAAAAGAACAAAAAAAAAAAAAGAGAGAGAGAAGGCATTATTGCAGCCACCAATGAGTTTTTCCAGAATTGTGTCTTTTCTTAAAAAGTGACTATTCTGTGAGGTGAACTGCACCCCTGTGGAAGTGAAATAAACTGAGGGTGTTGGGAATTTAAAGAGAATTATCTAGTCTCATCCTTTTCTAGCAATGATGGTCACCAGTTGAAGCTAAAGATGGTCTTTTCTGGAGCTGAAGGAATGTCTTAGCAGCAGCCAGCTATGCAGGTCAGCTTTGGAACACAACTGAGAAAGACCAACGTGGGTCAGCATTTCTCAAGGTGAACATTTATCAAGAGCTGGAAGATCTTCAAGTCAAAGAAGCCACCCAGGTATCTGTCTGTATGGGACCGGAGGGACTCAGGCCTTATGGACCAGCAGTGATGCAAAACCTCCACGGCAGAATGGCTCAAGACTTCAGAGCTCTCAAGGTAGCGCAGCACATGTCCAAGCATTGTGTGGCAAAGAAGGACGCAAGAGAAACCTTAGGAGAGTGTGCCAGCACCAGCAGAGCCCTCAGACTGCAGTGAGTGGGAGATACATAAAAGCTATAGCAAAAGGTGAGTTTGAAAGAACCTACGATTGATGTTTAAACTGACATGCAGCAGGCCAAAATGGTACCAAAATTTATATCAGTGCTGAAAGCAACAAAATGTAAACAGATGGAATTCAGGATACGTATGGATCAGCTTATACCTGTCAGTGTACATTCATAATAAATATATGAGAGGATATTCAGCTGGTACACGAGAGGATTGGTAAGTATTAAACAAACAAAGATGATACTTTGACCTCTGAAAACAAACAGCAGTAGCTCCAAAAAGCTCTGTGAAAAGCCAGAAACACTAGGCTTGACACAAGGCAAAAACGTTACTTCTCTGAGTGCAACAAACACATTTTACCCAAGAAGGTGGTTGAGAGAATGGGACAGCGCCAGCACATCCCTCACAGAAAGGGTGAGGTACTTTTGCCATCAGTTTTGCTCTCAACTAATTCTGACTCAGGTGCTTGGGAAATTTGGAAAAACTGTCAAGAAGCTGTGCATGCTTCCCGTGTGGATGTTCTGCTTTAGAAAGCAGGTGAACTTCCAGGAGAAAAGGTGGTAAACAGAGATGACTTGTCAGCTTAGCTGCTGGCCAATTCCAGATAACCATGCCACAGACCAGCCTTTGGATGAAGTGATTGTGGTCACTTCACAGAGGAATCACAGAAGAGTCAGGGAGTCATAGAGTCATAAAGGAGTCATAGGGCCATGGAAGCATAGAACATATAATCATTGGGGTTGGATTTTAAAGACCCCCTAGTCCAACCTCCCCACCATGAGCAGGGACATCTTTCACTAACTCACGTTGCTCCAAGCCCCATGTAACCTGGCCTTGAACATTTCCAGGGATGGCGCATTCACAGCTTCTCTGGGCAACCTGTGACAGCATCTCACCACCCTTGCAGTAAAGAATTTCTACCTAATATCTAATCTAAACCCACCCTCTTTCAGTTTAAAGCCATTACCCCTTGTCCTATCACTACACACCCTGCTAAAAAGTCCCTCCCCAGCTCTCTCGTAGCTCCCTTCAGGTACTGGAAGGCTGCTGTAAGGTCTCCCCAGAGCCTTCTCTTCTCCAGGCTGAACTGCCCCAACTCTCTCAAGCCTGTCTTATGCAGGAGGTGGTCCAGCCATCTGAGCATTGTTGTGGCCCTCCTCTGGATTTGCTGCATCAGGTCTGTGTCTTATAGTGAGGTCTCACAAGAGCAGGAATAGAGGGACAGAATCACCCCCCTGGACCTGCTGGCCATGCTGATTTTGATGCAGCCCAGGATGTGGTTGGATTTCTGGACTAGGAGAACACTTTGCTGGCTCTTGTTGAGCTTCTTGTCCACTAACACCCCCAAATCCTTCTCCTCAGGGAGAAGGAATCCTTTCTCTCAATCCTGCTCTCAATCCTTTCTCTGCCCAACCTGTATTTGTTCTTTGGATTGCCCTGACCCAGGTACAGCATCTTGCACTTGGCCTTGTTGAACTTCATGGGATTCACATAGACCCAGGTATTGAGCCTGTCAAGGTACCTCTGGGTAGCATTCCTTCCCTCCAGTGTGTCATATGGAATCATAGAGGAGTCGGCCTATGAAGAGTCCTTATGAAGACAGGGTTACGCCTCACCAAAATAATATTTTTCAGGCTGGCTACCAAATTCTGCTACCCAGAAATATAAATGCTGTGTTTAGTGAAGATGAGGGGATTTTCATATCAAATATGAGTAAATCAGTAGAAAGTATTGTTTAATTTACACATGAACTTAAAAATATCAACTAGTTAGAGTGGCCCCTGAATGTATCTTTCCACAGCTCAAGTTCTGTGATGGCAAACCCCTAGATTTTCATCAAGTGTGCTAAACAAAGCATGCACAAGTGGATCTGCCAAGATTTCCCCCCTCTAACACAAGAGCCAAGTGTAAACCTAAACCTTTTCTCATCAGCGTGAAAGAACATTAATTAAAAATCCTGAGGTTAAAACACGCTGCTAAACAGACAGGAGAAACAGGAAACTACATGAGCTGGGAGAGAAAGTGTGAAATTGGATTTCAGAAAACATTACACATAAAGCCTCTTTCTTATTTTATTGTCTTTCATTGCTTGTTGCCTCTCTAGCATAGCCAAGGCATGTGCAAGGTTGCAGCTGAGCCAGACAGGCCAGCAGGGGACATGAGCATGGTCATCCCACAGCCCCATTTGGGCACCAAGGAGGACTGTGATGATGGAGCTGCTGTCCCTCGTTATGCAGCAAGGCAATGATGATGATGGGGAAGGCGAGAGTCCAGGAAATATGAGTCTAAATGTTTGTCACCTATGCACATTTACTCCTACACTTTTCCTGTGGTTCCACAACTGAGGGGGATGGGGACAGACTAGGATACAAGAGATTTAAAATCCTGGAAAGATGAGCAGGATCTCATTTAGCTTGGCTCTGCCTCTGCCTGCTTTCCACCTCTGAGGCTACAGGCAAGGGGCTCATGTCTCGTGCAGCTCTTTTCCATAGAAGACCATGTGAATGTTGAGCCACAAAAGGGGGCGAAGGAGAAGTCTGTGTCTCTCCCCTTTCCTCTTGCCTTTTCACAGATAGACCAGCTATCAGACAAGTTGTGATGCTCATATTTTGGTCCAATTTGAGAAAGGGGAACTGTAAGGAGCATTTTTGCTAGATACAAAAGAAAGTACAGGGAAGAGAAGAGTTCATGGGACAGCATTTTGTGTTAAGAAGTACCTTCGTGGTTGGGGAAGATACATTTCAGTAATGCATTTCATCAAGGCCATGTGTTTCTTTATACCTTCTTGATTGGTGCAGATGAAAAGAAATACACAGTCCCTGATGAAATGCATTACTGAAAACATGAAACAAGGATACTAATGGGTTTTGGACAAGTTTCTGGAAACTCTAACTTTCCTCTGCAATTCAACAGGGCTGGAGTTACCCAGTAGCAAGCTTAGAAAAAACCCCACCAAGTTGCTTCTCTTAATTTTGTTCAACAAGGGCTCAGGAACGTCAGAGACACTTGTTAAGGCAAGACATTACCTACAAGATTATTTAAGATGAAGTGCAGTGAGCAAGAGGCCCTAATCCTAACTCAGCATGTAATATATGCTTTGGACCACTGATGGACACAACGAGCCTCCTACGGCCAAGCACCAAACTTTACCTCTCTCTAACTTAGGGCTGCTGCATGCTGGAGAGATCTGCCCTGTGCATTAAAGTGGTATTTATCAGAGCATGCCAAAGTGCTTTGAGACAGCAAACATACAGCTGCTAATGTGTAGTAACTATTGTTGTATTAGCAGTGCATTGTACCAGCTGTCAACAAAATAATTATCTGGGATGCTATTTGGGTGACTGAGAGCTGAGCTGTTCTGTTTGGCCCCTAAGAAAAACATGTATTTTTTTCACATCATAAACTCTACACATAAACAAACACAAAAGCTACTGCTCATTAATCAGTTTTCCAAGAGCATAAAGCTACTAAACTATACACAGCCTTGAGAACCAGTCTATGGAGACAGATTGCCAAGATCAGAGCCTTAACTCTGCATGAGAGTCCACTGAAGTCACAGCCTGAAAGTGTAAAATATTAGCGGGTTTAAGCTCTTAGCACAACCCTGCTGCCAAGTCCCACAGAGGGAAAATGTACCACAGAGGGAAAAAGTCCCACAGAGGGAAAAAGTCCCACAGAGGGAAAAAGTCCCACAGAGGGAAAAAGTCCCAACCACCCTCATGAACCACTTTGCTTCTAAGAGAGATGGAGAAAAAGCAGGGGACAGCACAACCATTCACTCAGTTTTAACCTAGATATTAAGCTAAATGTCTCCTTAGATGTTTGAAATAGTGTTCAGAAACTCCTATTTTTGTTGCACAAGAAAGGTGACATAACACCAAATTTGTAAGACTTTGTGGAGAGCTGACAGAGCCATCAGCCCAGCCATAGAGTTAAATCCCAGCCTACCAGCAAATTTTGCCATGGACCTTAGCGGCATCCTAAGTCCTCAGCCATTAAGCCACATATTATGGATAATAAACCTGGAAATTGTGTGAAGCTGAGATAGCCACTGGCATCACCCTAGAATATTTAAGCAAAAAAAGATACCAAACAAACAACAAAGGCTCCAGACATCCTGCTACGCAAGCATAGCTGACCTGACTTTGAGCATGGGGTGAGCAGGTAAAGCACTTCAGCTGGGCTCTGGATGCAGAACACTGGCAAAGAGCGGTGTAAGACAAGAGAGAGTGTGTTCCAAGGGTGCATAAAGGGCAGATGTCTGGAGGTCAGCATTGTGAGACTCAAGCACCAACCTGAGACACTTCATTATTTCCTTGGTCCTGCCCAGTGAGGTGACTAGAGTTTCCTACCCTGCCTGACACAGGGAATCAGCAGGCAGTGCAGTGGCAAGGTACACTTCTCCTCCAGATCGTTCTGGCAGCTCTGCTTCATACCACATAGTTCCTGTGGGCTTATCCTGTGACATCTCATGAGAGCTCAGTGCCCAGGCTGTGGTCCCAGCACCTACCTGCATGGCCCAGCAGTGCCATTCCCCAAATCTGAGGGCAGAAGCAAGCTCCTGTGCTTGCACAATGTGATGCAAAGCCTCAAACACTGGTAACCCTGGGCAGCTGGGCAGTTTTCCCTCTGCTCTTCTGGCTCCACAAGCTGCTACACTCTAAGGCCCATTGTAAGCAGGTTAATTTTGACATATACACCTTTCTTTGGTCAGTGGATTAAGAAACCCAAGTGCAAAATCTGCTTAATTGTACTCTTTTAGAATATTCGCTGTAGCAAAGGACCATCATTAGAGGATAATTCAGCCTCCCTCTCCTTCCTGTGATGGCTATTGAAGGAGCCAAGGGCAATATCCTAACTTCAGTGTTTTAGGTAAGTGCCCAAATCAGGTGAAATTGATCCTGACCTGACTTGATGCACTAGCAGGATTTTTTTTATTGGAACTGTGAAGACTGAATATGTATCAAAATACTGCAATTGGTTATTTTGAGACAAGGGTAATGTTTTTAATTAAACATACGCATCTGAAATACATTATATGAACAGAACCAAAGGATGGTAATCAGTGTTACAGCTATGTGCTATGGAGAAAGCAACACTCACTTCCAGGCTGAAGCCCACTTAAGCATCCTCAGGCCTCTTAGAGAAGCCAGTGAGCTCTGATGACTTGGGAGAATGGAGGCACACACCTCCAGTCTGTAGTTTTTAAAAACCTGAACTGATAAACATTTTAGTTTTCAAAACGTAAATGTGAAAGAGCAAAAGCAACCAAAGCACTCAGGTTCCTTTTTATTGACAGGCCTATTTTAATAGGTCAATCTACAGCATTTAACTGACAGCTTTGAATCCGTAAGAAAAAAAAAAGGACCTTGAAAAGATCTGGTTTACAAGTCTAAGCTGATGAGGTATAGCAGCCAGGATCATCTTACATTTTAGTGAAGTTATTTAGACAGCCCGAGCAGTTAGGCAGGCTGCAAGGAAGTCAGTAATGTAGAAAGTAACATAGAAAACACAATTTTCTCCCATTGAGAATGTGGAGTTCATGCTGTTAGTATGCAGAGCTGGATTAAATTCAAGAGCTGCTGCAGTCATATTGGCTTTGCTTCCAAACATCACAACGTTGGAAGTTTCCTTCCAACAGTCTAGCAGATGTCATGTCTAACACACGTAGGCGCCTCCAGATAAACAAAGTCTCACATATGATGGGCTCCAGTGCGGTGCAAATACCACCTGGATAGTCAGCTGGGTCCACCTGAGTCGAGCTCCAGAGTTCTGCTAGAGACCCATGCTGGGTCTACTGAAAAGTGTGTAACAGTAACAAAGAAGGGGAAGAATCACCAGGACAACAGGCTGTGGGAGCCAGTAGGGGTAGAGCCCTTCCCTATAAGCAAGTTCTGTCACTGCCAATGCAAAACAGTTCTCCTCCCTCTCAAAAACTCAGCTGTCTGCCAGTGCATCAATAGTGGCTACAGATGCATGCGCAGCCAAGGAAAAAACATAAATTCCTCCTTTGTCTTGTCTCTCTCTCTTATTAAGGTTACCAAGCATAATGTGTTACTACATATCAGCTGAGCCTGGGTGATGGCACCAAGGACGCACGCAGTTAATAGCAAACCCAAGATAAAATACATTGACTCAAGCCTCGATGATGGAGGCTTAAACTAATCCAGTTAATCTGGAATTTGCAGTAGGTAAGAAGCATACGTGCAAATAATTGTTGCACCTCACCTCACATACCTCAAGCTGTGACAATACATCTGCTTAGTCTAAGCTGCTCGTTTCCATTTCTGGGTGTGTGGCGTTGGCACGACAGTGCTGAGACTCTCTTCTGAATTCAAATTCAGCATCACAGCACAAGACTGAGGTCAAAACAAGGATTAAAAAGTCAGCCAGGCCCATTAGGACAATGCAATCTCCAGCAATGTTCACTGGGGATAGTGTTGCAGAAACCTTTTCTAGCAATGCATTTCTCAGGGCCATATGTAATCAGATGATGAACTTAAGTCATACGCATACTCCAGTGAAATGACATCTACATTAGTGCTTTCCTTCTGACACAGCAAGATGTTCAAAATTGAACATAAACTGGAGGAAATTCAGATAAACAGCTCCACAAAAGACACTCCCAGATTTCGCAGTTGATGATCTCCAGAACTGCTGTATAAGCAAGAAGTCCCCACCTGTTCATGCACAAATAAGATTAAAAAAACTCAAGCAGATGGTGACTTAATCCCCAACTCCATCACCAACTGATGCTAGACAAAATGAGGAACACGCCTCATGCTTTAAACCTTTGCCTGTAATGGAAAAATCTTCAAAATTGGGCGTCTGTAAGGACAAAATACTGCCATTCCAAAGTACTGTACTAATTTGGTGATTTCACTCAATAAAGGGAGATATCCAACTTTAAATATTGATTACAGGCACAGGGTATTCAACAGGATCAAGCAACATCTGAACATGCAGAAATTAAGTGGAAAACTCATGCTCAATGCCTCAAATAATACAAACAGAGATGCAAACAGCTGTCCATTCCCCCTCACCTCATGATCACTTGAAGTGGCCTCCTCTGAAACTCATGGCTTACTTAACACACACAAAGTCAGGGTACTCTGCCTTCAGGATGGTATCGTGCACTCACCACCACTCCACTGTTCATGCTAACAATAAGGATTAAAATGTAGAAAACCAGCCAAAACTGCTCTTGCTATTCAAGCAGCTTTAAAAACATGCCTTATGCAAATGATGTTTCTTAAAAGAAAAGCACAAGCTTGTGTCTGCTGTCCTGGTTCCCCTTCCCTCTGCTCCTGCTGAAAGGCACAGCATGTCTACATTTAACAGCAAGTCCTACGCCAGCCAGAGGAATCCTGCATGCTGGCTTTGCACAGCAACACATCCCTTCACATCTGGGATGGGGGAGGAGGGCCAGGCTCCCCTCTCAGTTCCACAGAGGCAGCAAAAAGGAATATTTGCTTCTGTGTGTTTACAGTAGAGTAGCAATGAATTTCCGCTGCTAATAAAGGGTTTCCTGCAGCGCAGGAGCCTATGAGAAGGACCCAGAGCAAGCAAAAGCACATCACTGTCTCAAATCTGAGTCATCCCACCTTAGTTCACAGATCTGAAGTTAACCTACAGCAGACATGAAACTTTATCCTCCTAAGTGAGTTTACTCCACTTCTATCCTAAGGGACAATTTACCAATGGAATCTTTTCAGCAGTAGGAAATGCCAAAAGGAGGTTTAGTCTTCAAAACACACTCCACACACACCCCTCCACTTGACATTGCCCTTCTACCTGAAAGAAGGAAAAAACCCACACAGCTACATCAAGGTTATTTCAGACAGATTAAAATGTACCAAGTTCAGAATTTCTCTTTTACCAATGAATAAAATAGAAAAAAATCATATGGTGTTTAATAAACCCAAGTATTTTGCTCAACTTTTAGGAAATCTGAAAACCAGGGAGACAGATCTGCACCATTCTTACAGCATTCCCATCAGGAAATACACAGTAGGTTTTCTCCAACTTGCAGAAGGCAGGTCCAAGTCTATCCTTTAAAGTCCCCTGAGCTGTGCCACAGGTACATACACACTCCAGACACATGCAAAGATAACAGACCAAGGGGTCACAATAACTGAAGCACTCATGCAACTGGCCATGAGACTGCTTTGGTCAAAATAAGAGCTGGAGTTCAAACAAGCCCAGCTCACATGGTCTGAGCGGACTGAAAAGCAACCGTATGCACAGCTCAGACAGCAGAGCCAAGTGTAAAGCCTGCAGCAGCTGGATGAGAGGTCACAGTGACACCTCCAGTGCCTAATGCATATGGAAAGAATCAGGTTCTTGTGAAAATCCAGGTTAACCATTCCTCTTTCAGCATAACACTGATGTCCAGGAAGTCTTCTTAGAGTGCTTGACTGTTCTGGACCCAAGGGTCTGGTATCAAAAACACTCAGACACTTAAGTATTTTCTTGGTGCTACAGGACCTCCATACCTTTAAACTCATGGGCCAAATATCTGACCTCCCAACTAGTCCTTCATGTCAAATGGTCTGCAATTTTAAAGCTAGCTTTTACATAAAGTTTAAAATACGTGTTATTGTCCAAATCTTTAATAACTCACTGTTATTGATTTGTATTAAAGCAAATCTGAAGTAACAGTTTGACCAGTTTTATTATTTTTCCAACTGCATTAATTTTACACAGTACAAGATTCTCTTATTTAAGCAATCACATAAAACCAGCATAACAAATTTTGCCAGACAGGAAATACACCTTTATCGAGATATTTTAAAGCATGTTGTTTTCAATAAGAGCTTAATTTGTACTTATGTTTCAGAGTTGTCATGTACATAGGAAGCTTCCAGACATCCAGATTCCAGTTCAGAATTTATTTGCATATAAAAATATATTATAATGGAAAAAAGCATTAAAGTTCTCAACTATATAAAATTACAAATATATTTGCATAAAAGCAACTTTAAATTACAATTTAAACTATATTTTAAAGCAAAATAGAGCTGTAACATTTAAGTTATCTTATTCCATCTGCTGCAACGTAAAAAAACCTGGTATCACCACAGTTAAATACTTGTAGGAGTTTACAAAGGTTATGTGCAGAAGGTGAGTATCTTGGGGAGCAAAGTTACCAGACAAGGGCAGCAGTTCTCAGGGACCGATGTCACTTATCCTTCAGAGGACACCCACAGGCAAGCACAGTGCCAAAAATTAATTTCACATACCTGAAAATAAAGAAGATAGATCATTACATTCTAAATTGAATAAGATTGCATGCTGTTGACACACCAGACACCCATCTACGCTCAGGTTGCTAGACTGCCTGACAGGCCAAATTATGTCTTTTTTAAATTAATATGAAAGTTGAAATGCTAGTGTGCAAAAATATAAGGCAAGTACTGTTCTAACAAATGCCTTAGGCTTGAAAAGGTATCTGTACAAAGTTCTATGTAACCTCAAACATATAAATACAACTCCTCAAAAATGTGATGATATAAAATATCAGATAGAAGTTGGACCTCCTCACTGTACAAATGAGGCTCTGCTAAGATCCCTAGAGATTTGTTTAGTTGGTATTGAAAAAACCACACCAAAAAACCACTAAAACACTAGATCAGGTGGTAGTTTCTGCCCTCATCTTTGACACGCCTTGCAAGGGAAAAAACCGAAATCTATATACTATAGGCAGTCCCTTAAGAGTTAGTTGCAATGTGGCTGTGTAAGATACAGTAATGTTAATTTACTGGTTTAGGGTTTCATTGTCCTACACAAACCTTCAAAAACTCAGATTTTTTTTTTTTCAGAAGAGCAGTCAACTAAAACTCAGTGGGAAAGATGGAGTTCCGTCAAGCACACATCCATGACAGAAGACAGGAAACTAGAAGTATATTTTAAATAAGAGAAGTGAAACCAGGATTAAGATACAAGTAAGACAGCAAGGAAGTAAGAAGTTCATAAGGGCAGGTGTCTTGAATTAAGTCTGGGTCTTCAAGAAATACAGGGAAGGGAAAATACCTGATGAATATATGAAACTCTCAGTTCATAGTTTGAGAGGGCTTTGTTTATGCTGCTATTTAGGTCTAGTCCTACAATTTGTTAGTTTGGGCTCTATAGTTTAGTTGCACACAAAACAAACAAACATACCAAAACACAAAACAAACACATATTTTATGTTTACAACAGCAGAGGAAGCAACAAAAAGACTAGGCAGAGTAACTGGCTGGCAATAGGTGGCCAGTTTTTTAGTTTTTTTTTTCTTTAAAAATCATAATGAAGAATCCATTACTGTGACTGGAAGATACAATTTCTAGATAGTGAGAGAAAATGTGATCTAAATTCCATTCGTGGTAAAGACAAGTACAAACAGGATTTTGACATTTAGTTTAGGTCAATAGATACAGTTATCTGGCTCCTCAATTCTTTCATAAAGCAAAGTCCAGAATAGAAATGTTTTCCTCACCTACGGTTATTGCTCCTGTTATTTAGCTTCATAATGAAGGAACAAATCCCCACTTTTTAGCTTTAGTTTTGAGTATTTAGGAAAATGATGTTTACGTGATCTGTACACTGACAAGGAGTGGTGAATTGCAGCTGCCTCAGAGGTGGAGACAGGGGTTCATTGCCTTGAACTGCATGCCTTGAACATTCAGGCAAAGATCTGAATTTAGGCTCTTTCACCTTCTTATACACAATGATCCATAAGACTAGCAAACTAAATTAAAACTGCACTATATAAACTATTTCTATTTTTCCCTTGGCCATTGGCTTTCATCACTCCCAACTGACATGCAACTTACTAATAAAAATCTACTTACTTGCTAGTGTTCTGTCAAGATCAGCAATGAAGTCCTCCAGTTCTTTTGTGTCTCCAAGCTTTGCTGCAAAATAAGAGCCAATACTGCTTAGACATGATATATTTCTCTGGCTAGAAGAAACACTGGAACCACACAATCCTCCAGATCATTTTCAGTGGTATATAACATGCTGTGGATTATTGTCAGTCAAGTTCAATAACGTTGCTGCAATGTCCAAATACACTTAGACAACAAGACTGAATTGAAATTCTAGCTTTTATAGTTTTCCATTGGACAGAAACAACACAAAGAAGTCCTCTGTTTAGTTTCCTTGAAAAGCAGAGGTTGAAGTGAAGAAAAAAAAAGCTATATGTCAACTAATGCATGCCCTTGCTACTGTGGGCATCTTCCTCATTTAATCTATTCAGATACTGTACACATGGCACGAACAAAACCCCAGCTGATTACCTCCCAGTCCAACTCAAATCTCAGCCTCCTAAAATCATGTCAGTATCACTGGTTTGCTGTGCTGTCAGATCCTTTGATCTTAGTCCATACACTATGAATTTGGAACCAATCATCCAAAGTTTTCACTCCTGACAACACCACTGGTTCCATTCAATCTAGTTTTGCTACAAGTGGCTTCCTTATTTTTCTAATCTTCATTTCTGTGGTCTATTATAAGCCAGTTTCCAACTCCATTTCTGTCTTTCTGTCTTCTCAACAGGAAGAACATCTTGACCCTTAGTGTAATTCCTTGCCAAGTATTTCCTTTCAGTTTAACTGAACTCTTTTGCTACTTCATATTAACTATTACTCATTATTTCTTCCTAGTATCATGCTAATTGAAAAGAAAGCATTTAACTTGTTTTTTCATGACTGGTCACTGTGGAAAAGACATGAAAGCGTGAAAGGCTTTTCAACATTCATATGAGAAGACTAGTTCTAATGAAAGCACCATGTAGTACATATGTATGTGTTCATTTATTGATATATCTACTCTAGAGTTAATCCAAGTTAGCCTGAATGAAACACTGTCATGGGAAGTTACATCAGCTGCAAGACAGAAGCCACTTTGAAATTGCATAGCTTCAAAGGAGGAAGGAATTACTAATACATAGCTTGTATCAGCAGTGCAAAGGTCTATATGGATCTGGGCAATTTTGTTAACTTAAATAGCAGCATAGGGCTTCAGAGGAGTCCCTCTACCCCTGCATTCAGTGTGTTTTTATAGCAGGTGGGACACAAGCTACTTAGTTGCTTCAGTAAAGAAGTAAAACAAGTTAAGTAAGTTTTACAATTAATCCTTATCAGACAGAAAACTGTAATTTTCTTTAGCTCAGTGTTTCAAAACCAAAAAAGAGTTGCCAGGTCACCTACAAAGAAGTGCAGATACAGCAACCTACTGCCACTTAGAATCCAGACAATAATACCTGCATCTGAGATGTGTTCAACAGTAATCCTTAGTTTTATTATCATAAAAAAAAAAAAATAAAGTCCGTGTAAGCATGAATCCTGGCTCACAGAAAGAAGTTGAGGAAGAAAATGCCAATGGTTAAAAATAAGCATACCTTTACATGGCGTTACAGATGGAGATGGCAAGCTTGGAGTAGATGCAGTTGGAGAGTTGAGCTTTTCATCACTGAGACTGAAACTATTTCTGTAGAGTGAATCTGCACCTGTTAAAAAGTAACATTATAAAGCAAATTTAACATCTGCAATTCTGCAACATAATTGAAATCAGAAGTGGGGCCTTACCTATATGGTCTGTTGAACTCAAATCTACAGACTTCAAAATCAGAGGAATAAATAAATAAATTCTGTATTGTTGAAGGCTGTTGTTCCCACTCCTACTGTTAAAGAGCAAGCAGTTCTAGGCTCTGTCCTCACCCCCAGTATGTAAAGTGTTAGCTTTCCCTGAAGTCAGCATCATTTGAAAAATATCACAGGAATGACAATTATCCCACATCAGCTAAATTAGACCTGGTAGGATCCGCCTAACTCACAGTACCCTGGGAAATTTTGTTACCTAAACTTTGCAAAAGTTATATACAAAAGCTGAATAGAGAGCTCCAGGAAAAGGACAGCCTCCCAGAATGGAGAATATATTTAGTGTTTTCCTTTATTCTCAAAGCAAATGCACCCATTTCTCCATACATTACTCTGCTGCTTTAGATCTACAGCCTCTTTTCATTTTCTTTTATTCTGTGGCTCTCCGGAGTTCATGAAGCAGTACATCAGTACACAAGATATTCTGCAATCTTATTTTAGGTCATCTTTCAAAGAAAGATTTATATGCCCTGGAAAGCAACAGGAAAAGTTCCAATATAATTTTGATGTTCTTGTATTTTAGACAAGGCCTTAAGTTTCAAAAGTATCAAAAAGTATCTTCACCTTGTCTTTTTTCATATAACCAGTTCCATGATGCACAGTGCACACAAAGTATTAGTCATGGCTCCACTGGGAGGAGGAATTGTCATTGTGCTAGAGACACTAAAGCTGCTAGTTCTGTAGTTTTAAGCCAGTGGTCTGAAAACTGTAGTTGTATAAAAAGAAACCATTGTAACACGAACATGTCAGTGGTCTCTATTTATTTGGTACATTTCCTAGGACATAAATGTATGTCTTATTACATGGGGTGGTAACTACCACTGCTTGCCATTGAGGCAATTCCACCTCCCTGCAGCACATGCAGCATTTGTCTATGGAGCCTAGAAGGTGGTTGCACTGCAGCATTAAGTCCATTCAAGGAAGAACTGTCACGTTTCCTTGGATACCTGTCCTATACCAGGAGATGACTACCTTAGTTAAATTAAGGATGTCTTGCTGAAATAGCAAAAGGGAGCAGGACCACAGCTTGCCTTGCCAAAATCTGAACATCTACACCTCCACTGAACATTGCCATGATGTTTCCAGGTATCAAACATCAAGACCATCCTCTTGAAGACTACTCCTTCACTGCAAGTTCCACCATCTTTGGGAAGAAGAGTGTGTGTCCATACCCCACCTCCTCTAGCCTGCTGTCCCCACCAGCACAAGACCACCTTCCACAGGAGTACACAGTTACAGTGGCAAATCAGACCAGACGACTGCACCCACGAAGCCTGTCAGATCTCTCCTCAGCCGCAAGCTGATTTGTTTCTTCCGTGCTGGCTTCCAAGCCTACCTGTGTTACAACATATGCTGAAAATGCCTTTGTGAAAAGCTTCAACCTGGAACACTTTCCTCCTTCACATGCATTTTGGTCCACCATTGTACTGTATCTTTCAGTTTGCTCTGCAATCAGCTCTGACTGTGTTCTGGCAAACACACATGCTACCCACAGCACCATGCAAACACAAGTGATGATGTGACTGATATCTGTTGCCTGGGACTACTGCCACCAAATCAGCCACCAGTTGGTATTTCTTGTTTATAAAGAAAAGTATGCTTCTTCATGCAATCTTTTAATTGCAATTTCTTTATCTTCACTCTTAAGAAGTGCCTGTTCTCTCTAAATTTGATTAGATCCAAACCAATCTACTTGAAACTTCAGATACAAGAAAGATTTGATGAATACAGTGGAATTGAGATAACTTTAGTTAGAAAAAAATGGAAAAAGGAAGCCATTTTAAAAACACTCCTAAAAACATAAAAAATAACTTAAGGGGGAAAAAAACCCCCACAAATCTAACACTGGTCTGCAATGATGAGTGTCACCAGTCCTGTATTTTATGCAGCATGAACCCTGTACACTAGGTGTTACTTTCTCTCCATTAAAGGTATTCCCTCCTGAAATCAGTTTACAGATTTCCTACTAAAACCACACTTCAGCCAAGATGCAAGCCCAAGTGACCAAGAAACACAGAATCAAAAATTCTAGCTGTTCAGGACAAAACCCCCACCATCACCAAAAAGCCAAGTAACTTGTAATAAATAGTTCCTCACACAAACAGTGCTGTAGCCAAGACTGTAACTCACTGAAACACTGACAGAACAGACCAAAGATAAAACACCCTCAAGGTTATGTATTTGAAAAAAGGAGAACAAAAACTTGCAAGTTATTTCATATTTCAAAGGTTTTACAGCTCATTGAATTAATACAAAATAATCCAGATAACAAAGACTACAAAACTGAGCATACTTTTAATGTGGAGTTTATGCTACTAGAATCCAGACACCAAATGTAGTGATGCTGGGGATTTATATTACAAACCAATCCTTCTCACACACAAAATCCAAAGCCACAGTCGCTCTTATCTAGAACTGGAATAAAAGCTTCTTTCTGTGAATGTTTGTGAGGGCAACTCATATTGCAAAAGCCTTAGTAAGCCATTAAAATTGGCCACAAACTATTCACACAATTCTTTCTTTATATCCATGTACACATCCAACCTAGCAGTGACCTCTGACACGTTTTGTGGTTTTCTCTCCATGTTCCTTCTCTAAGTAGCTCAAAGTACTCACTGCTCACTTTGCAATGTATGGACACTAGAAAATGTTATTTCATATTGGCTTCCACAAACATTGTGCTGGGAAATATTTACAACTGGGCAAAGATAAAACAAAACAGAACTGTTGCTTTAAATACCTGAATGTTTTTCTTCCAGTTTCAAAAGGTAAAATATTTTCACAGAACGGTGTTATCTTCTGATGGACTATTGATATTTTCCTGAAACTTTCTCAAAGCAAAAACATACTTGAGCTACTGTCTGTGGCTTACACATGGCACCAAGCACCCAAAGTTCTGGTGGTGCAAGGAGGAATGCATTGACTCCACCATCAAGGTCACTATAACTGCTGAAAACAATGTAATGTTAAAAAAATACTTGGGACATCCATTGCAGAAAAATATCTGGTTTGGCAAAGAGTGGCTGTAGAGCTGAAAGCTCTGGGAAAAGGACACTTCAGTCCTTGCCCTCTACCAGCTGCCATGGCCAAGATTTGCTCATTCACCTCCAATAATGGCCCTTGGAAGGGTTCCACTGCTACACAAATACAACATCCTCTGCAACCCAATAAACAGAGGCTAATGCCAAGGATCTCATTGCTGCTGTCTTTCCTCATCCAGCTCCTTCTCTCCCACTGCAAGTTTATCATTCACTACTTATTTTTCACTTTTTACTTTGATTCTAGTCCCTGTGCATATATATAAACTATGCCCCTTCCACTGTTTTAAAAACCACTCAAATTGTCTCTTTAAAAAAAGACCTTAAAATCTGAGAGTTAAGTTACTGAGTTCATTTACATCAGTCATACTGAGCCAATAGCTACAAAATTAGGGAGTAGGAATAAATATGGCTGTATTTTACTTTGGCAGAGTACTCTGTAGTTAGTATTGACCTTTCCTGTTCCAATATACGGTTAAACCACAAAAAAAAGAAAAACAAACAGGGCAACATCACGTAAATATAGAATGTCCTCATGAAATGAGCAATTGATTGGTTCTGGGCAGTAATTAACTGAAGGAGGTAAACATCAAACTTTTCATTTCAATTGGAAAAGTTCAGCTGTCTAACTTCTTTAATATTATGCTCTTTCTAGAACCATAGTTCAAGATAATTTTAAAGAGCATTGGAAGTAAAACTTTTACTGCAGCTTTCAGTGGGAAAGTTTTAGAGGAAAAAAATAAAGCACAACCCTAAAGTTTTCAGAGAGGAGCTTTAAAATTCCACTCAAGTGTCTACAGACTATGAATTTATTATAAAACAGTAGCACAGAATTTAATGAATAGACTGCAAAACTAATTCCTAGTCAGAACATAGCCAACTTGCTAATAAAATAAGAGAAAATCAGGAAACTAATGCCACCAGTAGAAGTCAGAAATATTCATGATACAAAGAACTTATTCTACAACACATGTTGCAGCCCTCAAGGATAGTGTTTGTTTTTATCTAATCACAGTTACAACTGGCTGCATTGTTTATTTTTTGTGGGGTTTTTGCCTAGCTAATGAACATCTGGTCCCAGACTGACAAAAACACCTTTTCACTATTGACACATCTAAGCTTCATTACTTAAAAGATTTCAAATCACATACTTACAAGAAAGTGATCTAGGAAGCCAGAAATTCAGATCATGATATATACAAAACATGTTTTCTCATTATATACAAAGCTTACCTTTCCAATCCCCTGCCACGCTTACACTCTACAAGGCCGCGTTTACAACTCCAACCTTTCCCCTTACTAATCTTCCTTTCTAATGAGAAAGAGCAACAGATATGCTGGAGTGGTAAGAAAAAAAAGCACATTTCTCAGTATACTGAAATACCTGGAGAGAAGGCTATGCATCTGAAACTTCTGATTTTTCTTCCCCTTGGACACATCAGTAATTCAACAGTTTCTTAATTTAATAATTTCTCAGATCATTTAATAAAAGGTTATTTCTCCATAAGAGTCTCACTTCATTTTTTTTCATTATAAATACTGCCTTCTTGCTTGAGACAGGCCATTGGAAGTTCACAGACACAATCTACCTCCTCATAAGGTTCCTTCTTCATTATACCGGGATTTGCTGCAAAGACCAAAGCCCCATCTACTTCTACATCCTGTCTTTCACAGCAACTCATAGCAGATGCCTATAGAAGAGCTTAAGAGTGGTGCAGTCACACTGATAGTTTCAAGACAAGCTCTACCAAATTCTTGTAAAGCACATATTAGTGTCTTTTCTGAGACAGCAGTAGCATCAGCCTAAGCAGACCACAATGGCCCCATCCCTCCTGCTGTGATTTTATCTAGTTATTTTTGAGTATGTGAACTTTTAATATCCGTGATACCTTAAGGCAATATATTTTACAGTTTAACTGTTCACCATGAAAGAAATAACACCCTTTTTTTTTTTTTAAACATGTTAATTTAATTTGATTTCCTCATACTGGTGAGGTAGCAGTCACTTAGGATTTTCCAGAAGACTAGTTTGTCCCCACCCAAGACATCTCTTCTTTAGTCTGACTGTCCCAGTCTATTTAATCATTTGAAAACTATTTTATGTCTTCATTCATTTCTGTTGCCTTTTTCTTTACCTTCTTTACATCCACATATTACAAGATTGCCAACGTAAACAGGCTTTTCAGGGTGAGTGCTTCAGCTCTAGATAGCATAGGCATTAGTATAAGCAGATGGAGATATCCATGGCGTGTAATCACAAATCCTTGCACTACACCAGGCACTCAGTGTTAACAGATCCTGTTCAACCCCTTAATAAACTTGCACCTACTTGATTTTTAAATTATAAAATTAAGAGCTCTAGATGCACTCGGGACTCCATTTTTGTGTTCAAAAGCCAGGGAGTATGGCTTAGAAAACATTTACACAGTTCTAAAAGTAACTATGAAGGAACACTGCAGGCTGTATAAGAGCAAAAATTGAATTGGTGCATTTATTTTTCAATGCTTTTAACAGAGAAGCTGGAAGATGAACCTTTCTCAAGCAAACACAGAGCTACAAGTGTGAAACATTTCTGAGAGCACAAAACCAGACTGATTTAGCTTTTCAGTGTTATTGTAACTTTGGTACAAGAAATACTAAAGTGTTTCCCTTCTCAACCTCTCATAAAGTCCAACTTTCCATTCATTATCCTAAGCCTAAATTTGGAAAACTGTCCTGACATTGCCACATACTGTGCTAGCACAATGCACTGACTGACATGCAATTTAGACAGGCAAGCCAGCACTCTTCTTCCCAAGCTTATTCTGACATAAGAAGAAAATGCTATCTGTAAGAATGCATCAATATAGCTGCATCTACGGTAGTGGCTTTTGCCAGAACAGCACACTAGCACAAATCCTATTTTATCACAATCAACATAGGCTGTAAATAGGAAAGAGTTATAAAGTGTTCCTCAACTTAGAAGTTCCAGCATGATTAATAACCTAAAGTACGAAGCTGCTATACTTCCATTCATTTGAATACATCAAGTTGAAATATAGCCAGTACTCACAGTCCAGCAACTCAAGAATGCTGGAGTAACTCCTCAGTTGCATCAAGATTTCCAGCACTGACCCAATCAGCTGTTGCGGTTAATGTAATACTTGTAGGCCAAGATCATCACGGACATCTGCACACACAAGCCTTTCTGACACTGTAAGGTTTTGAGTCCATTCTGGTACGTATAATATTTAACCACAGCCAAGCCAGACCTCATCCAAAGATCATTTAGTCAAATAACAGGACAAGATGCAGGAGAACAAAGTACTATCACACCCATTTTCCACAGTAGTGTCTTCAAAATCATACTTTTTCTTAAGAGCCTGAAATATGTAATGTAAGAATTTAAATTAGTATTTTTGGAGCTACCTTCTCAAGAGATTTTAAGGATAAAAGTAATATCTGAAGGATTAACTACATTGATAGAGATCTTTTGTAAATTTTTTTGTTAAATTAAATGGGCTCATCCTCGGGACAGAAACCCCAGGAGAGAGGTTTACCTTACCCTACTGGGCAGTACTGTTCAACCACTTGACATCCATTACTAGCTTCTCATAAAGTTGAATTTAAGGTTGATTCAGAGGCACTGAAACAAACAGTTGCAACAGTTTAAGAAGTGTTTCCTCCCCTTACAGTTCCATCCCTGACTGAAAAGATAGCACTGCAGGAGAGGCCAAAAGATACATACACCTAACCTTCAACCACACCACATCAGTTAGGAGGATTAGATTAAACAACAAACAACAGATAGTGCTAAAACACAATAGTCTGAACTGTTCTATACACACATGACAAAGTGTACTTGCAATAGTCTTGGCACTGGATAAGATTTTGCAAAGATTAAGTCTTCATAAACAAAAAGATCATTCAAACTATCTACAGATAATATGGTTAGAATTTCTTTTGCATTGCTACATATTCATATTATCAGAACTTGCTCTTTTGGCCCAGTTTCTCCTTGATCCTGCAGCGGTGTTTAACCTAAGCATGACCATGGGAAGAGCAAGGTCATGAATTCAGAAAAACAGAAAAAGCTGGGGTAAGCAGGAAACTCTCTGCATCTATTCTTAAAATAGGTGTAGCTGGATTACATCAGACACCGGACCCTAATTTATAAAAGGCACTTCTCATAAACCTGCAATTGCTCTCCAATACTACTCTAACTTCAAAACAGAAGTTGTTTGCACTGAATGATGCCTTTAGGAATGGGGAGAGCTGGCTATTTTTTTGTTTCCCTTCCCTTAAACATATCCTCATACGCTCCTGGTGTACCCTCATGATCCCATATATGCCAGTGTCCAGAAGACAGTCATTTTGATTTCTCCAGAGCCACCTTTTACATGATGCATCACCAAGGGAGGAACTCAAGCACAGATGGAATTTGAAAACTTGACAAGTTCCTCATACAAGATCTTTGAGGACTTTGTACAGAGTCATTAAATCCTGTCTATCCTACTAACCCATTAATCTTTTCAGCCTAAATCAGTGCAGATTTGTGACACAGACTTTTATTTTACAGAACTTCCTGAAGATCTGGTCTGCCCACTTACACAAGCATGCTGTTTTCTCACCAGGCCTTCTGCCCAGATAGAGAACACTGTCATTTTCCTCCAAAGATCTTTCTTGTCAATTCTAACAGAGCAATTTTACACAGTTTTTGAGGTTGAAGTTTTCTGAACCATAGCAGACATGCTAAGTAACTGCAGATAGTTTTATCCATGCAGTAAGTTCTTGATATTGGGTTGAGAGTTTTTTTGCGGGTTTTTGAGGGTTCTAAACAGTGGAGTATTTCACTCTATCATTATAAGTGTCTAAATTGTGAGGTACAATGAGTGCATGTGAGAGGTTAATATATAACAACATGGAAGACTGCACAAGAAATAGTAACACTGGGGCTGTACTGCTGAAGTTATTAACAGACTTAGAACACAGCTCACATAACTTCAGTTCAGATCTCACCATAAACACTCCCAGTCATCCAAGACACAAGTGTTCAGACTAAATTGGGCACACGTTTCCAAATCTTCCTTGCAGGGAAAGAAATACTAACAAGGAGTGATTCGTCCACTACACCATGAAAAGCAGAACAGTACCTTGATCCCTGTACTACAGAAAAGACCCAAAGGCACTGCTAGGCAAGGCATCCATGTTCAGGGCAAGTAAAACATTGCCCATCAGTGAAATAAATCATATCCATGCTGATGAAATAAAGGGCTCCGATAATCTGCAGAAGCTATGCTTTCACAGCTTAAGTACTAGGAAGATAGTATTAGTGTTTTAGCGCTAAGTCAACAGAACTGCACTCTTAAGTCCCTGAACTGATAGAGGCAGAATAGAAATTAAAGGAGCAGGCTTATTATAAATAGCTGCAAAATAGATAAGTTTCATAAAGCTTCCTAGGAACTAAAAAACCTGGCTATTGTTCACTGTTAGCAGAACTTATTTCTGACAAAGTAACCTACTGTTCTCAAAGAGAATAGCAGTTTCCATCCAGACTCACTGTCTGGAACAGAAAAGATGTTTTCTCTCCCTGATTATTAAAAACACTAAGAAGAGTTGAACGTTTTTCCAATTTAACTAGAAACAATTTAGTTCCAATTCTATATTTTCTTGCTCAAAGCACCTCTACACCCTCCCTGTTCCATTTTCTGCACACACCATTCATATATACATCTACTGTACTTGGGCACAATGTAACTTAAAATTAGCACCTCTGAAACAGTGATAACGCTATTCCATCCAGTTGGATGGGTAGATCCAGCTAACGAGAAATCTGGATGTGTTTCCACCTGTTGTAAAAAGCACACTTTAGTTCACTCTCTTTCAACAGATACTTTTGGCTACCGAGAAACAATACACGGTCCCTGCGAACCTAAGATATCTTTTACTCCAGACGCCGGGACAGCCGGTGTCCCGCAGTCGGCTGGCAGCACGACCTTCTCCCGTAGAGCGCTTTTTTGCGCTCATCTGCCCTGCATGTGGCTCCCCTCCAGCCACTCTACCCTCCATTCAACACCTCAGAGTAAAACCAGCAGGATCGGACTTCTCATCCCTGCGACTTCTTATCCAAAACGTTAACGAAAGGCATTGTTTTTAAAGAAATAGACTGGTTTCTCGCTCCCCGATCCCTGCCTCTCTCAAGGAGGGCGACGTGTTGGTTTATCGCTCGCTTTGGAGCGTCGCTTCCCGCGCACCCCCCACCCCCGGGACATGCACAGCCGGTACGGACGGACCGACGGACACTCACTCTCGGAGTCGCTGAGGCCGCTGCCGTCGCTGACGCTGGCGCTGCTCCGCCGCTTCATGCGCTCCAGGTGGTCGCCGTAGTAGAAGCGGCGCCGGCCGGCGGGGCAGGAGAACTCGGCTAGCACCGCGTCGAACTCGCCCAGCGCCTCCGCCAGGCCCCCGCCGCCGTCCGCCCCCGGCCCTGCCGGGCGGCAGCAGCGCCGTCAGATCGGGATGTGCGCTGCCCCACCACGACCCCCCCCACCTCCGCCCGCCCCGGCGGAGGGAAAGGAAAGGGAGGGAAGAAGGAAGGGGTCCCGCCCGCCCCCTCGTCCCGCTGCTCCCACCTTGCCCCGCCGGCCGCTGAGCTGCCGGAGACTTCATGGCGGCGGCGGGCGGAGATGCCCCGGTGACGCTACCGCCTCCCGCCGCCAGCATGAGCCGCCCGGCTCCGCCGGCCCTCTCTTATAGCCCGGCCGGGCCGGGCCGTGGCGGAGCGGCGGGCGGGGGGCGGTGCCGCGGGCGGTGCAGGTGTGCCGTGCGGGGCCGGGGGCAGCGGCACGCCCGGGGCTCGGCCAGGGTGTCCGGGCAGCTGGAGCCCGGCTAGCAACGCAGTCACCGCCGGGAGGTGTCGCTTCTTGTCCTGCGCCCGCCACCCCGGCAGCGGGATGGGGGCTCCTCCGGGGTGACGCCGGTGCGCTTTCTTCGGGACCGGGTGTGTACCAGGCTGCTGGCGGAGGAAGGATACAGCGAGCGTCAGAGCCAGCTGCAAGGAGGGACTCTCACGGGAACACAAGGCTGGATCATCCTCACCCAGCCCCGTGGCTGCTCCCGACCGAGGACACACAGCAGGACGAGGTGGCAGCAGCTCGCTCTGAGTGAGCCAGTGGCTTTGCACGCAACTGCTGCTCGGCCACCCTGAGAGTCCCTTCCATCTCCATCCCCATCCTCACCGCATTGTGCTGGCATCTGTCCGTGGTTATTGCCCTGCTCCATACGTTAGTGAGCAGTGGACACGGCCGTGGGGACAGCTGAGCCACTTTATTCCAAGGGGGACCCGAGGAGAGGAGCAGGTGGCAGTGGAAATGCAAGGAATGCTTAGGCACAGGGAGCCATGGCCCCAGGTGCCTCAACCGGGGTGTTCTCCGGTGGAGTGCTTTCCTTGTTCTTAGGAGAAAGATATCAGCACTTGTCCTGAAGTCAGGTTAACCTGGTGTTTGTACATGCCATAGCTACCGAGTATTGCTCTTGTGCTGTCTCTTGCTCGTTTTAAATGAAAGCTGTCTGAGCAGCTAAAATACCAGTTCTGTTAAATACTCAGCGGGGAAGAGTGTCATATTTAGTTACACCCAGAAATACTGAAAACAGACACCAGGTGCTATTCCACGAGAACGCATCAGGAGCTATAATTATGTTTGTGTGTTGATGAGAGTAGAGTTAGAATAGAAGTGTCTGGGACAGGGAGAAGGAAGGAAAATCGTATTTCCAAAACTTTTTGACATTTTCAGACATGCTGTCATTGCTCCTGCAAGATACAATATGAGAAAAACAATATTCTAGACAATAAACCAGATTTGTTCACCTCTCCTTACTGTCTGATATAGAGGCATTTATTTATTTTTGCAGCGAATCAAAAGAAGTTCTCATGGTGAAGTTCAACTATTATTTATTCTGTGGCTTCCTCCTCCCTGGTCGTCTTCCTCTGTTTTTCTTTCTGCTAATAAAAGTGGCTACAAACAATCCTTTTTAAAGGCCACAGTGTCACAGTTGGAAAGCGAGGTTAAAAAGTGGGGAACAAGGAGATACAAGAGCATGACATCAATAGCACGAGTAGGACGAAAGACAATAGACATAAGGCAAAAAGGAGAACTGTTGAGTATGTAACTAGGTAGAACTCACAGCCCAAAAAGACAAGGACTTGGCCCTGCAGCTGATGTCAGTTCTTTTTTGCTCAAGCATCTAAATGTGTGATCAGCCCTACCTGTCCACACACATCCCAGCCACGCGCTGGTCCTGTGCTTGGTCTAAAGACGCGACTTAAGGGCAAAAGATGTTTGAGGCTTGAATCTATCCATTTTGTGAGGAATACAGGCAAAATAACCAAAGGATAGAAGTCCTCCTGTGCCCTTCCTGTTATTTCTCACCAAGATGGTCAAGCAATCTCATAGCTTTTTGGAATGGGGTCTGAGATCACGTCATAAAGAAAGAGCACAAAGGGGGATGATGCTGTACAACAGGGCTTGAGTTGCTTGAGGCCTTGCTGCCACAAAAAGGGAAATGACCTGCCCTGCTTCTCCCTTCTTGTACTCCTGGCCTAGACCAAAGCATGTGCTTTGAGCAGGTTTGTCTCATCTTCTGCTGAGCCAATTCAACATGCTAGAACAGCAGAAAACTAATCCGCAAGAAAGTGAGTAATTTTCAGTTGAACTGAGTTGAGCGGGCTCAGCGCAGGGAGCTAATAAAAGGAGAGAGTGGATGGGTAGGGGGAAAAAATAATTGCTTCCTTGTAGTAATATAAGAATTTATCCCCGGTATTCTCTTTAAATTATTATTTTGCATTCAAATTGACATTTTCAGAATAATTTTTAGGCACGATGTAGAAATTATGCCATAAGCTTCCATTCTTTACAGTCACATGTTTGGGAAATCTTCTTTCCTTAAAGACAATCTGGGCTTAAAAATCCTTGGTCATGCTTACTGCTCCATAGATGAGTCTTTTAACATTTCTTTCAGTAAATACTTGTGTTTTCTCCTAAGTAGCCTTGATTCTGCTGAATGCAACTGAGACTCAGCTGGTGAACTTTAATTTTCCTCATAAACCATTAGCCCTTACAGGAGGAAGCAAAGATTGACTTTTATGCTTATCAGTTCTATGTCATAGACCATGTAGCCATGCACATCCATAAATATTCTTGAAAGGCCCCAACATGCTCCTGCTGAACTAGCTGCATTTTTGTCCCTAATGCCAACAGGAGGAGTCCATGTCTGGCAAAACGAAGAAGTCACTTTTGAGTGCAGTGCCCTGAAACACTGCAGGCTGACACGCCTGGCTGCTCATGTTTACTGGGAGAAACATCCAACACAATTTATAACGTAAACCTCAGCTACTGAATCCCTCCCATTTTCTAGGCCGCTGTCCAAGCTGTATCTAAAGTGAGTTTCTTCTTGACCATTCAACACAGTGTCTCCAGATCCTCCCCAGCTGGTGACACAATGTTTACAGTGGTTTCCTGCTGCATTTTTAACCTCGCAAACTTGTAAGCCACACAGCTGTTTAAATCAACAAATCCTGCCTGTAAGTATGCTTCAGGGAAAGAGTTTTAAACCAGACACTCTCATATAACCAAATTGCAAGGCTCACAAGGTATTAGTTTTCTAAATGAAACATGGAGCAAATTGGGACACCAAACAGAATCCAAGGAGGGGTTTACAGAGGCATTGGTGCTGCAGATTGACTAATCTAGTGGTTTTCAAACCATGACCCAGACACGACCCACCCAGAGATGCTTACAGATCCATGAACAACTTCTGAGGCATTCACATAAGACAGGAAATAAAAACAGGAAGAGAAATTTACTGGAAGCAGGTTAAAATTCACAGTATATATGCAGCACCATATGCACTTACACAAAAACTGGAACTGCAGAAGGGGGAATCTGCAAGTCCAAAATGGCTGAAAAGTTTTTGTCTAATGAATCATTTATTTGCACCACTTCAAAGAGCAAGAATACCCCAAAATATCATTCCTGTTGAGTAAGCACCATGTTCCCACAGGTAAAAGATGTTTTGTGGAACCTAAACCTGTCTTCTCACTGGTATTGATACTAGACAAAAGCCAGAGTGCTAGACCTCTGCCCATGGAAGCAGCCTGGAGTTTTGAATACATAATTTCCACAAGTCTTTTAGTATTTATTAGTCTGTGAAAATAATAATTCTTTACAAAAGTATCAATACCAAGTTGTTAGGGTAGATACTAAATCTAAAACCTGGGAATGACAAACAGACCATCATCACCAAACTTTTAGCTGAAGGAAAGTAAGGGGACCAAAAATTTAGACATCTGTGAAAGAGAAAAATGAAAACTGCCAGAGGACGAAAAAGCACAGGTGTCAACCAGACTGACACACAGAGAAACCCAACTCCTTGGGCCACAGAGCAGAAATAGACCAAACATCATCAGTACAACTTGTCTTCCTGTTCAGCACATCAGGACCCTGCCCTCGGGATGCTTGTTTGAAGGGAGACAGTGGATAACACTCCAGCCTATTTTATCCTTCACGCTGCAAGTGGAATTGCCTATGTGAGTGAATTGCTAAACTCGTTCTGTAATGAGGAGAGCTGTCTAATTAAAACTTGGCTGAGATGAGCCATGCATTTTACATAGGCTACCTAACTACCATCCAAGGTGTTCTGATTCATTTGCTGACAGCTGAGCTAAATACAAGCCTGTAGCTAGCTATGTATTAGCTACAGCCTTGTATTTAGCCCAGCTGTCCTGTAGCTCAATCCACAACACCAGTGGGAAGAGTGAGTGACTCACAGCGATATAATCACTCTTGAAAAACTGCCAAAATAAAAACCAAAAACTTTTGCCAGAGGTCTTTCATAGGATTTTCCTTCCTCTTCTCCCAACCTGTTCCATAGACCTTAAACTGAAACCTGAAGTTACCACAAACTGATGCAATTCCTTTTGGTTTTCTCTCTCCCTCTAATGCAAACTCATGGACCCGCTCACTGCCACTCACAGCTAGAGCTTTGTGAGCAAAACGTACATATTCCTGCTGAATTCTGCCAAAACCTGAATTCACTACTCTTCTAAATTTTCTGCTTCTCAAATTAACCTCCTAAATGTGAACACAATGTAGCCCATACAGTTTTCTCTTCCTCTGTCTTTCAGTAACTAGAGGCAGAAGCTCTTGGATTTTTTAATGGATGTGTTTAAATAAGTTGTTGGCTCTGAAACATGTTTATGGCAGTTTAGTTTCAATTACTATTGTTGCAGTTGGATTAAAAGTCTCTGAAACTGATAAAGTGTAATCATAACCTATATTGACATTTCTAGAATGGTGAGTTGAGTATGAGCTTCTGTCCACAGCAAAAAGATACGAAAAACTACTCAAGAATTTGAAAGTTCTGTGTCAAGGGACTTTGGCTGAGCATTACATGGGAAAGGGAGAGAAGTTCAGGTAAGGAGAGGGATGGTTGTGAGTAAATAGGAGATAAAGAAGTTTCAAAACAACCATTGTGTGCCTTTTCAGAGAAGATGAAAGGAATAGTGTTACTTAATGAAAAATACGTACATACTACCAATTCAACTTGGGTCCATAGTAATTTTGATGCAGGTCTGGTATTGTTTCCAGTTGACTTCTGTTGTTTTCAATTTCTAAGCATTTTTCTTGTGCATGAGCTGACTTCTCATTCAGCGGAAACTGAAGACTGGAAGTGAAACTGAAATGGAAGACCATCCCAAATGTATCCTAACTCTACAGGAGACATGCAGGTCCCAGTCAAAGGCTAGGAACTGAAAACATTAATTGCTTTTCTTATGCACTTAGGAAAGTACTCCCTGAATGTTCTTGGTATCAGTTTAATTTTTTCTTCACACTAGTGTAAATTAGAGCTAAATTTTAGGTGTTTGGGTCAAAAGAGACAACTGCTGATAACCTAAATCCTGGTCACATTTGCAGAAACATTTTTGATATCAAGCTGCATGACAAGGCCTTTTCCTCTTTTCCTCACTGCTCACCAGTTTTTTCCAATGATGTCTATGTTTGTTTAGCTACTGCAAAACATTGGCTACATCGTGAAAATAGAATTTGTAGAAGCAAAGCAAATCGAATGGAGTGTGCTATAAAATTAACACATGACTTACTGGGCTGTAACATATATTACAGCCAGGCTTGGGGGAACCTTCCATCTTGAGTTCGCTAAAAGTCACAGCAAAAGTTCATGTCCCTCAGAAAATCCTCAAAATCCAACTGCATAAAACATGCACTGACTGCAAAGTATGTAGGCAGTAGATAATACAACAGTGGCAATGGAAAGAGGCTAAGAAGCTCCTTTTCAGTGTGAGATCACTTCAGAGGTAGGAGAAACCAACCAAAACACTGCTTGAAAGCTCTACTAGTGTTTCTGGATCTTAATGCAAGGAGATGGATGTTGCCTGGCAGTGTAAAGGAGCAACCAGAGAACAAGCAGACAGAAGTGGTCAAAAAGAAAAAAAGACAGCAAGAGAAATGTAAGGAAAGGGACTATGGCAGTAAGCCAGGTGGGGGAGAGGCCTGGTGTTTGGAATGCTGTGTGGCAACTGAAGGTGAAGAAATTGCCTCTGTTCTGACTCTGTTTTCAGTAAAACAAGGCTGTGCACGTATCCTTTGTATGGGCACATGGGACTCTGCACAAGACTAAATGAAAGAAAGAGTTTGTTCTTCCATTAAGTCCTCCCTCAGCAGCAGTCATCCAAAAAAGTCCAGTAGCAGTAAATATCAGTTTTAAAGGATAATATGACACAACTTAAAAAAAAAAAAAAAAGAAATTATTCATATGAATACAATGTAAGAACTTTATTTTCTGTGTTAGGTTGTGGGCTCTAGCTGAGGGCAAACCACTGTTTCTACCTCTACCTGATGCTGCTGTCACCATAACAGGGGTGATGTGTATTAATGTGCTGGATCATGAACTGGAGAAGCTGACTTCTTTACTTTTCAACCAGTTTTGCTTCAAAACATTTAACAACTACAACTGCATCAAGAAATTTGTACTATTTCAAATGAAAATGAAACACAGTTGTTGTTTTCCACCTACTCTGAATTGTTGATAAATGAAGATAGCTGGATACGGTGCTACTTCAAAAAAAAAAGAAAAAGAAGGTAATTTTGTCCAGAGGAGAAGGAATGTTGACTGAACAGTGGGTGGTTACCTACAAGAAAAAAATGGGAACCTAAGACTTGAGGGGCTTGTATTTAATGAAAATTATGACACACAAACCACATGAGAAACAAATTTAAAGCCTTGTCAAGTGAAACATATAAGGGAGCTCTTATGTATTAAAATAATGAGACATCTCTCCTAATTCATCTTCTCCATAAGTAAAATAATAGGCAGTGACATTTTCCAGCAGATGTATTTCACATTAATGCTATTTGCTGTGGTTAAAAATTACACATTTTGTACTGTTTCTATTATAATATTTCACACACTCACAGACACAGAGCCTGTTTGGCTGAGTCATCTTGTACTTCATATCCAACACTGTTGGGGGACTGTGGGTTTCCAAAGCCTTAAATCTGGCCAGGAAGTATAGATTCTAAATAGATACAATTAATAACTACAATGATAATAAAATACACTCATGACCAAAATATCTGACCAAAAAGATACTAACTACATGTAAAGAAAGAAAAACATTCCTTGCCCAAGAAGAATTCTAATTAGATTTTACTGGGAAAATTGAATATCCTCTGGGTTTTGTGGTAGGTTTTTTGTTTGTTTTTAAAAATGTACATGGGTTTTCATTTTGTGTTTTACTTGTCCTTGTGTGACTAAACCAATGTTTTGGTTTTTCCATGGTCCAGAAGCATCCTTCTCTTGTTTTGCACCAATCTCAAGGAAACTCAGACCAGTACAGCCACAAGAACAGGGGATGTCAGGAATGGCAGAGGGTGTAGGATGTTGATCCTATCCATCCCACTGAAGCAAGCTGCCAAAGCAGGCTGAAAAAAATCAAGCTGTACTCTCCCTCCCATGCTCTGTTGGCTTTAAGGTAGTAGGAGGTAAGGGAGAAGCCAAGATCACTTGTTTGCTGAAGGTATGTGGTTGCATACATTAGAACAGAAGTGGAGCTCTTCAATTATTTGTGTTGCAGTAGTGCCAGTCATGGACCAGGACCCCATTGAGTCAGCCACCACACAAATGTGGAACAAAGCAATAATCCTTGAGCTTTGGTTAGCCAGTAAATCACCCTCCTTTAAGGGATGGGGATTTGCATATTTATGGTAGGGAAATAACTATGCTTAAATCCACTGGAGCCTCTCCTATTATGAGTGCACGGGGGTTGTGTAGATGGGAAGAAAAGAATCAGTGTTACAGCCTAAGTGACCACATGCAGCATTCAGTTCTTTCCTTTGACTGAGGAAACTGCATTTCAATTTGGGAATAATTTTTAAAAGTCCTGTGGGTTTTTTCCATTTTTCTCAGCCTCAAATAATTTTTGTGACAAGTCATAGCAGCATCCTGTCTTCATCACAAATGGAAGTAAAGTAAACCATGATCTAATTTTCCCAGCCAGAGGGAGGATCTGTGACAGCAACTTCTTCCACATGCTCATTTTCTATTTCCAACTCTTCTTTCATAAATAACAGGCTTTCAGAATTGCCCACTCTATACTGCCCAGCACTGATTTACTAATTGTATGTCTACAACAGAGGATTTCCATACAAAACCAGAGTCAGAGCATTTACTCAAGAGGACGGCAGGTTTTGCCACAGTAGAGACTTAAAAACACAGCTCTGCACATTGAGGTTTATCCTGCCATGGCATTGAAAAACACAGGCATTTTGCCACTGTATGCAGGGTTACTTAGGCCATGAGTCTTCTTGAAAGCACACTTCAAGGAGCACACACCTACTCAACACTTACACAGTGTGGTTCCAGGCTTGGTACTTGACACAGATGTGAGTTTCATGTTACTAAAGCAAGATTACAAGCCCTCAGCAAGTAGGAGGAGACAACAGAGAAAAAGAGATGATCACCAGAGAAAGAAATAGTATGTTTTCTGTAGAACCTCTTCAGCCAGTTTATGTCATGGTAGGCCATGTACCTGGGCAGACCAGCATGGCCACTAGTGACTGTGGTCCTCGCTCCTCAGCAAGGCCAGAGCTTCTGTCAAGATGGTCAAAGCTCATGAGAGAGTATCTAATAATAGAGCAACATGCAGAGGCAACTTTCTTCTGATCAGTTTTTTGTTGCTGTTAGTTCCCACACCCCCACATCCCACCTCCTCAGAGAGGGCCAATATTGCGAGATTGTCTGTGAAACATGTAAGGAAGAGCCAGGCATGGTCATAGCAAACCCAGAAGGATCAAAATTTCTTCTAGAAAAAACATACTTCCTATGCTGGGAGGTAACTCAGAGGAATTTGTACCTTCCTTAAATAGAAGGCTATGAACAAAATACTCATAGACTGATATACCTATGTATGGACTGTTCCACAAATATTTGATCAGACACTGCTCCCTTTTCATTGTCTATCTCTCTCTACTTGGTAGACAACCAACCTAAATTTGCCATATTAGGTTCATACTAAGCTGTTGACTTGAATCTGTTCACACAAGCAAGCAGCAAGTGCCAGAGCCTGGAGAAGTATAGTGGGGAGAAGACAAAAAGGTTTTAGCAACACACTGTCAGATCACTCAGGAAATCACATGGATATACATCTTTCAGCACAATGTGCTGTAGTCTAGGTGACACATCAGAAGCAAAAAGAAAATCAGCCTTGGAGGTCTTGGCACTGCAATAACTATTTTTAGATGTCTGGCACCCTGAGGTGGCCACAGCTTCGCATTGTATATAGAGGTTCCCTGACAGCAGAGCTGTCCAGCCTTCTGATTTTTAAGAATTCCTTGCTTGCTAAAACAGAAAGTCTTCAGTGAAGGTTACAGCTCCCAAAGAGAAGATTGACACGTATTGATGTAACTACAGGGCTGTTTGTTTTCCATTGTCTATGTCCCCTGGAGAATCACCTTATGGATACTTCAGTATTCACAAATGACACAGCTGAGCAGTTCAGAGACAGCAAGGTATCTGCTGACATTTACATACTACTTCACACATGGATGCTCTGAGTGCACGAGTTAACCACCAATACATGGCTCACCACCTGGATTAGTGCCCTAACCCCTGAGCAAATGAATCATGGTGTCTCTTATGAATCCCAAGTAAATCTGTATATGGCAAATCTAACTGCTTCAGCCCACTGGTTTGAATTCCCCTGGACAGACATTTAGACATGCAGGGAACATGTTATTAATAGAAATAAAAGTTCCCCCAACTTCAGGAACTCTCAGAGCTCATTTTAAATACAATCAAATGCACGGATCACCTAAAATTGATCAAACATCTCCAGTGACAGTTAACAGACCCCTTTGGTGCCTGATGCCTATTGTGGATTCCTGGATATCTTTTGCACTACTATTTACAGAGCCAGGCCTCAAACACATAGAGTTTGCTCACATTTACAGATAGGTTTATGACAGTTTTATTACTCGTGGAATAAATCCTTGTCTCAAACTAGGAATGCTCTGTGCTGTATGGGGAATGCACTGTATGGGGAATGCACTGTATGGGGAATGCACTGTATGGGGAATGCACTGTATGGGGAACAGGAAGACAGCTCCTGCTCTGATCCTAGCTTCCTGGTTTGCTTTAAATTTGACCATTTATCATATGAAATTAGTCCTAGAAATAACCATATTTCCTTCTCCCACCTTACTTCATACCTAAAATATGTTTAGGAACCTCTCAAAACCTGAACCTCCTCATAAGTGTTGCCAGTACATTCTCAAATACTTTGAGAATGTACTTGAAATATGTTTAAGCAGCAAAGTCCAAGTGGGGAACAGAACTACATACTGAGTTCATGATAAATTCACTGGAGCGAAGGCTAATCTTCAGGGCTGATAACATTCTGCCTCTCTTAACAGCCTGAAGGTAGGAACTGGGTTTAATGACACTTCTTGCATAGGACATGGCATCTCCCAAAAGGCCAATCTGATCATCTGTGGGCTCAGATATCTTTCTCAGTGTCTCTGCTCTCAGACGGTATAAGCCCAACCAACAGTGCTTTCAACTTCAGATCCTCACATCAATGCCTACAGACAGCTGGGTTATACAAATACAGGTCTAATTCAGACATTTAAGGTCATACAGAACACCAGTGACCTCTCTGCACTGCCTGAAAAGGAAAAATGAAGATAAGCATTTTCCTATGCTCTTACAGCAAAATGAGAAAACACCTGAAAATATACAAATCTTCAGCCTTCTGTTACTGTGAAAATATTCTTGATGCAGGCTTCCCTCTAGTGGAAAAACCACAAACTTTTCATTAACAGCTGCAGTTAAGCTGTGGAAAACCAGATGCCAAAAGCACGTATAATGTTGCTGTTAAAACAGTAAGTGGTGAGTGCATTCACACATGACAGCACGATTATGCTTGAATATTTTGAGTCACATTTAACACTTGACCTCTCTCTAGATACTAGAGCTGAAGAGAAGTGAGAAGCTGCCCCTTTTGCCTTAATTGCTAATTCTGGACTAAACTTTTGTTATCATACTTGTATCAGGTCAGGCTTTTCCATTAGGGCCTTGGTTTTGGAACAAACTTATTCCCTATGATGAGAAGTTTGTCAGCCCTGGGGTACACCTGCCTGTCAGGCTGTAGGAATGAGAGAAGGAAAGAGATGGTAGATTGGTGTGAGATGGCAGTAGCACTGCAGGACCTTATGTGAGACTAGATGATGGGTCAATGAGTTCCCTTTAAGTTTATGCCATTAACACAATTATTTGGTTTGTGCAGGGATTAGCGATAAGGATTTTAAAAAATCCATAACAAACCAGCCCCAAACAACTGGTTTTCAAATATCCACAAAACGAGACAGGTAAGTAAATAAATCTACTGTAACTAATAGCAATCAAAATTAATGCATCTATAGTTTCATATCCAGACTATGTAAGGCATTTTGAAGATGTTGCTAAGACTGGTAAAGAACAAATGTAGCCTAATTAACCTATACAGAGGGAGAATATAGCAGAATACCTAACACAATCATATAGGTGCTATATGAGTGCAAAGGTTGTAGAATGAGGATGTCAGCAAACCCAAGAACAAGTCAAAACTGTGCCCCTGCCCTGTTCTATACACATGCCAGTGGTGTTAGTTACTTAGGAAGCACTGCTACTACTGTCTTTTTCAGCTCCTTCTAACATGGTTTCACAGACCTTGAGGAACAGCACAGCCACAGAGGACCCTGACTGAAATGCTGAGCCATAGAGGTGCTTCTTGCACCAGAGGTGCAGCATTTTTGACAGCCTGCTAGTGAGTGCGGATAAATCCCGAGCACGACAGCTCCTGGTTCCATCTGCAGGCACAGAGTCCCAAGCAGCAGCACATACACTACCCAACCCCAAGCTTGCACTGCAATGGAAGAGGAGTTGGGCTGCCTCAGATCGCTCCTGCCACTGCTTCCCCTGCACTACTTCTGGCCTGATGAATTCATTAACAAATGGAAATTAGACCAGTCAAAAAAAACCCCATTTCTGTCAGTTCAGCAAGTTGATTTAGCTTTTTACTCTGAATGATCTAATGCTGCCACACATGTTGAGATAAACAAGGTCCTGTACTCTGCCAGCAGCCTTGTGCTGCATTTGCATATTTTCTTTCTGCCTGGACACCTTGAGGTACCAGCAGGTTGTTAGGGCACGCAGCACACCATGCTCATCTGCAACACAGACAAAGTTTGGAGGAAGTTGTGAGAATGCATCACAAGACTGTAAAGCATTTGAATATGGTATTGATAAAAACAGATACAAATTTTAGGGACATATTGATTAAAAACGTTTCTTATTGATCTATTTAAAATTTCCATATAAACCAGACTTACCTCTCAGCAAACTAGTAAGATCTCCTTGATTACCCAAAATCTTCTATCCTTTTGAAACAGAAAAAACAAAACCAAAAACAATTAAAAAAAACCCAAACCAAACCAAACCAAAACCACAAAAAAACTCCAAACAAACAAACAAAAAAACCCCCAAACCAACAAAAACCAAATCCAACCTTAACAAAAACCCAAAACTAACCAAACTACTCAGGCACCAAATCTTTACAGAATAATTTTAAGAAATACCTTTCCTTGACATCTGTTCTTCTCCTTTATTTTGTAATCCTTCCCCTACCTGCTCTCTGTAGTGGTCTATGGGATTGCCAAGCATCTATTATCCCGGAAAGATCACATTTGCAATGACAGCCCTGAGGAAAACTCAGCAGCTTATGCCTCCAGCAGTTCTAAGAGAAAATCAAATCACACACTGGGTGACAGGAGATTAAATTTTCGGAATTCTCAAAAAGGTTCCTACAATTCTTAGTCTAGAAACCAAAACTGTTCATCTGCATTCTCAAGGAATCAACTGCTGAAAAGATCCCAGGTGTTTTTGCTCAAGTCTGATTTAAAGTGTCAAGCTAAACAGATAGCAGAGGGCCGAGGAGCAGTCCTATGTAAAAGTGCCACAGCCTTCTTTTGAAGGCCTGGATTAAATATCTAGCAATGGAGATGTTATCACTAGAAAAAGACAGAAGACACTGTACCACTTTCATGCCTTCACTGAATGCGGCTGGTAAAGCACTTCTAAGGGTGCTACTGAGCCAAAACAATCTTCACTGTGGTCAACTACCTCTCCCTGCTTGAGACACCTTTGAGCAAGTTGTCCCACAGCATATGGTAAGTGGTGAACCCATAAGATAAAAACACACCACCATTTCTCAGGGTAGTATGTTACCATCACAGAATGGTTTGGGTTGGAAAGGACCTTAGAGATCATCCAGTTCCAACCCCCTGCCACGGGCAGGAACACCTTCCACTAGACCACATTGCTCAGGGCCCCATCCAATCTGGCCTTGAATACTTTCAGGGATGGGGCATCCACAATTTATTCGGGCAACCTGCTCCAGTGCCTCACCACCCTCATAGTGAAGAATTTCTTCTTGATATCTGATCTAAACCTGCTCTCTTTCCCTTTGAAGCCACTACTATTTATAGATACATGTCTCAATGCACTAAAGAGTGCTGAACATTTTTTTCTTAACTACTTACAGGGTTAACATTAAACCAGTGAACGCTGCAACTCAACAGAAAAAAAACCCCAATGACTGTGAAGGGACAAAGTTTGGTGTCCATAAATATGCAAAAATTCCAGACCAAAGGCAAATGTGTACAAAATAATTTATTACAGCATAACATATGTTGGCAATATTTTACAGTGAATTTTCCATTCAACAATTTTTAAATCTAAACAGATGACACACAAAGGAGAATTTTAATTAGAACAGTTTATTTGTCTTAATAAAATCCCCTCTTCATGAATTGGTATTTGCCTTTGAGGGGCTAGTTAATATTACTGAAATTATTTACACTGCAGTGAAATAAAAACAAACTGAGATTGAATGATTCCATTACAGTTTCCAGAAAACAGATTTTCTGTACAAGCCACAGTATAGTTATTTTTTGATAGCAGTTCTTACAGAATGTAAAGCTGTCATGTGATATGTAGCCATTTTGTCTAGCAATGCTATGCTTTAAATAGGTATATTAGATTTAAACTTCCATTTTGATGTGTTGTATAATTAATAGTTAATGCACCAAAATACAAAGTAAGGAAAAAGTTCATTATGATTTGTAGTCAGCCTCTTTGTGCTCCCTTAAACAGTTTTAAAATGTAAAACATACTTCTCAGATACTATTTTGCCTTGCAGCACCTACAGCAATAGTATTTAGGCATGAGAAGTACTAGAGTATTTGCCGTGAGTAGACAACTAAGACTTTTAATGGAGGTAATACAGCACAACTACCAGTGAGATTTTATGACGTAGAAAAGAACCATATTTCCCATTACTGTACCTTCTGCATTTGCTCATAACTGGAGCAGCTTTTCCAACCTAAGTGTCAACAGATGGGCAGAAACCAGAAGGAACAGGAAAAAGAGGGAAATGGAACAAAGGACAAACAACAGTATCAAATTCATTACGTTTTCTCAGGGAATTGCTTCAGGATATTAAAACTTTAAAATGTTAAATGATCATAAACTTAAGCAAACAATAGCTAAGGAACACAAGGTAGATGGAATAGTTTTCAAAAAGCCTTAGTTATTAGTTGTTTTGTTTTTTACACAAACTTAATCTTCATATCTGTCAACACTGGTTCCATATAAGACGCACACCTGACAAAAACATGCAACCCCCCAATGCTTTAATTGTTACTGTGCTTCAAAAGAAACCAAACTGACGAAAGATTAAAAAAGAAATCCAACCAAAACAACCCAGAAAAAACCCTAAAGAACAGTAAAGACAAAGAGGGCAATTCAAGCAGCACTTCAGTCTTAATCTGCTAAAAACGCTCAAATGATAATTTATTAACAAGATATGATCACATTTATCTGTATAGGTAACAATACTTAAGTGAAAGCATTCTTCAACATCCATATTTTTTGTGAGGGAGGGCTGATGAATTATTAAAAGACTTAAACCTGTACAAGTATAAACATGAAAAATGCTGATTAAAGATAATGTTTACATAAATATTGGCAGTTCTCATTGGGAGGAAAAAACCCTAATAGCATACTCCATTTAACTATCCAAATATTTTGTTTTATACCTGTTAAAGATATTAAAATACAACCTGGAAAAGTAACCCTGATCTTTATCCAGCCAGCATGTAATGAGAGTCGGAGCTTTGTATACATGTGTGCATGTAGGTATACACACACACACGGGCTTGCACACACTACTTCAAATTTCATTAGACAGCAAATCATGGTTAATGGCCGTATGATTCATAGATGCAATGCTGCTGTTGTCCTCATTTGTGGCAGGCATGAAGGCAGATGTAAAAGGAAACAGTTTATGACATGCTGCTTGATATTCTTCACATTGAGCATGACAGCTTCCAAAACTGCCATCAAGCAGCGCCTCGAAAACCTTTGTTAATGTCTAAAGAAACAAAAGTAACAGTTAATAAATGTGACTTCGATTTTCCTATTCCTAAAAGAATATACTGTTAAACCATACTAATCTGGGCAAACTGGTTTCTCTGTTGGTATTCACATATCTTACAGTTACAGTTAGGAAAAATCTGAAACCTTGTTCTTTCAAATATTAATTTATCATGATATATGAAGCATGTACATTATCCTGTATTAAAGTATACACTATTTAAGATCCCACACTTTGGGGGGCTTTATATACTTTTTATCTTTTACCTTCACATTTTTGTCTCTCATGTTTTTATCCAATCTAGTAGCAACAGCAATTGCTTTTTCTTGTCTTGATTTGTCCAGGAAATACATCATCTTTGCACCTTATCACAAGAAAAAAAGCACAATGTTTAGCTTTCCTAAATGCCATACTGCATATACAGACACACAGAACCTGAAAACTTGTAAATAAATGTGAATTATACTTCTTAAAAGTTTTAATAAATCATATCTTCCTCCCTTATTTGTAACTGAAAACTAATAAACCTAAAGCCATTCTGAAATTTATTAGAAGCATAAAGATTGAGTAACACAGGAGATCTGCTCCTGCAGAAGTGAAATGCTTCACTTGACTGACAGGTCTTTAGTAAAGAAATGTATCACAGAGTACATCGATGATGAAACCCTTCAAATCAGCAGGCTAAATGAAATCCATCCTACAAATGTAGAAGCAAGTAAAAGATGTTCTCTCAGAGACACTCTGAATTCTTTTCAAAAGTACTGAGAGTAAGTGAACAACACAGTTACTAAACAATTGTGGAACATGGTCCAGAAAAGATTCAGACCAGTATATGTCCATATGGCAGAAAGTAAGGCCAAGGGAGGCTACTAACCCAGAGCTAAGTGAAGTAGCTTAGGTACAAGGAAAGTGTAATGCAAGTTTGGTGCTTCACGTGGACTGGGCTACATCAGTGAAAAGTAAAACAGTGCATTATGTTACTATGCAGCTTCTTGGACCATAAGCATTTTACCAAAAGTGGTCTAGGCATCTCTGCAAAATTCTGCTCCTCGTATCATAGCTGCCTTAATTTAAAATCTCATCTAAGTGAATGTGCAGGCATTTCATGTGTTTTCCTTTACCCAAATACAAAATCCAGATTCACCCCACTACATAATCTACTGCAAAAAACAAAAAGTTGAAGAAATCATTTTACTGGAGAAGTTTAAACCCGACATTCTGGGTCTTTCGTTTCTTCTTGTTCAACTTATTTCCCCAATTACTAGTTTTCCCAATTAAAGTAAGTTTCCTAGTTGTTACTGTTTTTGTAGGTTTCAAAAATTGCTAGACTGAATATAGAGCCATTGTTGCTCAAAATAGTTATCTTAACCTAGTAACATTTGCTTACAGTCAGGGAGGCTATGGTACAGAAATTGAAAAGATTAGAATCCTGCTTATGGTTTCTTCTCTAGTAATTTTAAGCTAAGAAAACAGTCTTTGTGCTCTCAGACTTACAGTTTAGGTCTTTCAGACCTTCACATTTTCAAACTTTAATTAAAGACAACTGTTTAAGAACCTTAAAAATTGTACCGTAGGTAAGTCAATTGCCTCAAATCTGTTTCAGCATAAACAGAAGACTGATACACAGGTGAAGACCTAAAGCTACCAAGGACCTATCTAGGGACTGTACTGTTTTCCATAATAATAGAGGACCAGAAAATAGGACCTGGAAAGTTAGATGTTCAACAATTACAAGAGTGGAAGAATATATCTGTAAGAATCAGGAGCAATTGACTGCTCAGGTATCTGTACTTGGCTTCCCAAATCTGGAGTCTGCTCACAGGAAAGCGGTGCAAGTATTCCTCTCAAAACGCCATCCTGAAACATGGACCTTATAGAGACCAATGAAAGTCTGTAGTAAGTTACCTAACCTTCCTTTAAGTGAGATGAACAATCCTCTGAAGCTAAGTTTTTCCAGTGATTCTGGACAGACCCTGGGTAACTTTTAAAAGCCAGGTGAATTTAGCACTACTTCAGGTGCCTGATAAAGCTACACTTACAGTTTTGTAACTGCTGGAAATGCGTTTTCTAAATAACCTTGCCTTAAGGGACTGCAGATAAAGATTCTGGATTTGTATTACTTAAATCATCTCCTTTTCAAGAGCATAAAAAAGTTAAACAAACCTGACAGTTGGTGCTGAATGGAGGTAGCATTGTGTTTGAGAAATTCTTCATTAAAACTCTCCAAGTTTTTATTAACAAAGATTTTCTGCATTTCTTGAGTTAGGACCTTACTCACAATTTCTGGGAGGTTACTCTGGTCAGATACTAGAAGGGGCAAGGTAAGAGGGAGAGAAGTAAAAAAAAAGTCACTTAACTGTAGAAAACTGTGAAACCACAGACATCACTGCTAAAATACCTCATTTTAAAATCTGTGCACAGAAACACAAATTTCAGATAAAAATATGTCAACACAAGCACTGCTGATACATTAATAAATAAAACATTCATTAAGCTTTCTCTTACAAGTTCATAACACACTTTGTTTCAGTCAAAATCTCTCTCCTGTATCTGCCACTTATTTTCTTAAAACTTAAAGAGCTTCCAGGATCTTTGGAACACTTACTCCTCCATGAAATCTAGTCAAAATGAGTTGTTAGGTCCACCTGGTGGATTAAGGGAGGAAGGAGTATAATATAATACATACACAGTACCCTAGGTAGCATAACCTGTGTTTTCTTTGGTATTATCATGGAAAAAACCTAATTTGTTTTTATTTTTCTTCTTTTCAGTTTGTGTACAGAGCATACATTACAAACAATACATAATTATGTCCTCGTAGAATGTAACTTTCTGTATAATTACATACATACTTCCTACATACATACCAGCTTTAGAGAATTTAATCAAGCACTCATGTAGCCATGGGTTATTACTGTTGATAGCAAAAGCTCTTTTGACAGACTGTAACATTAACAGAAACTTTCCTGTGGGAAGGAGAAAAAACAAAACATTAAGAAACCAAGATTAAGAATACAGAACTTTTTTTCTTTATATCAACTACTGTTTTCTTCAGTAAATCTAGTACAAATATTAGAAACCTCAACGTCTGAGCAGAATTAGAAAGGAAATTTATTTTTCCCCATTCAAATCGCTTAATAAAACAGAAGTGCCTGCTGCTTGAACTCTGGCAACACTGTTACTGTCCATTTGGCTTTTTTTTCCTCTAGATAATAAAACATCACACTGCAAATATCTTTCTACGGTATTTATTACTATATACTACAGCTTATTTTGCTCTTAGTTTTTTTTTGTTTAAGGGTGTCTAAATAAAAATCTTATTTCCCCTATTATTACTGGATATGATGCAAACCTCAGCTTTAGTCAGTTAAGTATTTATTCCAGATCATTTTAGGCTGCACTCTGGCTGCACTGAAGGATTAAAATTTTGTAAAGCAAAAATAAAATTAAGCAGTACTTTACCTTTTCTAAAGTATATTTCAAATGCTAATAAATGTGTTTCTATTTCATCTCCGATAAGATTCTTAAGTGGTATAAGGAACTTAATGGCTTCTTCTAATGGATTTTCTACCTGTTTTAATAAAAACACAGTGAAATTTAAAGCTTAAAATAAATGTCAAATAAAACCCACCATTGATAGTTTCTGTTATTCAGACCATTTAAATAATTACAGGCCAAAGGTGAACCGAAGCTAGCTTTCTAAATTAAATTGAACTACAACATTTTTATTTAAACAGCAAGATTTTAAAGTGTTAACAAAGACAGCATCATTGCTAACTCTGGCACTGCTTGTGTAATTTAATCAGTGTTGTAATTTACATTCAGAAAATTAAATACAACAACCTTAGACAAGCTTGAAGTTATAAAGAAAGTAGTTTTGTGTTTAAAGAAATACTAGCTTGTCTTTTCAAATTTTGTAATCTGCAATAATTTCTGTTACTTTTTACTTTATTCACTGTATGAAAACCAGATTTTTTCAGGCAAAAAACGTTTTTTTTCTCAGTATCTATTTTAATGAATGATGGTCTATTGTTTCAAAAAATCCCTGAAATTTAAGGAAAGTAATAATATTATTAACATAGACCTCGGATTTATTGAGGAAAAATACTACTTTTCTTCAGTGTAAATAGAGGTAGACTACAAAAAGGTATCTTTGCATGCAAAAATGATTTTATTAAAACACCTAGATTCTTTTAGGAGAACCTGATAGTAAACCTGTATCATAGGCTTTTTACGATAATCACATGAATTTAACATGAAAGACCATGCTAACCCTTTCCAGTTTTTCAGGAACTAGCTCTTCCCTGGGTCCACTAGTTTCCTCCTCCTCTTCATCTCGCTTTTTCTTTTGATTTTTTTGCTGTCGTTCTCTTTCTGCATGCTTTCTTTCTTCTTCAAGTTTTGCTTTCTTCTGTGCTCTTCTTTGCTTACTAAGCATTTTCTTCAATTCTTTGGCTGAGAGATTTTCTACAGATTAAGATAATGTAATTTATGTTAACAGTATTTAATTACAAATCTTTTTTCCCCTCAAACAACTCAAGACATACCATTATGCTTCTCCCCATCTCAAAATGGCAAACTTTCACAGTGATTTCCACAAATGCTAGCACTTCCCAGAGTATCACCACCACATTAGACCAACATTACTGCTGGATTACTATTTACAACCCAACATACCACTTGATCTTGCATATTTTCTGTTACATAGCTGTTATAGAAGCCTCAGTGATTTGAAAGGTCAGCTAAACTGTTACATCTGTGACAGGTTTTAATTTAGGAAATGAGCAATGGTTTTCAAGGGTAATACTAAGCTCCAATATTGACTGTAACTCACCTTACTTCCAATGCCATCTAGAAACATCCAGATGGATTTACATTCCATCTTAAAACGTGCTTGCTATTTTCCATTAAAGTGTCTGAACAATATACAGACATGATAATTGCATTTATTTTCTGCAAATGGCATGGGATAGCTAAATGGAAATGATCAGTTTAGCCAGAATAATACTGTAGTTTCCACTCTGTTTACTGTGGTGTTTCACCAAGAATAGAATTTGTGCTAAAAATGTAGGAAGGCACAGAAAAATCAGCTCCTGAGGGACTAACACATTGTTTTTATGGCTATAGCACCCTGACCTCCCTGCTGGGGTCAGCCACCATTCAGAGACAGGGAAGCAAGTGTTCTTTTTACCCCATCCACACAGTGCCATCTTTCCCCACAGACAAGCCTCCTGAATCCCAGTGCACAGCAGGTAAATGAACTAACATGACTTCTTAGACATTACCCACCTTTGTTTCTACGATATACTGCTGTCAAGATCCTCTGTCACACCCTAATCTTACATTACATACAGAAACAAATTAAAGTTGGAGAGAAAAAAGACCCAAGTTCAACTTTTCAAATGTGCTTCTTCTTATATTTACTTCACTATACATAATCGGGTATGGAAAACTTGTCATTCACCTCTGAATTAAAGGTAAGATTGCATGTGCAGTACTAAGTGGAATTTTTGGTTTAGCTTCACTTTTTCCTCTGTCAAATATTCTCCCCTTTAGAAAGAGCTAAACATTAATTTCACTGCTTTAGTCAACAGCCACTGCAGTGCTGACAATAGTTGCAATTCCACTAAAGGAAAAGCAATATTTATCTTAAAGTAAAAAAACATCCAACTAATTTGTCATTGAATCCTTAAGTTTCCAAACCAACCCTACTGGCTTCCTAAGAACGTCTGCTAGTTTTAAATAATTTTCTAAATGCCCTGATATTGCTAACACACTTATCCATGTATTCTTTGGCCCTGAAGTTATGTGAAAAATGATAAAAGTTAATGCAGTGTTAACTAGAATTACCATGTAATAAATTAAATACATTTAATCACAATTAAATTCTTACAATTTAATTTCTTTCCCACAAAATCTATTCATTGTTTCATAACTCATTGGTTTATAACATTTATCTAGTGGCTGAACTGAATCTGATTTTTCCTCTTAATAACCTTCTCAAGTATTCCAACTACAGCGAAGTTAATGCATGCACTAGTTTTACAAAGTGATGAGTAGAGAACAGAGAGAAGAAAGCTGCAGCATGTTATCTACAATCTCTTTTCAGTTATTGTGACAGAAAAGAGGAAAATCTTGCATTCTAGTTACTCTGTAACACATAAATTACTTAGCTTAATAAGCTTTCACTTGCAATATACATGTGAGCCTCCATTACAGTTTAGATACCTGAATTCACTTCTTGTTCTTTGCTTTCATTGGTAAGAGGATTATCATGGAGCTTCAAGTAGATTTCAATTGCTGATCGAGCAGCTTTGAAGTAGAAGGCATGTCTCCTGAGCACATCTTCTAGTCTCAAGAGGTCTACATAGGCACGAAGAGTCATCTTTCTCATGCAGTATGTGTGGAAGTCAAATTGATCATCTGTTATCTCAAAAAAGTGCTTCAAGGAAAAAAAAAGACAGTCATATACTCATCCCTTGCTTAATATATTTTTTTTATTAGATAGAGGTGAATAAAGTTACAACTGATATTATTTACAGGCAATATTTAACAGACATAGAAATGTCTGTCCAAAGAACCTATCGGGAGGGGAAAATCTCAGTTTGTTAACAAAAACTACAATGTGATTGTTCAGACTTAGGTACTGTAAGAGCCAAGAGAAATGTGACTTCTGATTGAAAACACAATTGTTAGAAGACAGCATAAAGTTAATGTATGAATAGTTGTATAGTTAGGAGACATGGTATTATATTGAAACCTTTTCACTTCAAATAATAGTCTTTCATGTAATGGCTAGAGATAACATCTGTTACAATAAATCATCAAGTATCAAGTTGTTTTTAGAAGCCAACATACTAGAAGGTTTATACGCTTCTATAGCATATAAAATCACGTTGATTACATCAACAAATATCTTCACTAGTTTATGAGAAATACTGAGGAAGCAATTGATGGTGTTTGCACCTACTTACCCTTTCTACTTCATGACATTTTTTCAAGGCATCACCATACTTCCCTAGCCTTTGATAAGCTGCAGCACATTCAGTCTGGAACCACATACACTGCATCTCATTAAGGTTTTCCATAGCAGAAGTTCCTTCCTGAAAGAAATGTCATTGTCACTTTTTGCTCCTATAATTTCCCAGCTGCTTCTTTCTACTATGGCCAGTTTCAGGCCATGAGTAGCAAACAATCAATCCTTCAACTACTTGGAATACAATAGAAAACAGACAAACACTCAGTGGCTGAGGATAATACTTGTGATATTCTATGCTCCCCAAGATTGAAAGGAATAGATTGAAATTATTAAAAAACCCCAATTATCTGAAGATTAGTGTCTCAATGGATTTTTAAGATTACCTCATGCTTGTATACACAGTCTTACTTTTACAATGTGATGGCAGAAACAAGACTATTTAAAAAAATTCCTGAAGTTCAGCAAACAATTTTAGCTGTTTTTTCCCTATCAGGCAAGTGGCATCCACCAGTCTAAAAACCTACCAATATATTTACTGCTTTATCATATAGTATGAGTTTCTTGGAATTTGTTAGTCTAAATAAATGAAGTTAGATTTACACTTCATATTTTGACAAGAAAAAATCCTCAGATTGAGACTTCATAGTTTCAATGCTCTAGATGAGAATAAGTAAACTGAAAAAACGTTCCACATATCATGAATACTAGCCACCAAGTTTTCAGAACAGTCTTTAGAGCAGAAAGAAGACCCAGTTCAACTCACAACATTTAATTACTTAGGATGAGATTTATCCTATCTTTCCAGATACCTATGATAAAGTTTGTGTTTCTAACACTTCTGACAAGCATACACAATGAGTTGTCTTCATATTTAGTTATATAAGTGATATAGAAATCTGGTCTTTAGGAATCCAAATTTTGTTCAGTGTCAAAAATACAGTTATCCCATCTTTTAAGGACAGACCTTGTTTGAACAAAGTTTTGGTCAGTAATACTAGCTTAAAGGAATTAAATGTTCAAGTCTAAACTAATTTATGTTAATGCTAAATCATCCCGTGCAGTTAGCTCAGATGAGATAGTACTAACAGGAAACAGCAGGTTTTGCAAACAAGGTATCCATTAGATGCATTTCCAGAGATGTACTTAGAAGAATGGCAATAAAAGGTACTTTTTGAACAACCATTTTTTCCATATTTACTAGGTCTATACAGCTCAAGTATTGCATCCATCTCTGGGGCCCCCAGTGTAAGAGGAACATGGGTCTATTACAGCAGATTCAGAGAAAGGTCATGAAAAATCAGAAGGCTGGAACACCTGTCCTGTGACAAAAAGCTAAGGGAGTTGAGGTTTGCCCTGGAGAAGAGCAGGCTCCAGGGAGACCTTACAGGAGCCTCCCAACATATAAAAGAGGTTCATAAGACAGACAGGAAGAGAGTTTTCACCAGGGTCAGTAGTGACAGGACAAGGGAAGTTGTGAATGCCCTGTCTCTGGAAGTGTTCAAGACTGGGCTGGATGCAGTTTTGAGCAACCTGATTTAGTCAAAGATGTCCATACTTGTGGCAGTGGGGTTGGTCTTTAAAAGGCCTTTTTCAATACAAACCATTCTATGATTCTATATAGTTCTTCACCACTAAATGTAAGAACATTATATTAAAAATGGACTTTAATAGAAGAATTTTTTTATCTGGGTCAAAAAGTTATGAGTGAAAAATAAACCAGCAGAGAGCAAAACCTCTCTTAATTAAAGCAATATACTTGCCCTCGTGAATTTAGAGCACATCTCCTCTGCATCCTTCACCATATTTGCTCGCAGCATGTATTTAGCGCATTTAGAATTGATAAATCTGTCTGCAGTATCCAAAGACTGTGCTTCATCCATCCATTTGGCAGCTTCTTTTATATTACCTACATGCTGTTAGGGAGAAATTAAATAGTTAACTTTCAGTATAAACCTACTATTGACCAACTCCTGAAATCTATAGTTACTGGTATTTCTCTGTCAGAAGTAACAAAAGCCAGTATTATTGTTCACTCCCCCCACTCCCAGAATTTTTTTCAGAATGACAAGTTTTTGTAAGTTGTGACTGGCTTTGCAAAAGCCAAACAAAAGGGTTTTCATTCTCTTCTTGACAGAACAGTGCCAAAAAACAAACCCACATGAAAACTGATGCCCATAACCACTGCTAACTGAAACACAATCCACACATTCACACCCGCTTGATGGGTTGATTTTTTTTTGTCATAAACAAAGTACTCCACATGTCCAAATTCACTTTTTACCTTGTAAATTTTTGCTTTTAAATAGAACAGTTCTATTAACGTTGGAGTGCTTGCAATTGCAGCATTAATGTAATCCAAGGCCAAAGAACACTGGCCAAGTTTGTCAAAGTGCTGTGCCAGGAAATACCGAACCCAAAGCAATGTTGTTGGGGGCTCTTTCTCTCCATTTTCTGCAACAAAACCAAAAAGGTTACAATAACTGGTAAGACTGAAGACTGCCATTTGAAAAACAAACACAAAAAACAAAGCTTGGGAAATTCAGCAAATATTTCCTGTAATTAATTCATTTACTAAAACATATAACTTTTTTTTTTTTTTGCAAAAAGTATCAGCATCTGAACAGTTCTTCATAACTTCCATGAACAGTATTAGTAATTACAGGGTAATTAATATAAGACCATAGAAACTTACCACATGTACTAAAAAGGTCGCAAGTTTTCAAAGAGGCTTCATAACCAGTAACAAGCTCCTGGATTGTAGAAACCTACATATAAAAAAATATGTGCTTAAGTTATGCTTTACTATCATTTTAACAGAAACTAACACATTGAAAAGAATACTTCAGCAAATTAGAGAAACTATATAAAAAAACCCCTACTTAATTTGATAAAAAATGGATGTGTCTTTATATAGTTTACTTCACTTTTTAGAAGCTATCTTTGATCATTCGTTTTAACAGTGACGTGGCAGGAAAACAGGTTAATCTTAGGCAGTTTAAGCCAGAAAAGAATCAAGTACATTTGCTTAGTATCCTCTTGAACAAAAACTCCTAAGTACAACTTAATTTATGCTATTAATTTTGAAGCATTGAAACTCAGCCAGTTAAAGAAAGCTGATTTGAAAAAGATTGCATGAACTTCCCACAGCAGCGAAAAACCAGCCGAGACTTCTGTGGTTTTCTGGCAGGCTGATGTGTACTATTAATGATTTTTGTTTTGTTTGAAAGGTATTGTTGCCTAGAACATGGACTGCGTCTTTTGACATAAAAATCTATATACTGATTGATTTAAGGCTAATGCTTTCTGAAATCAGACCCTGCCAACAATATGGTTTCTCAAAATTCACCCATTCATATTTGAGCTCACACTATACAAGTCTGAATTTACAGTAAACACAAATGTTAGTACCTGTGCATTTCATGACAATTAACTATTCCAATACCAGGTCCATTGCTCAAAATGCCACTTAGTACTTCTAAACATTTTATGAAATGCTCAACCTGTTCTGTAGCTACGTTCTAAACATGCCTGCCATATGCAGCAAGTAACCAACCGGCCTCATAAGAACAATACTAAAGAAAGAAATATGATCTAGGTATATATACTTAAAACACATAAGGGACTTAAAAAATAAGATCTGACTGTAAGCATCACAGGATAATGGCTACATTCACCGATTAGGTGAAACCTGTAGATGGTAAAAAACTACAACTTCAATGGTTAAAAGTAAGATGATCCTATATGTAAAAGAGTAAAATAAAATTGTGGAGAGACAGCAAAATTTAAAAAAAGTACATATTGACAATGCCTGCATCTACTTCAAGATGCACTTTGGGACAGGTGGATAAGGGAATAAACCTTGTTCTTGAAGACTGAAGCATACAATTTGAAGGATACTACTTTATTTAACCTAATTCAGCACAACAGGCATGAATTGCCAAACATATTGTGTCAAAGAGACCAGATAAGACAACACACCCAAGTCACACACAGTCAGTGTAAATGTCTGAAAAGTATAATAAAATGTATAAATGCACATTTTGGAAAGTTCTGGGCAAATCTCACAAGAAATGGGTTTTGGTAGCAAAATCTCACAAAGTATAAAACCTTACTAGACTTCAAATAACTACAAAATGATAAAGGAATGTGAAGAAGTCATAAGTAAATGCATTTATTTGCCTTTGTCCATTAAGTTGTTCTCTGGCCTGCCTCAGACACCTGTTTGCTGAAAGAAATCTTCAGCAACCTCAGAAAATATTTGAAGATTGTCTTCGCTAAAATGAGGTTAAAAGCAGAAGCATCTGCTTCAGGTAGCACGTTTGTAGTGTGTATATGCAATCGTGTGTTATTTCCTTGCTGCTTTTCATTGCAACTTGCAAGTACCCCCAAAGTTATTCTCATCTGGCTGCTAGTAACCTCAAACTCCTCTGAGACCAGCTAGCTTTGCTAGACTGTGAGTGAACTGTAAAGAGAGAAAGACTCCTTCCTTTCTTTAAAAGCACACCCCACCACCAAACTCGACATAAAAATGTTTCAATTACTGCACACTTGGGAGTATGGCTTCACACCTGGACAAAGACCATGCTACCACCAAAACCAAGGGTGCCACCACTTCTGAGCCACATGTGCCTGGTCCCTGCTTTGGGTGACTGTGAGTGGTTGTATCCAGGGTTATGAGTGATTTCCTCCCTATTCCACCTCAGCATACCCACGCCAAATTATTAGTTACCTCATCGGGGGAACTGGCAGTGGACAGACCTGGGGCACCCTAGTATGAGGGTCTTCAAGTAGCTTACATTAACAGTGAAATCAAATACTCTGAGTATTGAGGAGATGGAGAATACCAAACTGTACTGTGTTTTAAAAGATGTCAAGTTCTTCCAAATTCAGAACTCTGCAGTGATTTTGGGTTTTACAGCTCAAGAAAACACATTGTAACTGCCATTCTGAAAGCTCCTATGAACAACAAATTTGGAAACAAGTATTCAGTGAAAGCAACAGCTAAAAAAAAATAATTCAAATGAGTTAGTTGGGTTATTGCAGACATCCTTGATGAAAACGACACTATCTTTGTTTCCCAAAATTACTCAATCTTTTTCCCTTCCTTTTTATGCTTATGCTTTAGTCTTTTGCTAGTAATTTAGGAAAATAATTCCAGGTTCACGTGCCACTTCAGGGAGCAAACTATCTGGAAATCTGAACCCTAATTTCTGTGTCCATACGAACTGCAAATTTAGCAGCAGAATCTGTCTTTTGAATTTGCTACCATCTACTACCTGTATTCTAAAGTCACCACTGCCATCTTAAAGGCAATAACATCTTGCTATTTCTAAAAGCTACATCATTCTTCATAATTTTATTATTTCTAAAGATTAAGCTGAGGTATCTGTAAATACCATGACACTGACAATGAGCTGATTTCAAACAAAATTATTTGAGGAAAACAGTTACAATTATTTTCTTAAGTTATTACAACAGCACAACTGAAGTCATGAACAAATGTCACGTTTCATATGACAAGACTGGAGCCAATTCCAAAACTGGGGCCACCAGGTTCAAAAGTCTCTTAAGTAATCAAAATTCAAACCTCAAACCTTTTCATAGTTCACTGTCTACACCTTTCATTTCATTACAGAAGAATAATGAGCTAAGCAACAGGAATCCAAGGAGAGAAAAATGGGCTTTAGCCTTCCCCATTTGCACAGACAAGTGCTCATTTTTCCACGTATACCCTACATAAAGAAAAAACTGCACATGCTCACAAACCACTACAGATTCCTGCCAAGAATAGTAATCCTGAAAGTTAAGAAAGCATCTTTCACACTTTGTACTACTTGAAACAAAGACTCCATAGAAGTCATAATGCTCTTTTTTCCATTCCTGTGCAGTTTGTTTCCACCAAAAAGGACAGTTTTGTAAATGAACTTTGAGTAAATGCCTTAAAATGGGTACTTGAGAAATACAAACTAAGACTGGAATAAATATAATGCAAACACACCTTAATTTCTTTTTAAACTATAAGTAACAGGAATACAATTAACTTGAACCCCAATTCTGAACTCCTTTTTCTGTGAGCACTAGTTTTTATTTATCTGATTATATTGAGAAATATTTTGTGTCCTCTTTTGTAATGGAACACCTAACAATGTTATTGTTTTCTAGGTAAATGGCCGATGACTAGAATTCTTTTATCACCACTTGTAGCTATCACAGTAGCACCTATGGGCCAGCCATTCAATGGAAATATCCAGTACATGCCCTGAAGCAATACTCTAAATGTCTCATGGGAATACAGAAGCAACAACAAAAGCATTCCATAAGAGTACTATGTGAATACTTGGAGCCTTTGCTACAATGAGATGTTATCTAAAAGAGTGATAAGAAGGTGCTCATAACGTGTAGAAGCAGTATCACTGGACCCTGAAAAAAATACTTATGAACTTAGTTTCAAGTAAATTGAGACTGAAAAAACAACGCAGTTGCTAGATCAGAGTTCTGCAGAAGGCCTTTGATGACAATTTTGAACAGGGTTTGCAGTTGGTCTGTGGTACACAGTTAATAACACCAAAACGAGCTTTTCTTGAGTTGTCTCCATTGTCAGTCCACTTCCAAGACAGTGGTTATCAATTCACATGTGCACACAAAGCCAATCAACAGAGCTGAAAGCTGAACCCACAAAACAATGAAGAGGTCTACTAGAAAAAGTTGGTTCCTTGTTTTTCTTTTGATTCTATGCTGTCCACACTATTTTAAACAAAAGCTTCCCCAGCAACAGCTTAGCACTAGAAAAAGCTCTGATGCAATAACAGCACAAATAAGAACATCTCCCTTTGCTCACAGAGACACCTTCACAGCCTCTCTGTTGTCACTCAATTACTTGTGATGAATGAGACAGACATACAACTTGGCAAGGAACTTGTAGTCTCTTCTTGGAAAGGGTGCCTAGAGAGACTGTGGTGGAGGATCATGGGGTCAGACCCCATTAAGCTCTGCCCACATGGTAAATTTGCAACCTTAAGTCCCCATCTCCACAAATGCAGGCACTTAGATGTGAAATTTCAGGCCTGCAAAAATATTTAGAAATGGTAGCAGAAGCACACTTGGATAATCCACTGTATCCACCATGGACCCATCACATGATTAATAGTATTTCAATCCAGGGCATATTAACTATACCTTTCTAGATGGAAATACTGATGGGAAGGAAGTTTCAAATAAACAAACTGCCAATAGACTCAAAAAGGAAAAAGCTCATAAATTCAATTAACCGCATGGCAGGAAAAAGGGCAGGGGCAAAAGGGCAGCTATACATTAGAAGTGTTTTACTACAGCCTAATGAAGACAAGACGCAACTTCATCTACAGCCAAGAGTTGACTGGCATGAATTGAGAGGTGCTTTTTATTCAGGCAAAGAACAAAGCATGCCAAACACACGAGCCAGCTGGCACAGTTGCACTGCACAAAAGGTCCAAGTTCAGGCTCTTCCAATGTATCCACACAGGAAGGTGTTTATGGGCAGCCACCTAGAAAGTTGCATTTCAGTATGTAATTTCACATCTATAAGCTTACACAGTTCAGAGAAGAACCAAAAAATTTCTGCAGCAAGGTTCACACTGGTTGATTTTGACTGTTTTAAAGCAACATTCCTCCACTATTTAAAATATGTCCCATCTACCCACTTTGAAACTTCAGATTTATCAGTATAAAAAGGAAAAGCTGTAGGGTATGCAAGTGACTGCTTACTTCCATTTTTAGTCATGGCAACTTACTTGGAACAACTTCCTAGTCTCACTTGAAAAGTTTCTGCTCCACAACCTTTTATATAGCTGATACAGATTTCTCTCACCCAATGAGGTTATGAACCACAGAACAAGCTTACAGAATGTTCGAATAAAGTACTCCAGTTTTGAAAGCCTATTCAGCTGCTTACAGAGAACTTCCATGGCTTACACTTCAGTATATGGCTAAGATTTGAATGCAATAAAAATCACAGTCAATTAAGAATTATTTTACCACCTCACGCCATGAAAATAAAAATGGAAAACTCTAAAAAGCAGCCTTTTACTAAACACAAATCGCACTAAATTTCTTATCCACCTTTTGACATATGTCAAGTACACAGCTTTACTATGTGTACTTTTAAAGCAACAATGAAAGTGTTGCTTTAAAACTATCAGCAATTCAAATGTAGGTGTATCTCTGGTTTTAAATTTACTGAACTGAGCCATTAATCCTCACTCCTGCTTCCCTAAGAAAACCATTGTTAAATGTGTGCATATGCTCATACATACACAGGGAAACAAAAATCTTTACCTACACTAAAACACACATCTAAAGGCAAGTTTCACACCCAGTTAAATTCATCTAAAACACAGTCAATGGCCAAAAAAAAGTGAAATCAGTGAGTTTTCATTCAGATCTGTTCCTCAATTGAGTTTGTTAAGCAGCTGCTCAGAATCTTGCACCCTGTTTTGGTGAACACCTAGGTATTCTACAGTCAGGTTCCTGTACCCGTAGAAACACCTTTCTAGTCAGCTTGTAATTGGCCATCTTGACCCAGATAGCAGAAAAATGTTATTCTTCTTCTATAAAGCTAATCCTATGGCATCATGGTTAGTCACCAACTTCAGCATTTCTCAGTGTGTGGTAGCTAAGAAGACATTTATCCTCAGGAATTTCACCAGAGAGCTACCAGCTTATAAGGACTGGCCAGCCACAAAGCACTAACTCTGCAGCACCATCTTTAAAACTGTTACTGTCCCTTGCTGCCAGCACTAACAACAGCTAATCCTGAAATAAAACGAGTGATACTTTTTCTAGTGTCAAAAGCACAAACGAACACACAGGCTATTTGAAATACTAAACTCCAGAAGAAAAAGCTTCCACCATTTATATTAGTCTAATTTGTTATTTGTCATTCAAAAAGTAACTTGTAATATAGTATTCTGAACACTTGCTCTGCTAAAGCAGCACTCCCTTAAAAATAATGCTATGTACCAGCATAACCAATCAGATAGTTTATAGTAGCAGTAGTATTTGATAAACATGGCAATTGTTTTGTAATTTTGACTAAACCATGCAACATTTCTAGTCATATGTGACTGCATTAACCAGTTTTTGTTTCCAGCTTATACACTGGAAACATATTTTTGTCCCATATGTAACAGGCTTTGCACTTCCAAGTTATTCTTAGAGAAAAGAACTCTCAGCTAGGGGAAAGCTGCTTGGCACACCAGCTGTGTAGACAGCAGAGCACTCAACCAGAATGGCAAACGAGTCACAAGAACATTCTTCATTACAGAACTTACTGCTGCTATGAAGAGGTCTAGTATGGTTATGTTTATACATTGAAAGTACAACTGCACAAGCTCATTCAGAGCCTGGCAACAGTATTAGAAGATCAGTCTCATGTACAATGACTATAAATACAAGAGCCAGACATGAATTTTCAGTGCTTCAAACGCAACAATTTGAATATTAAAACAAATTCTTAAAAGTTATTTTAAAATCAATACTCCAAATATCTTTACAACAAACTGTTATGGTATCTACTTGGGATGGAAAAACATAGGATTGATTCAGCCAGACTTGAAAATGGGGTCTTCTCTTTGTTAGGAACTTAGAATTCCTCTAATCTTTTTCATGACAGGTAGCATCTTTCCATTCAGAAAAGAACAAAAGTATGACTAAAGTAGTTAAACAATTTTTCAAATTCAACTACACATCTAGCTGTTATCAATATAATAGTTTAACTTCCCTCAAAAACTTTTGGAAACTTCAGTGAAAATGTATATTGGCTATAGGTGCAGCAATAGTAAAGCTACAGAACAAAGTAGGAACATGAGTGTTCAGCTGTATCATATTAAGTAATGTGACTATGAGGATCATATGTCATTTCTACACAGGCCATTTTTTTTAAGAGAAAGCTAACACAGATTAGCAGTTTACAAAACTGGCAATGAGAAGTTACACAATTTAGAAAATGTCAGTGTAGGCCTCTACAGTTCAACAGTACCAGCAACACCACAGTCAGAACAGACTTACTGTCCAAGGAAAACTCTCCCAATAGTGGTCAAGTTGCCTGTACAACACAAAGTTAAAACGCAAGCCTAGGGACTGCATGAAATACTATTAAAAGTTGGTTATTTAAATTTCTTTTCTGATTTTATACTTGGAAACACTCATCTTTTACTGCATTTTCAAACTAAGCTGTAGAAATTTAACATGTCAGTCTACAACTGAAGCCTGCATGTACTTTAGAGAAGCCTACTCATTTATGTGCTATTTCCAACTACGCAAAGAGCTCAAAAAAAAGCGTATTGCTTAAATGTATTAGACATCTTTCATCTAGGAACTAGCCCAAAAGGATAGACAGACTATAACTGGGATATTGTTTTTCCCCAGAAATACTGTTAGAGACATGATGAAGCCTTATGAAACAGACTCCCACAGGTAGTCATAAATTGCCAAGTTGTGCTAGGAAAGCACTTCATATGGAAGACTGAGGATCTGATGTTTACCCATTTTTTTTAATGCACTGCACCCCACTCCAGATGAACATGAACTTAATAATCAAATATCTGCAAATATCTGGTAAGTTATAAAAACTGACACTTTCTTGATATGAGAGTAGTACAGAAGAAAAACAATACTAAAATTCAGAGCTGGCTAGCTCAGACTTACTGTTCTAACAGCAGTCCTGTGTCTGAGTTACACTAAAGCCAAGAGGTTGTAAGGTACAAATGAAGCAGCCATTCTAAAGCAACTACAGACACCAAGCAACACAATATAAAGCATTGTTATATGTTTTTTCCTGAAGAGCACTTGTCTCATTTAACATACACCTGAGAGTGAATGAAATGGGAAAGAAATGGTATACTGTTCTATGGAAGCACTGAACACCAATAAAAATTTTTTCATTTTCATTTGCCTTAAAATATGCAGGACCAGATTTTCTAATATGCTGAGCATTTGGTATCAACTGAAGTCAGTGAATGTTTCTGAAGATAAACATTCCTGAAACTATAAATCCTAGGCTATATGATCAGCGTTTGGAGAATTCAGCCTTGACATCTTACTGGCTATTTCAAATGTGTCAAATGGACAACATATCCCCTTTTTATTGTATTGTGTCAAGACTAGTAACTTGTGAAATGTGTCATAAACCACAGCATATGAGAAAACTGCCAAACAAAAAATTTGCATTATATCACAGTATGTAAACATTCAGAAAAATACCGTTAATTTTAGAGCATCTGACTTTCCAGTTAGTTTTGCTATTACTAATGATCCAGTCATAAAACTGTTGACACAATGAATTAAGATAGCAATAGTAAAATGAGCTTGTGCTGAAAGTTTTAAGACCCATAGGAAAACAAATTCAGAGCAAACCAATACTCTAAGATGTCACTGTGGTCATCACACAACTAATTTAATGATTTTTTCTGAGAGTTTTTGGAGAAGTTTGGGGACTGCACTAAAAAAACCAAATCATTCCACACGAGCAGAGCATCAGTAGGAACAACTATGAGCAGAGATATTGAGAGCATTTCTTCTGGGTCTTCAATCTAACTGTTATTTAGAGCAGTTAATCTCAACACAGATTATGCAGACTAAAAAAGTTCTCTTGAAAAAGTAGTTTGTAAGTCAGTTGGGTTACACTTGTCAGCTCCTGGCTTACAAGTTACCTCACAGACCCAAACTGTCAGCCATCAACATGTTTTACACTACCCATTCTCACTGCAGAGTGGAAGGATCCTATCCTTGCCATACCTACAACAAAAGTTCTCATCCTTCTCCTTCCTTCACTTATTTTAAAACTTTCTTACTCCTCCTTATGATCCACTTCTATAGTAGAAATGCTATCTTTTGCTATCAACACGCCAGTTGTTAACCAGATCCTGAGAAAGTCCACTTCCCAGATTTCCCCTCCTGGAATTTTAACTCAAAGACACAACTTCCTAACACTTGCACTGATGGAGTCAGTATGAACAAAAGGCTGTCCTTGGTTACTCTTACAGAGCTATTTCTCGTTAAAATGCCAGAAGATTTTTAGCAGAACTAATGTTTTTCACTTCCTTATGTAATCCACCAATAATTTGCAGAGGACATCTAACTTAAAAAAAACAGTGGCAATTTGCTTTATATTCCTTTAGCTTTCCACATCAAGGAAGAAATATGCCTTCTTTCCAGAAAGGGTTAAAGAAATATCTTCACTGAAGACAGCCTACCTTCCTGTGTGGACAGTCCTACACCTTTTTTTGAGACTGTTGTTTCTGACGTTTCTTCCAGCCAGACATTTTCTCTCATCCAGTACTTCCTCACAGTCTCCACAATTTTAGATACTCAGAAAAAGGGCACATGTGCACTAATGTCGAGCTTCAATGGAATCAACCAATGCACCTGCAACACAATCGACGTAAACCTTGATGTTTACTAATTGAAGATCTTCACTCTTTGGAATTTTTATCTCATGGATAGAGAGACCAGCACATAGAAGGAACCAAAGAGTATCTTTGAACACTGTTCAACTACAAAAAGAGTTTTCTGGGGAGGAGGTGGGGGTAGAATTCCAAGATCCTCCTCTTGTGAGGAACATGAGCACATAAGGCTGTTCACAGTTATTTCTAATACACCTGGACAGTAGCTTATAGAATGTGAAAATTACTATATCCCATGTAATTGCTTATACTTGGTTATTAGCTTCCAGAACAAACATTCTGCCATGTGACACAGTTACATTCACTCTGAACAAAGACTTTGCATAAACAACAAAACTCATAATAATGCAGTGGCACTTCTAAACACTAGCTGTTGCTTCCCAAATATGCAAAAAAGCCTACAGCTTCATCCTGACATAATGAGTGTTATACCAACTGTGTGAATTTTATTCAAGCAGAAAGATATCAATAGAAAAAATATAGTTTAAATAGCCAAGTACACTTGCTATTTAGAAACTGAAAGAAGCCTGATAAAAAGATTTAATAAGCCTCCATGTTATATAGTAGGTTTTTTAAATTAAAGGCGTAGCATAACAGAAAATTCAAGGAGAATGGCTATACTTTGCTGATACCCATATTTTACCAACCTACTTCAGATAAAGTACTAAGCAAAGTATAAAAACTATGAAACCACTTGTAGCACAAAAGAAGAGCCCGGTAGCTCAATAGTAAGTCCTTTTCCCTGTATAGACTAAGACACCCATACCACAGTACTCCATGTACACACAGACTACATTGTGTTGAGACATTTTCCTTGTAAATGCTCCATGTTTCTTAGCAGGTAAATAAACCATATATAAGTCACATTTCAAAACTTTTCATTAACATAATAGTACTTGAAGTGGTTATTCCAAAAGTCTCCACAAATCATGAAAATGAAACTGTTCATACTATTTCAAAAGTATCAACCCTAAGTAAAAAAATCCACTACATTTCTGTTTTTCAAAGCCATGTTTTGTTTAGATAACATTTGGAAGTTGTAGAGGAAAGCAGGTTAATAAAAACCTCAAACCACAACCACAAGTTTCCTTATGTAGGATGAATTTTTTTATTATAACCTCTCCTGCTATCCTCCCGTATATCTCATTTGCTTAGAATTAATTCATTTTAGTTACTCACCTACAATTCTTACTACTTAGTCCTTGGTTTAAAGTCAAAAAGACAACAAATTCACTTTAAAATGTAAGTTACCTCCAAGTATGCTTATGAATTAATGATGCAAAACTTTAGTATTTTATGGCAAGATCAGGAATATCAAGTGAATAAATCTCCAAAGGCAATACAAGAACAATGTGTTTTAAATGTTAAGTAAACGAAACTATTTTTTTTTTCAGAAATAACTACAGTTCTTCAAAACATATTATCATCATTGGCCTGACTACAAACAAGCACTTCCTGTAGCATGTGAGGTTTTTTTGAATCATGTCTGTTGATTTTCCAAATGAGGACAGCCAGTATCTTTTACTTTCCCATGTTCAATCCAACCATCTTTTCAAGTTTGCCATTGCAGAAATGGTTGGTTGAGCAGCTCCACTTTTAACTAAATAGTACAACATATTAAGAAAAAAGTTGAGCACATATTTATAGCTGTACAGATTCAGAAACTGGTGCTCAAACCCCTGCACTGTTCTTTCAGCAAAAATGGCAACTGAAAGACAGGGTGGAATAGACAACTGGGAACGTGAAATACTCTGTCCACAATTCAAGGCTCTTGGATAATCCATTCTGAGTTGCATGACAGACTCACGAATCAGTTCCATGAGTAACATCATCTGTTGGAGTCCTACAAATTCGGTGCCTGTTATCCTCACCTTCAACACACATAGTATATAAAGATCAAGAACCCTTCCAGCATGGAATTTCTATATATTAAGACTTCAAGACGAGGATGACAGATCATGGGACTTGTGTAGTCACCTCCATAACGCAGGCTATTTTTGGGTAAAAGGCTATCTTCTCTTTAAACATATGCCATTGCAGTTGTCACTGTAGATTACAGTGAGACAACAGGTACCGGGAATAGTGAATATAAGTAACAGTCATTAAAAATTGAAGTACTGATCTCCAAAACATAGCACCTCACTTGTAACCTGGCATATGGCATCTGTCAAGCATCAGACAACTGCACCACTGAGCACCTCTCAACAGCTCTGCATTTATACTGCACAGCACACTGACCCCACCACAGTCACACCAGTAGTTCCTGCTGTATAATGTTACAAACGCCACCAGATTTGCTAGAACAAACCGTCTTCATCAGCAGGCAAGGTGAACGCAAGGTGAACGTGAGCTATCTGACTCAAGAAATAATCTGGATGGTATTACAACTTTACTAGAATTTTATCAGTCCTCCACTCTACCTTCACCAACTACAAGAGCATCACCAACTACTTCAGTGAGCATCTACATCAACAGCCTGGCCAAATGATTGCTGATTTCTAAGTTGGAAGCTTTAAGCAGCTCTTTCTCTTTAATTGAGACTATGAGCAGATGATCACTGACAAAACACCAAATGCACAACATTGTCTATTAGAATTTGCACTGTGAAACTTAGCAGAAATAAAGACAGATGCCGTATGTGCAACTTTGAGAGCTCCAAAATCAAGACTGACAGATGAAGGACTGTACAGAAACAATTACTAGATCCCTTCATATCTGTAGATCACAACCTCAGCCTAACCCTGTTTCACTCCTGAACAACCAACCTGCTCTTTTGGCAAGTGCCTACCCTGAAGTAGTAAGGCTTTTGACACTGTCAAAATTATGTACTTCCAACAGGTTGTCTGTGTTACCACAGACAGGGTTAAAAGCCTTGCTGAAGTCAACATACACAATATCAATTGCTCTCCAACCAACATACAAGTGCTGAGATAGTAATTTTGTCATACAAGGCTATAAAGTTAGTCAGGCATGAATTCCCCTTCACAAATACATTGTACCTACTCCCAACCACACTTTCTGGGTTTCCACAATTACTTGCTTCATCAGCTTCACAAGGACTGAGATGAAGCTGACTGACCCATAGCTTCTCAGATCCTCCTTTTCATACTTCTTGAAAATAAGAGTAATGTTTGCTTTCCTCCAGTCCTGAGGAAACCCCATCCATCATAATAAAATTTCAAAGACTGACTGCAATGACACTGTCCAGCTCCAGCAGCAGTTGGAGATGCACCCCGTTCAGGCCCAGTAAGTATGTGCACACCCAATCTGTTTAGCAGTTCTATAACCTGATCCTTCACTGCTGAGATTGTATGCATTTAAGAAAGCAATGGAAATGACACCCGCATACCCTCAAAAATCACAGAAGTGGTGTACATTCTCTATTGCCTTGATATACTCAACTTGTTACTTGATCAGCAACTCCTAGAAGACCTGAAGACGAGTTACCACAAGTGTTGAGCTTGAAATGAGAATCTCATTAGGAAAGATGACAAAAACAATTATCACGAAAGGTGCTTTGAATTTCTCTGGATTCTGTCCCATGAACAAGTTTGTAGTTGTGCTTTGGTTTGCTTTTTTTATTTAGCATAACAGCAAAAGTTGTCCATGAAGTCATTGGCAACTAGTATCTTCTGCTTTTCCTTGACACGTACAGGAATCCACTCTTAGGTATGTATAAGAATAAACACAAGTATCATCAAGACAGGGCTAAGGGCAACAACCAGGCATCAGTTAACCATCCACCGCCATTTTGTTGCACATAGTCTACTACAGAATACATGCAGATGCCCTACTTGACTCTCCTGTTCTAAGAAGTGCCCTATCAGAGAAGCAAGTCATACCCAGAAGATCAAAACAAAATATCACCATATCCAATGTTTGCCTTGGCGCTAGCAGATGTGAGAAGATGCAGGTTGAGAAAACATAAGAAACCCAAGTACCTGCCTGGGACATGTCTTCCTCTCAGGTGTAAGGATTTAAAAGAGCACAGTTGCCTGTCTCAAACACTGTCAAGGCCACAGAAGAAACTTGCCATAAGACAAGCCACCACAGCAGGAACATAAGATAAGTATAGAAGGGAAGAATTTGCAACAGGAAGGTGTTAGTTCCAGGTCTGATCAAGGTAAGATCTGGTTAGCACATTCTAGTTAACACATCCTGACAAAAATTCCCACTGTGGCAAACTGTGGGAAAGGAAGCAAATGCTCATACACATACCACCCCAAATTATGGGAACGGCACTGTGACCACCCTGTGAATACCCAGAACTTGGACTGTATAAAGGTGTTACCGCCAGAAGAACAACTCCAGGACTCCCACAGCCAAGAAGCCCTGGATGAAGGACCAACAGGATGCTGGTGGATCCATGGGTGGTGACTACCTTCTGCTTGATCTCTCTCTCCCTCTTTTTTCCTTTTTTTTTTTTTTCCTATCTCCCTACCTCACATTTACTGTCAAATAAAATCCATACTGTTGACTTCAGCATATTGTCTCATTTGCACCTTAGTTCAGGCAGAGGTTTCTCACTAACTGAATCATAACATTATTACATCAGGAAGATAAGACAACTGCTCTATCTGCCAATTAAAGCCGTAGATGCAATGCATGAAAAGTCTAAACTGCAGATTTAGTGTCAACACCACCACAATTAGCATAGAGTGCCTTTTCTTTACAGGTAACTCTTACCCCAGAAATTCTTCCATTTTGTGATAGAAATTACCCAGATAAATTTAATTTCTTGGGGAAAGGTCCAAGAAAGACACAAACAGGGAATGAACTTATAGTTTTGCAGAGCAGTAGGACATTCAAAGTTGCTTCAGGATATCTTAAACAATAGCCAAAAGCAAGAATGCGTTTCAAGAGGAATTGTACAAACAGGCAAAGAAAGGCTGGTACTTGAAAAGGTGACTGAATTCATAGCCACGGTACACATGTTTACTGAGGAATCTCTGTAATAATTCTGTATTCTAAAAGCTATTTTAAAATCAGATATGCTTGAGGAACAGAACCCAAGTGGCTGGTGTCTGTTTTAATACATGCAACAACATGCAACAAATTATAAAAACACTTTGAGTCTATACTCATATTTTCCCCACTTAGTTTCTTCCTTCAGTTTAGAAGCCATACACTAATGTAGGTGACTAATTAAAATTTGATTAACAGATTAATTAAAGCATGGTCTTATGAGGACTGAATTTTCTATTTTTGACAGAAAACAGCAAATTGTTTCTTAATAACAGGTAGGAACCACTTAAACACCAAAAAAAAATTAAAAATATTCCTCTCTGTTATGTGTAATTTAGTAAAATCATGCTACATAATATACTAATAAAATTTTCAACTCAATCCAACATGCACAGCTACAGTACCAACTTATGCAGGAAAGTGTGTGAACTTGATTTTGAAAAGATACCTGGTTTTGCCTTTTGTTTGTGATTCTTTTCCAAAGGCTATTTTGCTGCACTTGTTCCATATGAGAAGAGTTCATATAAGTGATATTTAAGAGTCTGCAAGCTGTTAGAGCAACCCTGAAGTCAGTTGACTGACACACGAAGTGAAACACACTGTCCTTACAAGACACTACAAAGATCAGTTGAGAAAAATTAATATCAAGCTCAGAACTGAAGTTCCTTAACACTAGTAACCTGTAGGGAAAGGTCTCAGCTCTTGTCCAGATCACCCATTTCCCTTCCTTTATCCAAACCCAACAGGTAAGTAGAACCTTGTACAGTGCTTTTTACATTTGTGAGCTTTGCCTTTTATGTAACCACACTCCCTTTACCCTACTTCATTATGACCAAGAGTTTTCACATTTAAAAAGCCTCAGGTTGCCATATAAGGAATAGAAGGAAAGTATAACCAATTTCTTCACAACATGCAGTGGTTACTTCAAGAGATATATGAAACAAACATAGAATGATGAACATTATTCTTCACCATCAAGCATTTTTTGAATGAACAAAGCCATTAAAACAGTGTTTCATCAAATGATAAAAAGTGATCTATGACTGAGTATCAATGATGTGCCACTGAACACAGTCTACATGATATTATAAACTTGCTTTCAATGAGACACTGAAAAAACACTGTAAGACTCAGTCTGACACCCTCCAATCCTCTATCACCCTCCAATTGACCTTGTCTTCAGTTGGGAAGACATAGAATCTGGCTGTGTACCAAGGTAGCAAGTTAGGAAGTGATTAGTGCATGCCTTTGGTATCTGGAAAAAGGCAACACAGGCAACACAAGGCAACAATTATCACTTGATAAATAACTTGAACTCTTTACATAACTTATCCTTACTCACCCATATAACCTGTAGAAAAGCAGTTACCAATACTATAAAAAACGTAAACAGACATCATCTCATGTCAGCCTTTGTCCGACATTTCATCCTGCAACCTGATGCCTCTCTCACTTCTTATTTCGATATTAATTTTATGCTACAGAATGGTACAGATGTGCAACCAGGATACTGAAGAGCTAGCATGATTTTTTAAATGATACAGTATTTTTACAATCAAAAGCCCTATCCACAGCACAATACATTGAGCAAGGTAAAATGGCAGTACAGTTTCTAGGCAAAAGACAACTGGTAGCTCCATTTCTTCAGTCTAAACTACTTATGTCTCCTCCAGTCTAAGCGGTTTGACAAAGAGGAAAAGACAAAAACCAAACTAGTTCACACGCTACTTATCACATTAGCATAACAGTGCAAAACCTGAAGAATCACAACCTCCTTTGAAGAGCTTCGAAGGATTAAACCATGTATTGGATAGATCCCTTCTAAAACTAGGGAGAAAAACATTAGCCACATCATTGACTTGCAAGCAGTAATGGACTAGAAAGTCTGAAACTGGATCTTGTTGCAGAAGCATGTGCAGCAATTTACAGCAAAGCAAGTTTAACACTTTCTCCCCATCAGCTTCCAGTTCTTTTCAAGTCTCCTTTAACACAATCATCAGTGGATTAACAACTTCCTCTTAGAAGGTAACAGTACTGCTGAGAATGATGAAACATCCAGCTAATCTGCTTTTCCCAGGTTTCACAATAGCATCTCTGTTACTTTCTCAAGCATCCAAGTTTCACGCAGTTACCAGATCTTGATTCCTTTTCGACCCAGTTGTGCAGTCAAATATAAACCTCTGTCCATCACAAACTGAACACGAGGCCAATACGTATATTTTTTTCTGCTCCAGAATTACACATACACTGCATAATGCAATATGAGGTATATTTTATTTAACTCATTATAGTTATTATTAAGGAATGTTGTACCTCAAAACAAATCTTAGAGAATGCCAAAAAGCAACAAAACTATATGTAATCTTGACTGAACAGATTTCAGATCCTCATGCCTTTGGTTGCTCAAAGAAAGCTTCTTCCAGCAAAAACCTTAAGATTTATTTTTTTCCATGAAACAAACAGCTTTACATTTCCCATTTATGGCACCTTTCCATGATTTCACCCAAGTGATCTTAAACAGTTCTACTTAAACTGTAAAGGAAGATTAAAAATACCTTTCCTCCTTAACCAAGTAAGGCATATTCTTCAATGAAGAGATGAAAAATAAGTTGTACTCCACATCCTTCACCACACCAATATTGGTACAAGTATGTAAAAAAAATTCCAGTTCAGTAGTTGAAAAAGTAACATCCCTTCCACCCACTTAGCACTGCAGTGCTTTGACTTTTATTTTTGGTGGGGCATTCAGTACTTCTTTCTAGAAAGAACTGGGAAAGCTTCCTCAATATTAGTTTCATAGGTATGAAGTACTCATACAATGGATACTTTGTGAAGAAGTATAAATTAAAACACATCTATCAGTCCTACCTCGCATAGCTAAAAGGAGCCTTGGGAACATCTACTGAGACTGAGTAGGAAACCACATATGGTGGTGAACTGAAGAGTCCTCTACAGCCTCTGACCTAAATTCCCAGGCCTGAATCTGGAACTTAATGTTACTCCTTGACTATTAAAAACATATTCCAGAGAATCTGGGAGAAAAACCACCGAAGTTTCTGAAACATGAACACACCTGCCTAAAATAACTCACCTACTCCCCCAAAAACCAGAACCAATAAAACAGAGATAAAGGTAACTACTTCAGTCATTCTTTTATGGGATGACAATCATGCTAAATTTTTCACTTTGTCAAAAGTTACGCCTAACATACAAGGATTATACTTTTTTGGTTTAATCAAATACACTGAAAATTATTACCCAAGGGCGGGGACGTACAGAAGGACAACATACTCTGTGATAAACTATGCAAAGATAATATCCTATAGGTTTTTTCATTTTCCTAGAAATGTTCAAACAACAAAAAGACTACCTGTCTTCAGGGCCCTTTAGACACAGCTTACTGATCTTCAATGAAGACTCAGATAAGATTTCAAACAAATAAACAAGAAATTCAGACAAATACAAGGCAATTCTAGTTTCCCTAAAACAACTTAATCTAACAAACATGTAAAAATAGCACCAGAGAAGGATTGTGTCAAACAATTCTCAAAAGAAAAATGAGTGTAGTCAAAAAAAAAAAAAGTTGATGTTTGGCCAACTTGTAAATTAAAAATTAGTCCAGTGTATTCTTGGTGGATTACTTGTTCGTTGAGCAATTTACCTTTTAAACTCCTTATTTGTTTAAAGGATCTTTGATCAAGTCAATGCTAACATACTAGAACACAAACACTGACGACTGATCATCATAAAACACAACTGAAATTTTAACTCCTTTAATAGACAGAAAGAAAAAAAAAAAAAAATCAGAATTTTTCCCACCTTGTTTTCTGATGTTACTTCCACAACTTCAGCAAATCTGGTTTAGATGTTTATTACAACAATGTCTGTACTGGAAGACAAAGCATAACTCCCAATCTATAACATTGATATTTGGAGTCTTTCTAAGCAGTGTTAAGTACTGAAGAGTTTGTAAAACCTTCCTGAATAGTCTTCATATTGACCTGGGCAAGCCCTAAAGCTTTGCAGCTCTGTGTACCTGAAGCTAGATTCCACCCAAAACTGATGTTAGTAGACTACAACCTGTTTTTAAATGAAAGTATGCCAGCAATTTTATTTAAAACATTTAGTATGAAGTACAAACTTACAGCAATTAGATAATAAACAAGGTTTTCCTGAACACATCCGACCAATGTTTGCCTTCAATACAACCACCCTTTTTTCCTTGCCCTCCATGAAAGATCATGGACCCACACGGACTTCTAAAAAAAAAAAAAAAAAAAAAGGAACTTTCTAGGCTTAAATACCAACTCTTTCACGAAGTCCTCACTCATATCTATGCCACTTCAAAATGCAACTGCAGTTGACAACACCAAATTGCACCTGCTTCCTAAGACATACACGGTGAACTGTTTATTCCCAACTGGTACAGAACTCAGAAATTTGCTAGGTATTTTCTGGTAGGCACAACATGATCCTGACTACACTCATCTTTATTTTCAGTCAAAATACGCCTGTAATTTATGTGAGAAGCTAATACTATGCTCCAACTTAGACAAATTAGATACTGAAGTGTAACGTTTTCCTGAAAGGTGTAGCACACGTTAGTTTGTCACAATTTTCTGCCATCAACCCCTAAATTTTAGCAGTTCTAAAATCAACTGTCAGGGACTAAAAGTAAGGTTTCTCTAACTTTCAAAAGGTTCTTCTGTTACACTATAATTATCTGCAAATCCAACCAAGTAAAGTGTAAAAGACAATCTGTGTTGGTAACAGAAGAATGTAAAATATAATAAAAATGCTTTTGCAGAAGCTGGTAGCACAAACAAATCCAAGCATGTTTGGAAATGGTGAAGGTCCTGATTTTAATAACTTTTTAGGATGAAGCTGGCAGTTTTGAACAGCACTGATTTGTTACAATGAAGATAACTAGCAGAAAGGCACCCTTCTGTTTAAGTCTACCCCAAAATACGGTAGCCTTCATCTTTTTAATCTATCATGTCAAAAACCAAATAAGTGCTAAAAAGCTTATCACATGTCAAATGAATGCATATGTATTTTTCAATTTCTGGATTTTTCATATTTCAAATAGTAGAAGTAAAACTTTAGATAGAAGTACAGTCAATGCTGTGCAATAGTCAGCATATCACAATTAAAAAAAAATCAATTCCATTTCAAATGTTTACATTGAAAAGTGTGTATTAGCAACAGGCACTGCAGAAAAGCTTGTAATACCCGTGTGTCCTGGATTCAGCTAGGATAGAGGTAATTTTCTCCTTAGTAGCCAGTACAGTGCTGTGTTTTGGAATTAGAATGAGAACAACATTGACAGTACACTGATGTTTTAGTTGTTGCTAACCTGTGCTTACTCCAAGCCAAGGACTGTTCAGGTTCCTGTGCTCTGTGAGCCATAAGGAGCACAAGAAGCCAAAATAGAGCATTGCCAGGAAAGGTGACCTGAACTAGCCAAAAGGATATTCCATACCACAGAACATCTTGTCCAGTATATAAACTGGGGAGAGATGGTTGAGAGCTGCCAACACTGCTCAGGGATAGGCAGTGTTGGCAACTGGATGGGCAGTTGGTCAATGAATGGAAAGCAACTGTATTGTGCATCACTTATTTCTCTTCAATTTTATTCTTCCCTCTCCCCTTTTAATTACAATTATTATTATCACTGGTATTATTATAGTTTGGTTTGATTCAACATTAACCTGTTCCTATTTCAACCCATCAGGTTTACTTGTTTCTGATTCTGTTCCCCACTAGGCAGGGGTGGAGTGCGCAGGAGGCTGTATGGTACTTAAGTTGCCAGCTGGGGTTAAACCACAACAACATGATACCAGAATTTACTAAAATTACATCAACTATGGAGAGAAAGTAGAGATTATAGAAGTGAACTGAAAATTTCCTGTTAGGACAACTAGCAAAGAAACTGTTAGAAAGAAGAATAAACTGTTAGAAGAATAAAGAAACTGTTAGAAAGAAGAATAATCAGTCCAAATAAAGCAGCATGCACTGCTTGTTGTAAAGCCGCATCATGTATTAAGGGTTTTTCCAGATACAAAATCCTCTTCTCACCTAGTCATGAATGGTTTAGAATACCCAGAGTTTTATTGTTTACAGCAAAGATAGCAATATCTGAAGACACTGATCTTTAATTTATTTTCTACACATTTTAGTAACATGCTTTAGTTTGAAAATTTATTTTCACTGTACCTTACCGTCAAGTTTAAAAGGAAGAACTACATTTTAAATAATAGTTCTAATGTGACAAAATTTTGCCAAAACTGTGAGAGTTCAGAAATACAAAGATTAAACACTGACATTTCAGCTAAAGACTGAAATAAGAAACAAGCCTTTGAGGTAAATACTAATGTATTACTGCAATTTAGAAATGTACATAGAACAACAGCCACCTGCGTTACATTTTAAAATCATTACTTCTGGTGACATCATAAACCATAAGTTGAAAGAATCCTGTAACGCTTGCACTTAAAGTACACAAAGCTAATGATCATCTTTGATTTTTCAAGAAAATTCAGTGCATTCTGCACCAATTTAACTTCAAGCATTTTGACATCAAGTGACCACTCACGTACGACAAAACAGCACATTAAGGAGAAAAACGTTCAACTGTATTTGGTAAGTTACAGGAAAAGCTACACAAAAACTCTTTGTCTATTAGAAATTTAATACAGAATACTTCATTAAAACCAAATAAATTTTACCTTTTCTGGATTGTAATATAAAGATTTCAAAGTGGTAAACAAGGGTGGGCAGCCTTTACTGAAGTTAACCCTCAGGAACTTATCCGTTAGTTCTCTAAATTTTTCACCTAGAAACAAAAGTGTGTTTGGTTATATGTCAGTGATTGCAAGTGTTATATAAATATACGCACTAACTGCTGTGCAACTCTGGATAACAGAGTAACTGAGAAACTGCAATTAAGGGTTTTAAACTTTCCTGTTCTTTAATAAGACACAAATATACTCCAGACTTTAAAGAAAAAAAAACCCCAAAACCAGAGCAAAACACTTAAACTGCTAGTGTTTAGATGTTTAGGAGTGTGCTGGCAGACATGGTAAGAGTCCTCAATCCTCTAAAGTCTATTAAAAAGAGAAAATATTAAGTGCTGGCTACCAAGAATGTAGCAAGGGTTACTTAAACAAATGTTGGAAAAAACTATAGTGTTAAGAATAACAATGGAGATCTTGTAAAAGCTTGTAAAATTCCATCATTGGAATTTTTTATGATTAAGTTAGACAAATGTGTTAGGAGCAGTGCAGATATAAATTATCCTGATTTGAGGAATAAGGATGGATGAAATTAACCCTCTGTCTCCCTTCTGGTCCTATTTTTTATGAGTAGGACATGACTTGTGATATGATTGTTTCTGGAATCAGGAAAGAATAGAAGATTTACTGTTTCAGAACCTTAAGCTCTATATCAGAATCATCTCTGTCCAAATATACCAGAAAAAGCTAACAATCCAATCTTATTATATTTTCAGAAAAAAATTACTTTACTTGCAGTATGTGCCATCTTTCTGAGAAATGTTGCTTAAAAAAAAAGAAAAAAAAAAGCAGGACTTCAAAAAAAAAAAAAAGACATCCTGCCAGGAAAATAGGTGGTTTTCATGTTCTTATCCCTATGATGAAAAGTGATTGTTTTCAGTTGTGGTTGTTTTGTTTGGAGGTTTGTTGTTGTTATTTGGCATTTTTTAAATTGGTACTTTTTATTGACTTTGCTTTGCACTGGGATGAAGTTGCTACACTTCAGTGCCTATTCAGTTGTGGACTTCTCTAACTCTTTAAACAAGGAAGCAGTATACTTGACATAATGCTAACATACACACATAAAACTGACATATAAAACTGTTGAAATAAACTTCAATCCATTAAGAACACATTAAAAATGTGATTTACAGATTGTTTTATAGATATGCAGAAAATGCAGACACTACTGCTTTGTATTTGACATTCTTATGTACTTCCACCACTACTTAATTGTCCTACACTTACTGTTATCAGCACTGTTGCTGATAAACAACTGAGACTAATAAAAATAACTCATGTTTTCACCTCGCTGTACTAAAATAAACTGCTATATATAGAAACTCTTACTACCTGTGGATGGGGATCCATAACTGGACTGTAAGCACATGCTTTATGACAGAGAGATTAATTAAAACATATTTTCTCACACTACAGAAACTCTCCTATGTAACAAAAAAAAAATAAATAAAATCTCCGTTTCTCCTGTTGAATTCTTTTAATTTATTTTCTTGCTGGAAGAATTTGGGAAAGCAAGATTCGCCCTTTCATTAAGTACTTATTTATTTACAGAAAACAGAACAGCTTTAAAACAAAATCTGAAAAAAAAAAAAAAAATAGCACAGAGCTGTGCACCCACCTATAACAAGAAGCCAAGTTCACAATTTAGTCTCTAAGGGACAGACCTGACCACAGCAGCAGCATAAACAAATCTAAAACTGCATGGCCACACGCACACTTGATCAGTCTGAAAATTGATTGTAACAGCCTTCCTCCATAAAGGTGGTTTCCAGTCAGATCAAGGAGCAGATTTGTATCAAATTCAAGGTTAGTAAGATGGCAATGGCAAGGTCTGGGCAAGGACTGACCTTTTAATATAAGCCTGCACTTTAGAGTATTTTAATTCTTTAACGTAAATTAAATCTGAATCAAACAGAGATGGCTGCGGCTGGTTGGTGACCACACTGGAGCAGCAACCGCATTTAGCTGGAAATTCTATTGTCTTGAGATTTGCAAATATTTTTCTGCAAACAAGTTTATTTCTACACCTTCATATTCTCACCATTAACTTTCACCTACACCTATCTCCTGTACTTATAAATATAGATCATTTACTAAATAGATTAATTTCTACAGGATCAAAAACAGTCTTACACATTCATGCCTGATACAAGTTTAATCAATAAGTTAACAGAAACAAGTTTTAACTTAGGAAAATTCTTATTTGTTATGAAATGCTACAGAAAGTAGCCAAGAGATTTTTTTTGATCAATCTAGTAATAAATTTTGCTTTCATTTAGCCTATTGCTACAGCATGAACAACTAATCCTTGTTACTATACATATTCCTACTTAAATTAACATTAGCTGTGACACTACACTGTCAGATACAAGGTAACCTAGGGCAAAACAGAGAAATGAAGTCAACAGCAAAACACACTATTAATAAAAATATAAGAAAGCATTTTGCAGACTATTTCCTTATTTGCTATGTGTTATCATAACAATCTTATTACAAGAGAAAACCAATTACTGTCACCTAGCTTTTCAAATCTAGCTGAAATGCCTTAAAATCAGCCCTTGTATCTTCAAAGAAACTGAAGTATATAGGATTATAAAAGGCACAAGTGGCAACTTTTCATGAAGCAGTTAAAATCTTGTGTTTTACACAGGAAATCTCTATGCATGTTCAGACTCATGAGGAACAACAGGGAAGTAGAGTAGCTGTATTCTGTAACATTTAAAGGTACCAACAAATGCAGTGCTCAGTAAAAGAGCTAAATTAAAAACTAACCTCAAAAGCATGAGCAGGTATGTTGGGAACTTGCAGTTGTACACAAATTTCTTAACATTTGAAATCTAGCTTATGTACTTTATATTTCTTTCCTAAAGTCTTCTATTGGAGTTTCAGCAGTTAGATAGCTACATCTTAAGTGTATATTTTTATGATGTTGACCATTTCACTTAGTCTCCTTCCTTCTATTTTGGAAGATCACAGCTTTCCATTTTAAAAAGTATATATATATTTTCCTTCCAGAACTGAGGATATTTGTGCACTGTATTTCAAAGCAACTTTTGAAAGGACTGAGTCACTGAAAGAACTTAACTATAAAATTAAATAATTTGTGCTATATAATACTGCAGATCCACTTTTTTCCCCTATTCTTATTAAATTATCAGCACAGATAGTTTTCATTGTAGAATTAAGTTCTAATGGCTCTACAGCAAAGTAGAGCACAGTAAGTGTACATTTGAACACCAAAACTATGTGTATTAAAGATACAGTAGTGGGTATGTATATATACACACTTACACCTTTAATTCAAGTGTACTATACCCTCTACCTTTTAACTTGTGAGTCTTAACTTGTGTGATGCAGAAAAATTATGTACAAGATTTCCTAAAATCTACATACAATTCTGTACTGTAGTTTTATCAATACAAAGTTATATAACTCATATCATCATATTCGAGTGTATGACATTTTTCTATCAATGCCTAAAACATAAAAAATTGTCTTTTCCAAAAGAAATGCATACATCTGATTTGTGTACATGTTCAAGTAAGTATTAAATGTACAAGAAGGTATTAAATGCACATTAAACAGCCTGATGAAAACTTCAGAAAAAAAATAGGAAAAAAACTATTACAGAACAGATATGCAACTTGTTACCTGAAACAAAGTTTAAAGGTAATCTTCTAGGTGAAACTGCTCTGGGATGTCTTTTACTAACTTCTTCATAAATCTGAAGCCTCTCTTCTAAAGTGCCTATTATCAGCAAATATAATAGATATAAGTAACAGACATAAAAACCTATTCTTTCAAATGTCTTTAAGTGTTGAGAATTTAAGTGTTGAGAATTAATTTAGCTAGAGTCCATATCTGGTTTGGGTTTGAAACAATTTAAACATTTTTTTTTTCCAGTTAATCACAAACATTACTGTATAAAACTGTACTGAGAACACACTGTATACACAATACAAAACTACCAGCATTAAATCACTCTACGGATAAACTACAAACAGGACCATTACCTTGCACATTCAAACACACAGTACTGAGTTTGGTTTCTTTCAGTTACGTGGTGTGCAGACCCATTCACACAGTGTACAACATTCATAGCTTCAATTAATGTTTTTTCACTATGCATCCATTTCAGACGTACTTAAAGCATTTCAGAGAAATATATATTTAAACCTTAGGTAAACAAATAGCGTACTATACAAGCATGCCTCTGTTATAGGTCCTCTGGTGACAGCAAAACCAGGGTACAATACTGCCAGTGTAAGTACCGAGCACCAGAACTCTTTATACCTTAATGTTTAACAAAAATAAAGCTACTTAAAGATTTTCTTCCCACTCCTCCCCTTTCCCCCATAATATGCTTTGGAGCTCCAATGTGGTTAGAACTTAAATAAAACTAGTCTGTTGCTTTAAAATGCCACTTTCATGTAATTAAGATCAGTTTTGTTTAAATATTAAATTCATCAAGCAATTTAAAACTGAACGTACAGATTAAGACTACAATACATATATAATAAATATCTGTTTTCCTTTCATAAGAAAAACAATTTATCTTGTCACTGAGCTCAGATGTTGGGGAAGAGGGGGGAATCTATTAACCAGTGTCTCCAAGAGATGTAGAATTATAAAAGTTACACTAAAATAATGTTTGGATTGGAACTAAAGCATATAAAAGCCCTAATTGAAGTCACAAGTTGGAGCTCCAGAACTTACCATGGGGGAGGAAATAGTCCTAAGACCACCTAAAAAATAAAGTTGCATTATTAGTTTTATAGAATTAGTACCATTTTAGTCTACATAGGATAGTAATATGTAAAAAACTACTGGACTGGTTCTTTGTTAAAAACTACATTCTTTCATCAACACATTTATTCTACCAGACAGAATAATCAAGTTCCTGAGTAATTTATTTTCTGAGACACTAATCATGGAATTCAACTCTATGGATATACTAGGAAAACCATTCAAAGGGCAAGACTACACTCTGCATATGTGTAACAAATGCAATCTTTTACATTACTCAATTACCAGTCATATTCCCAGACTTCATGAGACCCAACTGTTAAACTTTCTAGAAGAAAGTTGGTTGAGAATCTAATGCAGCTAAAATATCTACAAATAACATAATTGTGGGCTTATGATTTATGATGTCATCAGAATAACTCCAATAAGTTTTCACTAATTAGTCAAAAATTAAATACAAAGAAACTATTCCTGTGTAAAGGTAAACACTCAGAAAGTTATCAGTGCAAAACACTTAGTATAGTACAAATAGTTGCAACACTGTAATTTTTTAAAATGAGCTGTTTTTCCTGGAAAGACACAACAGTAATAATGTGAACTGGCATTGGAGTAAAAAAGGTTTTAACACATTTATCACCTTTACCCCCAAAGGAATTTTTTTTTTCAGATGGTCTATCTTTAAAAGACCATTTCGAAATAAGTATTTGAATATTTCTCTACATGCCCCTAGAAAGAGGTAACACCTAAACAAGTCTCAAAATAGCAATTTTATGTTGTGTATTGATAGTAGTCTGACAATCAGCTACTAGACAGGAATTAATTGCTATTTGGTTTCCAAGTTCACGTGTGGCAAGGAAAGGTTCTTCATGCAAGAACTTTAGCAAATGCCACTCTTAACTCCAAGAAGATAAATACTTGCTGTGGTATTTTCATGCATACAGGTTTCTCAGTGAACATTTTAAAAATGAACACACTGTATGATATTCAAGACTGGAAGGTACATAATTTTCTCACAAGTACAACCTTCTAATCTAAAGCAGTAACATAATCAAACAGGAGTATATCCTATATCATATGTATTTTTATTGTATCTGTGTAGCTAAACTTACTAGGTTGTAGGGCCTTTTCCAAGCCTTCATAATAATACCAGTTTTCTGCATTACGCTCAATTAACTCTTTGTATACTTCACCAGCTTCTTTCAGTCTTCCCAACTTCAGTAACATCTCTCCTAAAAGCAACACAGGAAAGAGCTATGAATAACATGAGAAAACACTTGCAAGTAAAGAACAGAATACTAGAAATACTAGAAAATTAGGCTTAATTATACACAGGTACTTAAAAAGAGGCTTTATTTTTCCCAAGGTATTTACTGTATGTTACAAGTGTTAACTGAAGCTATCACACAGAGCTCAGAGCTTGGAACATTCACCACCTGTGAAAAATATTACTTGAAGATGTGTATCTGAGTATTTAAAATAGTTACTGGGATTATCAAAAGAATAAGAAACTCTTCCTTCTAGGACTCCAACACATGACTACATCAGTTTCTACCAGGCTGTTTACTTAAGTGCATCTGTATTTTTCACACCAACTAACCAGTTTTTAACCAGTTAAATCACACTGGTTTGCTAATAAGTAAATGGTTCTATCAGATCTAGCTTCCATGAAATTAATTTTCTCTACAGTAGCTCATGCTGCATTGTGTTTTCATATTTGTGACCAGATGTTGATAACACACCAATGTTTTCACTATTGCTAAGCCGTACTTGTAGACCATCAAGGCTTTGCCTTTTTACCTCCACTCTGCCACTGAGCAAGTAGGCCAGGATGGACAATAAGCTGGGAGTGTACATAACCTGGACAGCTGACCCAAACTGGCCAAAATTATATTTTATGCTATATAGTATTAAAAACTGAGGAGAAAGAGTAGGCAGGTGGCCATTGCTTGGAGACTAGCTCAGCAGTCTAAGTAATTGCCCTTCCATCAGTTGAGGGTCTGAGATTGATTTTTTTTTTTCTTTCATCTTTCCATCACTTAACATATCTTGATTTCAATGCACGAGTTTTCTTGCCTTTGTTCTTCCTATTCCCTCTCCTGACTCAACAAGGCAGGATGGGGAAAGTGAATGAGCAGCTGTGTGGGGCTTAGCCACTGGCCAGGGTCAACTCACCACAACTGTGCAAGCACGGAGTAGTTGAAGAACATGTGCCACTACTTGCACATATTCAGAACTAGTTAGTAGTACTCCAAATCCACAAAAAAACTGTGAGTTATTTTTAACCAAAAAAAGTCAGCTTCAGTATTCACTTAGATAGGGCAATAAAAATAAGTGCATTAAAAAAGCTTAAAAAGGAAACAAGAATTCGATACTTCAGTCAAAAAAGAAAGAAAAATAATCAGTGTTTGTACTTCAAACAGTATTCTTTATGAAATTCTTTTTCATAAGATTAAAACTGGGTTATAGTAGTCCTGATTTATGGAAAGCTATTCTAGTATGTACCAATATAATAATCTCTGAGATCTAACTACTCCTGTGTCATCCCAAGTTAAACAACCTGGTGCCACTTTCTCTACAGTAAGTGTTCCAAATATATTAAAGATTTCACATGTTTTTGTTTTTTTCTTTCACTGATTTATCATATCTGAAAGCCATTAGCAATACTTTACAACAAAATTGGCTGAGGGAAGAATAATGACTTACCTTTTATTTCTTCTACTATTAATTTATCACATATTTGCTTTTCATATGTCTCTATATGTTCTAAAGACTCCTGAAAAAGATCTGCCTCTCTCATCACTTGATTTTGATATAAAATCAATTCACTATATTCATAATCTATTTTATTAGGAGGAATCTGAAGGGAAAAAAACAAACATATGTTAGTTAGCATTTACCTGTACCTCACAGTGTATGCAATATCACAGAACAAAATTTAGGCTATGGAATGTATCAGGTCTACTTATATACCCATCTAAACATTCAAAATGTAAAACTCCCATTATTCACAATCCAATCAGATTCATTCAGGATATCCCCTGTTAGAGAACAGTTCAGAAGAAATCCTTTATTTCTCTTTTCTCTATCACTATGGTAAGCTAATTAAAAACTGAAATCTTGGAAATTTTATTGAATTTTATGAGAGAAAGCAAAGATCCTCATAGTATTTTCTTTCTGAAGGACTCGACAACAATTTTGACTTAAGTTCTACAGCACACGGCTGGGATATCACAGTATTATTTTCAGCATACCAAAATTCTGGATCAAACTATTTCCGAAAGCAATGAACCATCCAAACAGTGTCCACAGCTTGACAACGGGAATTTTTCAGATCAGAAATTTACACTATTGCTCTCTAACCAAGTGTTCTCTGTACTACACTTCAATCCCCCTGAAACTACAGTGCACAAGCATGCAGAGTGTTTTCGAGCAACAGATAATTATTTTGATGTCTACTCTCGGTTGCACACCCAGGATTTTCTACAGGCTATAGTTAAACTAGTGGATCATCCACCTTGCAGTGATACAACAGACAATGAAGCAGGGTGACATTCAAAATCATTCATTTCAGGGATCAACTCCTTAAAATGTATTTCAGCAATGAAAAGTCTTGCCAGAGTTAAAATATTTTTTTCATACTAAATGCTCTTCACTAATATACTCAAAAACTACTCCCAACAGTAAGTAAATTGCAAGAATTTCAGAGGTCTCCAGACAATGCCCAGCAGGTCAATACAACAGTTTACTGTATGAACGGTACTGTGTCAATAGGAATTGCAGGAGGAGACAGTTTTAATCTAACATGATTTTTTACATAAAAAAATCAGTAAGAAGCTGTTGAGTCTGACAAACATTAATGATATTCTTTCCCATGATAGTACATACTTTGTTTCTTCCTGAGCAAGCAGCACTTTGAAGTCACATTGGTCATGAACAGTTTACTATTACTTTTCTGTTCCCCAGTCTCTACAGAGCCAAGTAATTTAATAAACAAAAACAAAACAAAAAAAGCAAAACATTAAACTGGCTGAAAGGAACACTCTTATTAAGGATAGTGTCCTAAACCATTACTTCCAGCCCTTCCCTAAGCATAAATTCATTTTATAGGATTTAATATTTTTGATTACATGCTTTTCAAATTTTGAGAGTCAACTTTACAGTACTGGGCATTTTTAGAAATATTTGCTTTTACATACAAGTGTTCTGAAAGATAGCATAATTAAATAAAATACTGTAAAGATGTCTATACCTGACAATGAACATGGGTTTGGAGGTTGAAAAAAACATAATTCAAGTACTTCCTCTTTAGAAGCTAATACAGTATAGCAAGTGATAGCTATTGGAATAAGACTATACCTTGCACATACTAGTGAGCGGGTAGCATGAAGTTCAATCTACTTCTTAAAGCGTATCTCCTCTATCTACAGCTCCATTTCTGTTTCCACCTTTGCTCAATTTTTATCTATATTACCCACTGGAAATCACTAAAAAACATTGTTACTGTGAAGGCATTTTTAACTGCTTCACAGAACTGGCACATGGAACAGGGATTAAGCATTTAAGCATGTCTTCTTGCTTACCCTTACTGCAATGCCACGGAACAAAACTTCAAGGCACCAGTTTGGTTCTTTTGCCTTCGCTTCCCCCCCTGAAAATATCATTTCCTCCAACACAATACACGTATCTAAATTCTGAATTCCACAAGCAGCACAGCTTTTTGGCATATCATGAATTGGTTTTAGGCCTTTCAAAACACAGATAAGCCAAAAAACATAAATATATATAAGACACAAGAAGCAGTTTTAAATTGACCTCCCTCATAGCTGTTTTGGCTCAGTAGGATTAATAAAAAGATGATATATTAAAAAAAAAAAAAAATCAAATTACCTCCTTCTTACATACAGAGCAAATCTACCAGGAAGATACTACACTTACTGTTGCTTCATTTAGAAAGCTATTTTTAAAAGTAATTTTAAGAAAAGCCTGTTTTTGAAGAAATTTTAAAATCTCATCAGGTTAATGACAGCTTAAATGTGTAATTCATCAGAAGGCAAGCAGCTAATAACCCCAGTACTAACTCTGAATAATCAGATTGTCTTATAAAGATTAAGATATTCTATAAAGAGTTTTGTCCACGTCATTGTTATTGCTGCACAACACAGTTTTACTCCTCCATCCCCCTGGAAGAGTTATAACTTTTGCACAGATGTCCAACTTGAACTTCTGCCATTTCAGAATAAATTTCTTCCTCTCCTCCTGGACCAAAGAAGAATCAACTTTACAACTGTAGATGCCCTAACATAGCTGTCACTGAAAGAATGTGACAAGATGCAGCCAAAACATACCTAAGAGCAGACCCCCAAAACTCCAGAGGTTTTCTGTCCATATCTGTATTTGTGGGCCTGATGCAGAAATTAGGAATAAAATAAAAATTAAGAATAAAAATTTTGTTCTGGAAAAGAAGAAAGGAAAAATGGGACATACAACAGTAAAACAAATTTCATAGTTGTTTTACACCTTGGTTCCCAAAATTTAAATTCTGAAGTGACTCTTAAGTCATTTAATTTACCTTAGGACAGCACAAGCTGTTACACTTCCTGCAGTGATATCTGTCTTCAACCTCATAACCCTTTTTTGTGCATCTGGCCAACTTACAGCCTTCAGATGACAGGCAACATTGATACTAAGAGACAGAAAACTCACCATTTCCAGTGATAACTCAGCCACTAGAACAAAATTGTCCACAATAAAAAGCAATTTATCACTTCAATTTGTTAATCGACTTCCTTACACTACTCCATCTTCCCCGTCATGCAAGCTTCTTGTCTTTCTTCCCAAACCCAGCATCCAATCTGTACTAAAATCACCTAGGTTTCTTCTGCTTACAGTAACCAAAGAGAATCTCTGCCCTTCACAGACAGTTTTTTCTCTAGTCCTCTTATCTTGCCATATTGTTCTTTTAATTTTCTAACTTTTTTGACAACAGGCTCATCAGTAAGTCTTTATCTCTCAGTAATCCATGCTTTAGAGAAAATCTCTGCTTCTCAGAAATAAGGGTGTGTTTTGCTTTCACCCATAAGCTTGCCCTGAGAGACAATTTTGCAATAAGCTAAGTCAATCTAACTGCAGCCTGGATCAACAAAGGCAGTTCACTTCCCTCTATTATTCCCCTTCCTCTTTCCCCTCTCACCTCATAGTTGTTCGGTTCAGCCAATCAATCCTTCAAAAGAGTGATTATTTTTCTGTCACTAACTTCCTGAACCAGCCCTCCACAAGTCAACCAGTGCTGCACAAGGAAGTGCAAGCACACAGGAAAGAGTCCGATTGCTGGTTTTGGCAAGAGCTTGTAGCTAGATTACCTTCATTATTTTGTAATACTGCATCTTCAGATATTCACCCACAATCACTAAAATGACAGTTCCTTCATTTTTTTTTTCCTTAGTTTTACTGTTTCGCTTTGGTTGTTTTAATTCACACATGAATGGACTCAGCTGTCTGAGTAATTCAAGTAAATAAATATGATCACTGTACATCACCATTATTTACCAATTACTATGACAGCAGCATTTTATATAGCATGTTACATTTCCTTCTCTATTCATTAACATGAATGGTAAACAGTACTAGGTTTAATACAGAATGCCATAAAACTCCACAAAAACATCGGTTTGCTGAAGACTCCCACTTGCTATCCTTCAGTCTTTCAACCATCCTTTTAAACCTTTTATTACAGTTACATACAATATTCTATGAAGTCAGTCACAAGTTCATCTATTGAGTTGAGTGCATACAAAGTACAGAGTAAGAGGGCAGATTTGGGAAGTAAAGTAAGCAAGAAGTGTAACTCCTGAAAGATCAGTGGAGTATCCTGGACTTAATTATTTTAACTGCAGAACTGAAATATCCAGACACTGAAAAACCAGTACATTTGGGGACTATAAGCCAAAGTGTGGTAAAATTGAGCTGTGGGTTTGCTTGGCCTCTCCTGACTGCTCTGGACCCAACATGTTGATTCTCTCTTCCATTATTTGGGGTTCTACATGGGCCTGCACTCATCAGGGAGCCGCACAGCAAAGCACAAGATTATTTTCAAAAGAAATGAAACTTATGTTTTCATATGTATTTTTAGTGTTTTAGACAGTTAAGCTGATCACTTAATTGCCTCTACCAATCTAAAAAAAGAGAGGAAATGCTTGACAGGACTAATTTTCTATAAAACTATGTTGTCCAACACATGTAGCATATTTCTGTCCTTCAATGCTTAAGCAGCTTTTCCACCACTTGCCTATGTCTGATATGATGCTAATCAACAATTAAACCAGCTCATTGTTCATGTATAAGCAATCTTCCTATTTATGGGAATTCCCAAATATCTCCAGTTGCGTCAGAATGTCGCATGACAGCTTGAGATCTTCCCAGGATTTCTTTGGTTTAGGGTGAGATTTGAGATTGTGGTAACTTGCACAGCACACTCAACTGATTTTAAATGTTCATCTATAGCAGATGGTATTTAAATCTGGCTTAGTCAATAGACTGAACAGTGTATTATGACTGTCCCCCAAACAAGCATATTTACACACAACCTTTGAGAAAAGACAACAACACTAACAGTATCACTTCCATTTTCTCCAAGGGACCAATACCACTATTAAGCCCTCTTAGTCCTTGAAAGAACCTCAATTTCTCATACTACATTTGCAGTTTTTCCATCTATTATATACCCTAATTCGAACAGTCATTTTGACACTAAACTCATATTGGGCTCTGCTGACTCATTTGAGAACCACGACTTCTTGGTTGTCAACTACTCATAATAGATGACCCAATTTTGATTTAAACTTACTGCTTTCAGTGTTTACTCAATACTGAAGTTACAGCTCTTCTGAAATATCAAGCTATATACACCTGGCTTGCAACATCCTTTGTTTGACTATGATACACGATTAAGACAAACACTAGCCTATTCTAGCAATTTATTTTCTTTCTTACAGTTAATCCAACATATAACAACTCAGAAAGGATATGTGGGTTTTTCAGAACAAAAATCTCAATCTATAGATCAGGTAATACCTCAGTATTTTTATAAAATGCTTCCAGGATGCCTCCCCAGCTGAATGCAGCTATAAACACATTTTTTTCTTTCCATATTACAGAATAATCAACCCATTCACTCTGTTCTGCTAATTCAGACTTTATAGCTCTGCATTACCAGTAACACAACAAGGGAATAATCTCTCCCTTATAAAAGGTTACACTCAGTGACTTTAGTATTTGTACCATTTGATTTATTCCACGTTCCAGTAACACCAAATCTGTTCAAAGTATTTTCAGCTATACTTTCATGTTGCTTTGAAACCAAGCACTGGTTTAAAGTGTATTATATACAGATGCATAAAAACCAATGAAAGTTTTTCATATTCTTTGCAGAGCTATAACAGCATCCAGACTATGGTAAGAGAAAGGGCAAATGAGCACATCCAATATTAAACAGTATTTTCTGTAGTTTCATCTACTGCAAAAGGGCAGGGTCATCACAGGTTTTCTTTAGCTACAAGCCTCACAAACATTAAGTTACTCAGTTACTCCACGTGAGACTACTCTTGTATCTTCAACCCTAACAATCTATTGAAAGGGGGGAACAGTATTCCTGTATAATTTATATCAGCTGCTAAGCTCCTGGAACCTTTCTGCTCAAAGCAGAAAGCTCCACAAATAAAAACCTGCTTCCTAATTCATAACTGATTCCTAATTATGAAGAAATAATTCCTCAGATTCTTTCTGATTACACACTGATTCACTTATACAAAAAGTGATCTTTCCACAACAGGAATTCTTACCTGCTGGGTTTTCCTAAACTCTTCAAGTAATTTTAAGGCCATATCATAATCTTTCAGTAAGTGGTATGCAATGGCATATCCAATCCAGGAAGCCCGTTGTGTGGGGCGTAGTTGAAGCAGCTGGTATCTTGTCTCCTTCAGTAAAGGAAAAGCAATTTTAAAACAAGATGTCTAAACAGAGTTACTACACATTCATCATGGTTTACCACCAGTACAGCTCATATTTTAAAAGAACCTTTAAAAGCCCTAGGAAATTTTTTAAATTCTAACAGCATGAGGAAAAGCAGCAAGTTTCTGTCTTATAAATCTGGGGGATACATTCTAAATATAGGAGTCATGGCACAAAGCATAAACTCTGTTTGTTGGGACACAAAAGGTGTCATTTTCAAGAACAACTCTTAAGGTCCTAAATTATTTCCAGAAATAGAGCATTAAAATCTCAGAGAGCAGTTTCCATTAGAAAGCACGAGCTCACTGGCACTGAAAGAGCAGTCCCACTCTCCTCATGCCTAGGCACATGGTCCTCATACTGCTGCAGCAGTTCTTAGAACCTCTTCCTGAGTCAAATCATATCCTTAAGTCAGCTATTCCCTTTTCCCTTTGCATTAACAAATTCAACATCCTCAGTAGGGAGACCAACTAATGCCAAGCCCAGAGTCCAGTCCTCTACTTCCCATGAAACAGCCAAATCAGTTCAGCTATTTTCAAATTACTAACTCTGTTTTTAGACAAATATTAACATTTTAGTTATGATAATAAACAACACTGGGATTCAAGAAATCAGTCATCATGGGCCAAGTTACCCACATACTCAGAAGAAACATGACAGTCTGTTTCTCACAAAAAACACCTCAGCATATGCACCCAAAACACCCTTCGAAGTACTTCACATTAGCACAGTAAGTACTCCCTTTTTTCTTTTTGAGTGAAAAATGAGTTGAGAACTAGTTTTACAAGGTGATCCACAAATCAAATTCACAGAACAACTATTTCTATTGCTGTTCTCAACATTATCTGGAGCTCTGCTGCAATATGTTTTCATGCTTTCCTAAACAATAGTTTAAAACACTTTTGAAACAGAAAAAAAGGAGCAACAATAGAAGACTTCATAATGAAAGAGAACAACGAGGGAAGGTTAACAGCAATAAATAATTCAAAGAGAATACTTACTCTATATCCTTCTAAATCCCTCATCTGAATCTGCAACAGAGAAAGATCTCTCAAGATCTGTAGATTATCTTTATCTAGTTTGAGTGCATTCCGATAACACTTGATGGCTTCATCATATTTCTTATCTGAACGCTGCAAAAGACCATAGACGTGCCAACCTAATGCACATTAAGGAAGATACATTTACAACGTTCACAAAGTAACTGTCATGCATTTGTGTTACAGTCCAAACAACTTGACATCTTCCTTGAAAATCAGCACCCTGATAAATGCAGTTTGATTACTGCAGCCAGACTTAACTGACACATTTTAAAATATTAAATGCTTCCAAATAATTTGTTAAGTCACATTCACAAACCCCTGAGCATTGTTATACAAATTAAATTATCCGAACTCCACAAGACCATAAGAGTTATTGCTAGAGATTCATTGTTTAAAACATGCTACTGCAATTACGGTACAAATTCTTACTCACAGAAGTGTTTCATTCTAGCAATACAATTGGTGCACAAGTTCTACTTTTTTTCTCTTGCCTATCTATAACCTCGATTAGACTCCAGATTTTAGAGAGCTCCACTTTATTCATTGTCAAAGAGAAATCAGCATTTCTGTGCATCAGAAGTCTTTGTCACAATCTCAACATCTCAGATTTCCATCAACAGTATGTCATAGTCCAAAGATCAGGTTTTGTACTGCAAAGGATACAGACATGACTCTTTACATCATTACGAAGTCCTTTACGAACAAATTCATACGCTTCTTCCTTCTTCCCTAAGCAGTTCAAGGTCAGTCCTTTCATTGCGAGCGTCTCTGTAAGAAGCATTATATACTTATGTTTCTGACTCCCCATATGTCAGTTTCACAGTGAAGATATCCTTTGAAGTTCTTACACAGTGAAGTTCCCCATTAAAATATAAATTTAGATCAGGACAGCAGCCTAGCACAGTTGAAGATAGCTGGATGGAAGCATTTCCTTTCTTGAAGTGAGTCTTAAAAAGACCACTGCAGAGCACCATACAGATGTGACGAACACAGATAACACAAACTTTTATTAATTTAAAAAAACATCTAATTGGCTTTAAGGGAGTTAACAATAAGCTGAAGCAAATTTAAAGAGCTTCTGAATGTGCGTTTAAGTTCCAGATAGGCAGACCAAGAAAAAAAAATTCATTAGACTGTGTCACACCATAACGAACAAATCTGTCAGTCAGCTCCACTGTTACAGACTGCTTACAAAGCATTAGTTAAGGGAAGAGTATTTTCTGCTATCATATTTGGGATCTAAGAGACCTTCTCAATGTAACAGCATTTTTATCAACATTTTGAGAGGCACGAGATTTCAAATTCACATTTCAGTTTTTTTGTTAAATAAGAGATCACTTGTTTTGGCCCCTGCCAGAAGATTAGTACAGTACTCTGGTTTTCCTCCAACTGCAACCTTTTCCTCAGTATTAATGGCAACAGCCCATGACCTCAAGGTCAGCTATAGCAGCAGTTTGAGGTTTTATTGATAGACCTGTTTAACATTTTTTCTGTAAAAATGCACCTAAAGTGAACGATGACCCAAAATGAGTCATGTGGGGCTTTTTTGTCCTCCATCCATGCTATAAGAACAGAGAAAGATAGAATGATATCTTCCAGACAATATCAAGAAGCTTAAAAAAGAATATCCCCACTGTGGGAAGAGGGCCAAGGTACTCCTGCCTTCCCACACCAAAGAGATAACTGCCCAGCCACAGCAATCCATCTGTTTGCCACCTTCTCACTAAACTTTTGACATTCCTAGTCTCTGAAGTTAAGTGTGACAACAGTGCAGCTTTCCATCAGATCATTTCGCTGGCTTAGTTCTGCTTCAGCTGTTCATTCCAGGCTTTACTCCCAAGCTTCAAAGCCATTAGTGGCTCAGAGCCCAAGTAGTACATGGATTGCCAAGGCAGCTAGTTGTCCTGGAAAAGTTTAAGAGGCAGCAAGAGCAGGAAAGACAGATCTGTGTACAGAGATGTTACAAAAACACAAGTGCTAGTAGAGATGAACATATCAGGTCAGAGCTGGACAAAGCAATCTAGCTTTGAGGCATCAAAACTTTTATCTCTAGGGAATTAATGAAGACAAAGAAACAGCAGACATTGATGGAAGCACGAAAAGGACTAGTCAAACATTTTGCCAAGATTTGACAACATCAAATAGGAAAACAATTTTATTGATACAGTACAGATACACTCAGTTTGGTTGCTTCAACATAAAAAACCCAAGAAAACTTTCCCTGTATCAGAAGGAAAGACTGTCTGAACCCTGTAACAGAAACCTGTAATACAGTAAGACTAGAGAAGCTTACTGAGGATGTAAATAGAAGTAAGATTTTGCTGCCCTGTTTCCCACAATACTTATCAGAACAGGATCTCCAGATTCTGTCTTCAGCTTCAAGTCTTAAGAGCAACAGTGTTACACTTAACTCTGCTCCTTATAAGTAGCAATTTGTATGCAGCACAGGAAATTTAAGAGTATGAACTTGAGGAAAAAAAAAGGCAGATTTTTAATTTATTGGCAGAACACCTTCATGCAGTATCCAAAAAAAGGCTGGGCCTGCCTTAAATAGGAACATAAGAAAAACCCACACTAGCATTCTGACCCAGAAACCTAGAAAGGCAACTTGGAAGCTCCACTGAAGTGTGCTTCCACCATATATTTTGATCTTCAACATCCCACTGCTAGGAGTTTTTGACTGAGCTACAGTGGAAACTCGGTCTGAATACACAAAGACTGAAAATCCCGAGTAATTATTCAGTCATAAGGACAGAATCACACCCTGCAACAAGCTCCTTTCTTTGGTATTAGCATGAAATAGACTGATTAAACATTTAAGCTCATGACAGGAGAAAAAAAAACAAATCTTGAGTCTGCAGTTACCTCCATGTTCAGCAAATTTTGGGTTAGAGAGGATCATCTTGCAGAACTTGAGTCCATTTTTGTACTGCTTTTGTTCGTAACATTTCTGTAAAAGAGGTGAAACACAATCACTGAAATGTGTTTAAAGCCAGAGTACCTTAACACACTATTACAAATGCAGCCGTTCATTCAGCAAGGTATGGGGATCAGATCACCAACAAGCTCTAGTCAAATATGGCCATTCATATCACATTGCCTTTGTTCAGCACTCAGAACATGCAGCCAATATTCTACCTCACGATCTACTTTTTTATTAAAAAACCAGTAATTCCTTTTCAACAGAAATAAAGGGAAGTAGCAATGTCTACTTCGATTTAGAAATTCTTAAAATGGAGAGCCAAGCTAGAAATCTTGACTCAACAGGACTTTTGAGAAGAGTTAAGTCTTAAAGAGTCTAGATGCTCCTTTCAGCATCCCATTTCCCTGGCCTAGTCACCTCCCAGAGCAAGAAATAAGACAGAAGACTTTCCTAGTTGCCAATATAGACTTTTGGAAAGAAGAGAGAAAACTGAATTAGGATAGACCAATCATAACCTCTGAAATCTCTACATAGATATCAGGGTGGGAGAATTTACCAGGTTATTAAAAAAAATAAAATATCTAGTTTCTACCTACCTGGAATAGTACAGCTAAGGGCTACTTTTATATTTACTTAGAATATCATTTACCTAATTACTAGGTAAACTGGCAAACAATGTGGTTCAACTGTGGAAACATACAGAAGAAACAAAACATGCGAACCCGAGTCCCTTTTCTTCTTTAAAAAGATATTACTTAAGTCAATAAGGTTCTAGTAATTTAAATCAGCTACTGATCACTACAGTAGATCAATAAAACAAGTTATTTAAACCAGTTAAAGGCAGGCTTGTATCGACAAACATGAAAATTATATACGGTCACTTAAGATTTTTAACTGCAGGAAAACCACCAAACCAGGCTTAGTTTGGCACCATTTTCAGTTAATAAGGAGTATTGTCCTGCTGTCATTTAGACAGCTATTCTCAGGAGAAACTATGTCATTGCAGTTATGTGCTTGAGTGTTTTAACAGTCTCTCATCGATCATTCCCGCTCCATCAATCTTCCAGGACAGAGGTAAAATCTGTGTTAAATTAATACAGAGTGCAGTAACTCCTTTGCAGTCAGAACAGATCATTACATTGCTTTCTGGGCACAAGCAACAGAAACATGCCTGGGATCACTTCTGGGTAATCAGCTAAGGTGACAAAACAAGGGTCCCCCTCCAATCTGTGAGGAAGGGCTTAACTGCAGACAGTTTTTAAGTTCTTGTTGCCTGAAACTCAAGACACCTGCAGTTAACCATGACCAAGTGCAGACCAAATCATAGAATAATTTAGGTCAGCAGGAACCCTTGGAGGTCATCAAAACCACCTCTCAAAAAAAAAAAAAAAAAAAAAGAGAGAGCTAACTTTGATAGTAGATCAGGTTGCTCTGCCTGACTGACTTATGGCAGGATGGCCACAGGGTTCCCCTTAAAGGCAAATAATTATACTATGGGAATTAACATCTAAACAAAAGCAACAGAAGAGCTTTGAGATTTTTTTTTTTAACTGACAACTAGCTTCCACACCTTATCTGAAATAATGCCGGTTGTGGCAAAACTTGGAGTCCCTTCTAGGAGAAGGTCAAATTTTCCCATTCATCTACTTGCTTTGTTAACATAAGCTGCTTAATACAATATTTTAAAGAATCCTAGAAAAATACCAAGAATGCTCCAACTATGCTTTCTAAACAGGTAAGCCTAAAAATAACAGAATAGTGAACATTGATCCACAATTCTGCAATTCTTGAAAGTTCAGTGAAACTCCAAATATACAGCAGTGCTTAACCAGAAGCTATTTGAGTCAAGTGTGCACTTAAAATAGATCCATTATCCTTGTTCTGACATTTTTATCCAATAGAATTCAGTTTCAGGCACTGAATTTAAGATAATTATAGACAAATGTGATTTTTGGAGAACAGACAAGATTACATTTTCCAAAGCCCAACAGATGAATGGGAGAGAGAAATTAATGCACTCCACATTGAGAGGAAGACTAAGTTCAATATTCACAGGTTTTTTGGCTTGCTGGTAAGATAACCAGCATACTTTGTTTAGGTTGAGAAAAGACCTCTAAGATCATCAAGTCCAACCTTTAACCCAGTATTGCCAAGTTCACCACTAAACTATATCCCTAAATGCCACATCTAACATGCCTTGTAAATAGCTGCAGGGTTGGTGACTCAAACGCTTCCCTGGGCAGCCTCTTCCAATGCTGGAGAACCAATTCAAGTGAAGAAATTTTTCCTCATATCCAGTCAACCTCCCTTGGTGCAATTTGAGGCCATATCTATCTTGTCCTGTCTCTTGTTACCTGGAGAAGAGGCTGATCTCCACTTTGCTACAGCCTCCTTTCAGGTAGCTGTAGAGCATCATAAGATCATCCCCAAGCCTCCTTTTCTCCAGGGTAAATAATCCTAGTTTCCTCAGCCTCATAAGAATATACTTGTACTCACAGTGCTTGTCAATAAACAGTTTAGCCCAAAACCAGACACAAAGCATTTCTTGACCACCTGCTTGTCAAAAGACAGTCTGACTACAGAAACATAAGGAGCAGGAAATACAACTTTGTGCATTCCATGCTTATCGGTCAAGTCTTGCTGGTTAATCAAAAGGTGACTTACTAGCACCAGTGCCCCAAATACATATATGCACATGCATTTGGAAATAAGTTCTGTATTTATAACAATACATTAACTTAAAAGTATACCAATACAAAAGGGCTTTGCTCAGCAATACAAATTATTTGTCTCTCATCACATATACCTACACACATGCACACACTGAAAGGTTGACAGATTCAGTGACACGGGCAAGCTTTTAAAGCATCCAAACCTCATGAATGGACTACTTTCAAACTTCTCTGTCAAAAAACTACAGATGAGCACACTATGCTCCACCCGCAATTTGTTTACAGGAGACCAGAGTTAAATGGTACATGATACTATCTTGTTTTGTAGTACAGATGGGCATTTCATAGATGAGAAGCCTGATGTCTCCATACATGTTCTCAAGTCTTTTTAGTAATCAGGGCAAATGTAGCTAAAATACATGCATTAGTATCTGTCCTACTATATTAAGTCTTTGGTTTACTAAAAGCTCAAGTTAATATGCTGAGTTGGCTTTTTTTGTTGTTTGTATTTTTTACATTGCCTTACCTGTTGTTTGTATTTTTTATACTACCTTTATGTGATGCTCTCCATCACCCTTTTATGGCAATCATTTCCTGCTAAAACTAAAGCCAAATCATGAATGTTTACACACTTGAAACCTCAAAAGGAGATTCCGGCAAAGCCAAAGTGTTATCCAGAACTCTTGCTACCAGATGCTCCTGGAAGGATGTTACCCCCTCTGGCAAAAATCTCATAATTATTTATTTCCTTTTTCAACACCAACTCAAAGATATCATCTACGTGCATACTTTGCCATACAATTAAGCTACACATAATTTTTATACTTTCAGGGGAGTATCAAGTGCCTCTACAAAGATGTCAAATAGGAATTGCATCTAAGAAGTACCTAAGACTGTAAAGGTAAAAAGTAATAGTAACAAGAATAAAACTGAAAAACTTTAGAAGAAACTAAAGAAGAAACTTTATTCCTGTATTACAGTGCTTTGCTGCTTCTATTTAAGGAACTGCCACTCACAAATTCTAATTTATTTTTTTGCATGATGTCATTTTTTTAAGGACATAAACACTTCCACCCTTAAAACAGACAAACCCCCCTTTGACTACTAAATATAAACAGAATCAGGGATCTGAATCACTCACTAACATCACTTATAAAACAGGACTTCATGTATCACTATTCAATCACATGTTATTCACATGTACATTAAGTGTAACTGTTTATAACATCAGGTTAATAAAGGGATTCTTTTACAAACTACATCTCCCTAGACAAAGCATTTGCTACTTTGAAAAAGGCCTTGCATTTAGAGAACAGCTACATGTTTCACATACTGAAGCCACAGTTTAAAACACAGTTTGGCAATTTTGTGGCTGAACAACATCTCATTATGGTCCTCAGATATTAACACTCACTTCTGAGAAGTCCTCTAACAAAAAAAAAAAAAAAATCTCAACTAGCTACTCAGAGACTGCAGCAATCAACTCCCTTCCTCACTTCATGGCCCTGAATGTACTAAAATGACATTTCATAAATCATTTTCACGTGAAGGCTGGATAAAAGGTGGTATCCCATTCAAAGAACGAGGACAGCTATCACATCAAACAAAATAGCAGTGTTACACACAGCACTCAGGTTTCCTTGATCAACTTAAATGTTTTACTAATTTTAAATTATTTAAGATGGTCTGTGACTAACAAAGCTGCAATGAAGAGGGTCAATCCAAATTTTCCACTGACTTGTCTCATTGTGAGCAAGTGTAAAGGCAGCTTATAAGAAAGACAGAGACAACTTTTTAACAGGGTCTCTTGTGACAGGACAAGGGGTGATGTTTCTACACTAAAAGACAGTCAATTCAGACAAGACATAAGAAAGAAATATTTTACAATATGGATCGTGAAACACTGGAACAGGTTGCCCAGAGGAGTTACATATGTCTCCTCCCTAGAAACATTCAAGGAGCTCTCAGCAACCTGCTTTAGTTAAAACATGTCACTGTTTATGGCAGAGGGGTTGAACTAGATGGCCTTGAAAGGTCCATTCCAAACCAATGTACAGTTTCTTTAAAAACAATACCACAATTTAAAAATTGGTTTTGCTGTCTCCTGACAAGAACTTATCAAACACAAAATCCAAACCACTGCCAACATTTTAACACTATTCTCAGATCCTCCTGTACAGCTCACATTCTATTCATATAGGTCTGCACATCAATAGGCTGCCTTGCCAGAAATGTGCTGCAACATCAGAACCAGCAGTGTGAGAAGTAGGACTTTCAACTGGTGTAACTGTTTTTTACATAGCTGAATAAATACAGCTTCAAGCTTTATTAGAAGAATACAGAATAGGAATATTAGGTTGGAAAAGACTTATCACCAAGTCAAACTGCCAACTCCACCAACCATGTCTCTAAATGACACATCTACGTGCCTTGTAAGTACCTCCAGGGTTGGTGACTCAACTACTTCCCTGGGCAGCCTCTTCCAATGCTAAATAACCCTTGTGAAGAAATTTTTCCTCATATCCAATATAAACCTTCCCTGGTGCATCTTGGGGCCATTTCCCCTCGTCACATCACTTATTACCTGGGAGAGAAGACCGACCTGCACCTGACTACAATCTCCTTTCAGGCTGCCGTAGAGTCACCCCTGAGCCTCCTTTTCTCCAGGCAAAACAGACCCAGCTCCCTCAGCCACTCCTCCTAAGACTCCTTTAAGTTAATCTTCCATGCTACTGTACTTCCATATAATCCTGCTTGCAGACCTCTCAGCACTTGAAAGTTTCAACATTCTTCTTACCAGGTAGTGTCTTCACTCCTGTTGCCAACATTTTGGTGTAAAACTTGGCGGGGGGGGGGGGGGGGGGAGGGTGGCAACACCTAAGAGTAGTTTAAAAAAAAATTACTCTTAAGTCCTTAATGGTTACATCTTCAATTTTTTCAACTCTGTGTCTGCTGTGCAACACTGACACAGGTGCTGCATAAGGAAGGAACTCAAGAACTAAATGTGGAACATTAGAGCCTAAGGAAAAAGGACAAGGTTTACACACCAAGCCTTACAGAAAGAATGTTGGAAGTCTCTCTGAGTCACAGTGGTGAACAAGTTCAGTAACAAAAAAAAAAAAAAAAAAAAAATCTCAGTTATCAATGACTCTGATTCTGATCAGCAACTTTTCCTGGGAGCTACTTGACAAGTATTTAGGGGCTGATCAAATTACTAATACACATTTCTGACCAAAACCAGGTACAATCAATACAGCAACATCAGCACACTGTCAGTATTCTTAATTGGCATTTAACACTGGGACCTTTTAAAAAGCCTTCCTTGTTTTATTGCACATCTGTAAAACAATGCCATTTGCACCTAACAGATAATCTATGTTTTTCACTGATAAAATTAGTTGTCCAAGTACCTTTGTTAGATTTCAGGCAAAACTCACTATATAATGTTTCTACGCTAATAAATGATAATTACTAAATTATTCACCAATTTGACCGCAAGGTCTGACAGTAAATTGTTTGAACTATATACGGTAAGGTTCTGAAAGAGTTTGGCATGTTGGAAATGCTTCTCATATCACAAAATATATGGATACTATGTAATACTGATACAGGAAAAGAAAGCATCATGATAACCACTAAAGTCCAGAGACAGACTAGGGACCTCTGCATGAGGTTTCCCAAACAGCAATCCTCTCCACACTGATTTCAGTCCACTGATGTTTCAGAGAACGAAAAATAAAAACAACTATCAGCTGGAAGGGGCTTCAGCTCATGAAGGCCAAAAAAGCCCTCCCACAGCATCTTAGACTTATAGTCCCAGGACAACACTTCCAGTGTAACAACATGTTCTTCCACCCATTTCCCATGCCTGGGCTGGTTTAAATGTAAATTGGCAGGAGAAATGAGCCCAACTCAAGAGATTACAAGACAGAGTTACAATTTACTAAAAAGAGTAAAATAAATACAATTATACAGAGAAAACTTGGTTTGAACCCCCAAAGACAGATGGATAACCCAGCACCCAGGGACAAGAACAGAACAGTGTTTCTTAGCCCCCGTGCTGAGAACCACGTGGCCCCCATGGGTGCAGAGCAAAAGGAAAGGAAAATCTGTTGGTTCGGATGATGGTCACAGTTCTGTTGAGGTAATGATTGCAGTCCTGTCGAGAGTCGCAGTCGCATTCCTGTCGGAGTTTTGGTCCTTGTCTTGATCCGACAAAGTGGTACCAGAAGTTCCAAAACCCAAAGTTTATATATGCTCAAATTCAGGTGGGAATGCCCAGGACAGGGAGCTTCAGTATGGGTGATTTAACTCTGTGAGTCACGGGATATTTTTGGAATCTTTGACGGTCTAGGTCATTGCAGCTGCCTATAATGCCAGTCCAGTATGGCCCATTAGCAGAGATGACCCCTCAGGCTGGGTGTGAAGTGCAATGCCTCCCTGGAGGGGAGTTATCTCAGCTGAGTCGGTGGTGTGAAGACAAAGAAACATTCCCCTGCCTCACAGCATTTTTTAACACCCAGCTTGTAGCCTGAGGTGTCAGGTGTGCCCTGGGCAGCCGCTACAAACAATCCATTTATTAACAGTCTATCAGAAATTACATAGAGGGTGTAGAATATACAGTTTTGGTTATAGTCACACCATGATAAACTGATCCCAATCCCTGTAACTAGGACAATGCCCTACAGGTATATTACACATGCACAGACACCCCCACCATCTGCTGCTAAGAGCAGTTAACCTTATCAGCTGAAAGAAAAAGAGGAAAGCAACTTAGATATATCCTTTCTCACTTCAATTCTCAAAATGGACAGGCCACATCATTCTTCTCCAGACCCAGGGACTTAGCAATGCAGAACGGTGCTGAGTCACATCACAGACAGTGGTGTACAAACAGAACAAGCTGCCAGCATTATACATGGTAACATTTTCAAAGTACTAATGTCACAGTAATATCTAAGCTTTCATTATCATGATTCTCTGTATACAACAGAATTGTTTCCTTTAACCAGCTTTTCCCAATTATTTAAGTTCAAATCTACAGAAAACACAAAAACACCACCACCTGCATTATGTACAATAACAGTTGTAATCACTGCTGTCTGTATTCTTTATTATCGGCAGAATAAAACTGATGTATTTATTATTTGAAAGAACATGTATGATAAGAGAATGTTGTTTCAATATTTACTATCATAGGCATCTTTAAAAGCCCTATAAACTATACCTCTTTTAAAATGGGAAGCTATGATCAATAAGCTTGCCCTAAATTAAGACCTAGCCTAATTTCGTGCTGCACACACACTCAATACTACTTTAATCCCTAGAATATCCTTTGCTTCAAAAGAGCAGAAACAAGAGAACATAGAGCAGAAAGAGCTCTTTCTGAGTAGTTAACATCTGTAACTTTGTCACTACTTGAGGCAGTAGTGTTCTCTACTATTCATGAACATGCACGTGCCTCTGCAAAGCATAACAGCAACACTAGAAACTAGACCCTGTCACATATTTTTCATTAGTTTTCAATCTGCACTTGGTGTACAAGTACTGGAGAGACCCATCTGCCACATTTCCTGGGAAGAACTGCAATTTGCCTAGCAAGAACCCAGACCAAGCAGGTGGCTCCACAAGCTAGTGGAACTGCATCTGTGAGCAGTTAAGTAAATTAAACCATGAACATCAGCACTGTTTTGTGGGACTCGATACATACACTCAAAAATAAACATAAGGCTTTAAAAGTTATGCTTTTATTTAGACATCTTAAAGCAAGTTCAAGATAACTACCAGTGTAAATTTCCAATTTCATCTCAACATCCCATACTCAATTACACAGTGATTCAGACAAAAAGTTGCATGAATTATACAGATTTGTCCAGAAAGATCAGACCCACCTGGTAAGATACAAGTGCTGGATGCATAAACAGACCCTTATGAGTAAGAAGTGCATTGTTGCAGTTCTTACAGAATGTTCAGCCTCCAGCTATTTGTATCTCACCAATCCTCTGAGCCAAAGGGTGTACCTTTACACACACAAAAAAAGCAGTTGCCCACACACATACCCTATGGCATCCAAACCTCTTCTTAGCTAATACATCATGCTGCAAAGAGTTCCACAGTATAACTACCTTTTTGCTAAGAACTTTTTGTTAGAGCCTGCTACTCTGCAGCCACTATTTCTACCAAAATAAAAAGTAGGCACGATAGCTTGAACATAGGCAAGACCCTCCTTAGCTTCTTGTCATAGTCTGAGATTGCCCCCCCCCCCACCCCCCTCCGGGGAGCTGGGGGGACTAGAGGTGATTTGGTGCCAGGGTAGTTTTCCCTGGAGGGCCAATCACCGCTCGTCTTGTTCGTTCCTGCTGAAAAATCAGATATACACAACCGGGCGGAAGTTGTTGGCAATCAGTCTGCCTGGCTGCTGTTGTGTCTGCTGCTCTGTGTGTGTGTGTGTGTGTGAGTGTGTGTGAGAGAAGGCCAGGGGTGGCAGGACCCCTTTCTTTCCCCTCTGGGGGAGAGGGGGGCCCTGTGGCCCACAACTCTGCCTAAGCCAGGGTTGGAGGCATCATTGGAGTGAGTGTGTTTGTTGTGAAAGAGACTCACAACATAAGGTAAGTGGGAGAGAGAGGGGCAGGCCTTGAAGCCAAGCCCTCTTTCCCCCCCCACCTTTTGCAGCTAGACTGCAGAGGGGGCCTTCTTTTATTCCTCTCACTGTAAAGTGGAGGAGAGGCTCAGCATTGGAGCGGAGCCAAGTGGACGGGCAGAATGCAGCCCGGTGCCAGGGAGATAACCCCAGGTGAAATTGGAGATGGACCAGAGAGAGGCCCGGAGGATGTCCTTGCAGTGATTTAAACGGAGGGCAACCGAAAACTCGGAGGAGGAATGAAGATTCCAGGAGGCATATGTACGATAAGCTGACTGAACTACAGCAGCACAGAACCGAAGTATGAGAGAGAGAATCACACAGCAGAGATGGCACGGAAACACGGAGAAAGGACTCAGAGTTATCTTCTTGGACTTTGTGAGGAAGAAAAGACTTCAGCAAACAGTTGGAGGTTGGTGGGGGAACCTGAACACTCCCATGAGAGAGAGACCGGGTACCTATCAGCCCTGAAGGGCTTTTTCCTGGACTGAATTGAAAGAGAAGCTTAAAAGGACTGACAGAAGTGTATAATATTATATATATAGTTGCTTTTAGTTTGTATGGTATTTATTGTGTAGAATAAATGTATATACACTTCCCCTTTCCCCTACAGAAGCCTCTTGCTTCAAAGTTTTCTCTTCAGAAAGTTTATCTCTGTTGAGATAAAATTGTGGGAAGGGGTGGGGGAAGCCTGGAAATTGGATTTTGGATTTTTATGGTGGCTCAAATCACCACACTTCTCCAGATTGCTTATAACTTCTGCATCTTCTGTTCTTCCGTTTGGTAATTTCATACTTGCCTCCTTCTTCTCAGGAGGCTTGGGGGCAGGACCAGGGGAAAGAGTAAAGCACACAACACTGCAAATGTACACTTGCAATGTACTGGAGCAGTGGCATAACAGCGTTTTTCTTTTCCCAGTATTCAGTGGTTTTCAACTACTGCACAAGAAAACTGTTTTAAAAGAACCTCAAATATCCCTAAAACTGCAAATCTTAGAGGCAATCCATCTTACAGCCCACAGTAGGTCCGTATTAAATTAGGATTTCCAAATAATTTATAACCAATTTCACTTGTTATGACTCAACTTACTCTAGAAATGTGAAGTACTTCTGCATATTTGCAGGTGGCCTTCACTTTTTGTGCACTGAATAGTTCAGTACAACTGAACTCTTCTTGCTATTCATTGCTATAACCACCACCAATTAGGAAAAATATCCAGCACAAGGGGAATTAACTCTGAAAAATTACCATTTTTTAAAGGAAAATTCCTGTATGAAAGTCCAGAGTGAAGAAACAACCAGCATCATTCCATAGAAGTCTGCTTTATGAGCCTTTTATGACAACCTTCACAAACTCCTTTTGAAAAATTAAAACAGGAATATTTACTTAGGATAAAGTCTTCTCCAAATCAGACTCTCTCAAATTACTGACAAATTTGTAGTCTCATCTTCCCTTATGAAAGTCTTACTAACTATAATCATTAGTCTGTTATCTATCCTCCACAACTCTGTCATATTAGAAGAATGCAGCTGGTCAGGCATCCTCACCACCTCTCTTCAAAGTCCATATGAAGGAAATGGCCCGCACTCTTCCTAGGCTGCCCGTCCTTAGCAGCACAAGAAACAGCCACACCACTAATCAGTCTTATAAGTTACACCAAGAAGACTTTACCTGACTGCTCCACACTCCTCTCTGTAAAAGAAGGCATCTTTAATGACTTCAAACACCCACTACTCCAGTGGTGGATTACAATGGCTACCTCAGAGATGTTATTCATCTCATTTGGGGGGCACTAATTAGCATAACAACATACCTTCACAATTATTGAGTTTAATAGTTCCGTAACTCCCCCACATCATTACTAGGAGACTGATTATTTGCATGCTTATAATCCATTATTATTTAATTAAGTAAAAGCTTAAAAAAGCTCTTAGAACTCTACAAATAAGAATTAATTGAATTAACTTCTACAAACACTTGTATATTTATATTTTATCAAAGAATAAATTTCATAAGATTATTGAAGAAATTATGGAACAAAAAGGACACTACAGAGAAGTTAAACAACTCCTCAGACAGGGCACTTTAAATAACTGCTAAGATCTCCTCACTTCAGAAAATGGAAATTACATGACTGAATGAACTATGCAGCAACAAGACACTGCTGCAAAGGGATATACTTGTGAACTTTTTGTGTTTTATTACTTGAAGTCAACTGCAATTAAAACAGCAAACCTTATTTGATGCAACAACAATAAGTGGAATTCACTAAGAAATCAAAGGATTAGTTATTTACAGTCATGATACTATCCTCAGTTATTAGACATGAAACAAATATCAGGTAAGACCTTATACTGTGTGTTACCTGGGGACACCAATAGTTACTAGAAGACACTAAGCATTCCTTAAAAATAGAAACAATTTGGCAAGTAAGCCAAGAAACTACTACAAGAAACCCAAGGCTTTTCCCTAAAGCACTTATAAAGACTACTAACTGTACTCTATCCAGACAGAGCTGATTTGATTCCATAAAGCCAATGTTTAAACTAACTCTAAGATTAGACACGGTTTACAATCTGGATTCTAGGGTGAAGGGGAGGAAAAAAAATAATCAAAGCAGCTTAAATGCAAATGTACTCTCAAGGCAAGCTTACAAATCTATTTTAAATACAAAACACAGAAGATCTGCCTAAGCTTACTAGAAGTAAACACCCAATACACATTACCAAACTTCAACCTTAACAAGAAACATTTCCAAGTTACCACGAGTATGTGTTTTAGACTGCATCTGCCCCATTAACTAAGAAAATCACCTGAGCTGAAGTCTGATTTTAGATGGTAAGAAACACACCAGCATTCCTGTATTAATTCTTGTTTATGATGCCTTTCTCTTTCCATGACAGGGGAGCAATACCTCAGATACTTCATCCATGCTTTCTCTGACACTGAGAAGTGGAAGATAAAAGCTTGAAGCTGCTCAGCCCCTTCATCCCGAACAACATCACACCTGCAAGCACCAGCAGATCTTCCAGAGCAAGAGCAACTAGTCTGAGAAAAAGTCTCTGCAGAAGAGTCTTAATCCAAGCCTAAGAAACAAAACAGACTTGGAAGTCAGGACAGCAAAAGAAATGAGCTCTAGCACTACCTTACAGTAGTCCTGAGCAAACAGAACTATTACCTATGCTACAGTTGCTACTACTTCCCTAATCACCCAACTGCTAGTTTTAAGTCAGCTTCTTCAAGCACTGCCAAGCATGCATGCACACAAACTGATGTGGCTTAGAGACTATTTACTCAGCTTCTTGAGCAGACTTCACAGCTTCCCCTGAACTCCAAGAGGCCACAACACTCAGGGCAGCTCTGTCAGCTTGGTTGTGGGCATCTTGTTCAGACCGTTGATAACCTGTCTCATATGTTACATACACACACCACGTCACTCACTCTGAAGTATTTCTAATGCTCTCCAAATGAGTTTCCCATTTCACAACTGCTAATTCTCTGCAGAGCATTCATAAAAATACTTAAGTCTTAATATATGAGTACAGTTTCCTTGCATCTGTTCCATTTCATTAAATCACTACATGCTTGTAAGGTCTTATTATACAGCCACCCACACAATCCCCCAAAATGCCCCTAACTTTTGAAATTATTAGGGATGTTACGGGCATTTTAAGTATTCTGGCAGTGCCAAAGTAAGCAAGAGCTGGATCAGTTTAAGAGCCTTTAGCACCACAAGCTATACTACTACATTAAAATACTGAGACATGTCAAGCAGCCAAAGGGTTCTCTTTTTACTATGTAGACATTAACATTCCAGAAAGAGAGTGCATCCTGAAAGAGAGCTAGCTAGAAAAAAAGTAATAAGAAATTAAGTTTCAAGAAGCAACAATATATGAAGAGCCAAGCCAACAGTTTTGTGATTAACACTTTAGGAACTGTGATTTGACACTACACAGCACCACCTAAAGCCTTCTGAAAGCTTTGAAAAGAAAGTAAATCTCTGTATCCACTGAAGTTTTATGCATCCCTCTTGTCCTTGCCTAAGCACTAATTCACAAGTTTTATCCACTGCTTAATAAAAAAAACCCCTCCGTCTAAAATATGATCTCCCAAAAAGCCCTTCAGTTGAAAAAACTTTAGAAGTGACTGCTACTGTGAACTTGTTCGCTACTAGTGAGAATAATCACTTAACTGTTCTAATATTAGTCATTTATTTTTAGCAGAGAGAAAGAGGAGTGCTAGAATGACTTACTAAGATGCATACCATAAGCATACAGTAGGCAACAAATCCCCATTAAGAACCATTAAGTTTTTCAAAATCTGCACACTACCCAAAGCAGGTAAAAGAAAACAGCTCTGAAGCACCTGCTGAAATGCACCAGCTCCATACTGAGTACACAGGCTTACACAGTGTTTTGAGCTCAGCTTCCTGAAGCCAAAATGCTCACCTCTCAATCACAAAGTTATTGAAACCAGCCAAACCAATTCAGGGATAACTCAAGAAATTTGTGCCTGCCAACAAGATTACTTAGTGTGCTGCACAGACGTCCTCCTCCTGCAGACTGGCAAACTGACAAAAAACACCTCAGTTTTGTTGAGGCTGGAACTCCATTACTATCACACTGACAAGTTCATGAAAAGGGGAGTGTGTTTGCTTGTGTGGAGGTTGTGTTTTCTTCTGGGGAGGGAGGAATAGGGGCTTTTTCTTTCCATAAAATGTTAGCATTTTAAAGAATACAGTGATTGAGTACAAACTTGCAGCTAAAGTGAGCTCCTCCTTTAAAGTTCTCTCACAAATACTCAATGTCCTCTAGACCCTGAAGTCTCAAAGAGCTCAAGTTGCCCAGCACATAAGAGTTATGTCTTCCAAAGGACGTACAGAACCAGGAAAACTTCAATCCGCCAGACGTCTTCAACTACATTCAAAACTGCTGACAGAGTGAAATTGCTTTAGCGTGGCCTCTACACTGAAACCGACACTCTTGCTGGAAATAAACCACCGATGTAGATCGACTCAGCAACAGCAAAGCCCTGCTACGCCTGCCCCCTGCTTCGAGGTCTCCTTCTTCCCCGCTCCGCAGGCGGGAGCGGCGGCGCAGCCCCGGCTCGCCCCGCACTCCGGCGGCGGGCGGGGCCGGAGGCGCCCGGCGGCCCCGGGGAGGTACTGGCTCCCCTCCTCCTTCGAGCCCGCGCCCGGTCGGGGGCCACACCAGCCCTTCCCGGCCCCGACACGAGCAGGGGGGGCTCGCCCGGCCTGCTCGGCGGGCCTCAGACAAAGGAAGGAAGGAAGCGGGGACGAACCGGGACGAGGAGCCGACGGCAGCCCGGCCCCCCCCGGGCGAGCGCGGCCGCCGCATCCGTGTTCGCTCAGCCGGGGCCAGCTCCGGCGGCGGCGAGCGGAGTGACCCGGAGGGCACCGAGCGAGGCTGGAGTGCGGCAGGGAGGAGGAGGAGGGAGAAGCGGCGACGGGAGGAGAGAGGAGCGGGGCCGGGGGCTCACCAAGATCCGCTTAAAGAGGTTGCTCTCCTTGGGCGGCAGCGGCACGGACGGCATGGCGCGGGCGGCCCCGGGGCAAGCACGGCTGGCGGGGGTGGGGGTGGCCGGGCGGCTGGCGGTACGAGGGGCGGGAGGACAGGGGAAGCAGGGAAGGAATATCCCAAACTCGGCAGGGCGGCGGCAGCTCCTGCCCGAGCGGCGGCGGCTCTTTAACTCATAGCCCTGCGCCGCCCGCCCTCCGCGCCGGCTCCCCCGAGCCCCTCTGCGCAGCTGCCGGGGCGGCCTCGCCGCCCGCCTGACGCTGCAAAATGGCCGCCGGGGTCCCCTCCGCGCAGGCGCACCGCCGCTTCCCCCTCACGGACACCCCCCTCCTCCCGCCTGGCCCCAAGGCCGGGAGCGAGGATTCCCTCTGTGATTGCCGGCGTGTCGGCTGGAGCGTTCCTCTCTCGGCGCTTGGACGGCCGCCCCGGAGAGCCAGGCTGCCCGGAAGCCTGTGAGGCGGTGTTGGGAGGCAGCGAAGCCTCTGCTAACGGCGGAGCTCGGGGAGGCTCTGCGGGCTTGGTGTTGCCCTGACTGGTATTTAAGGAAACAACAGCAAACTTAAGCAGTCAGACTTTGAGTAAGCGGGGACGTCATTAGTGCATTTTCAGCAGTTGGTTATGTAAAAGTTCCCGGCACCATCCTGCATGCATGGAACGGCGGCGTTTATTCATCGCTTGGCTCTTCCGAAAATATGTTTTTCTTCTTGTTGTTCCGAGAATTCGTCCTTAAAAAACAAAACAAAACCCCCACAAAACAAAAAACAAGCAAACAACCCACAAAAAACACCAACAACCAGGAACACTAAAACCACATGGCCTGGGGCGTTATTTAGAAGGAAAACTGGTTAAATTGTCAAGGTTACAGCTAATTAAAAAGACCATCTTACAAGTGAAAAAAACCCCGGTGGCTTCAATTAAAATCTCTGTTTATGTAATTACCCTTTAAAAATATTAATTGTATTTTGCTATTTCTTAAGGTATTTTAATTCTGTAATAATATGGTTATCCTCCTACAGTCCCAGATGATGAACCTGAGAGATACCTGCAGTAAAGCAAGGGTGCAGAAAACAGGATATCACAAGAGTCAGTTAGAAAAACTATGTACTTAATATATCTAATTTGGTTCACAATAAGTAGATGACTGTGCCTGAGGATCCTGAGCAGCATGTCCTTGACTTGACACAAGCCTTGCTGAAGCTGATGTCATGATAGCTGCTTTCCTTTCAGGCTAAAGGAGGGAACAAGAGAGTAGACAATTTCTTGAAAGCGAGTAACCTGGATGTCAGCCTAACTTAAGAACTACTAACTAAGAGAAGAAAAAAAAAAAAAAAGATACGTTTAGGAAACTTCCAGAGATGAAAATAGCAAACGTATGGAGAATATAAAGGATATGCTTTCCTACAGTTCTTCTTAGCTGAACATTAACTTGTGGCCACTGTTTTTTGTGAATGATGGCTGGTTTTCATCGTGTTTTATTAATCTGTCTAGATATATGGTCTGTAATAAGGAATATCTTTATTGTATTTATTTCTCACTTTTTTGTTCTGGCATGCTTTTAAATTATGTCAGTCACCTGGGTCACTGAGAGCATTAAGTGTATTTTCCACACTCAGTACCATCATCCCCATACCACCATTGGCGAATCAGAGCTCAAATCAGTCCAGCAGTTTAATTACCTGTGTAGCCTCATCTCCTCCGACAGTAAGATTGACAGAGAGATAGACAACAGGTTAGCAAAGGCATATAGTGCCTTCAGTAGGCTTTATGAAAGAGTTTGGCGTAATAAACACTTGAAGAAAAGTACAAAGATCAGTGTTTACAGAGCCATTGTGCTGTTTACTCTCTTATATGGATCCGAATCATGGGTCATCTACCGTCACCACCTGCCACTCCTAGAACGCTTCCATCAACGTTGTCTCCGTACAATCCTAAACATTCACTGGTCAGATTATGTGACCAATACGTCTGTTCTAGAACAAGCAGCAGTCACAAGTATTGAGACCATGTTGCTGAGAACTCAGCTGCGCTGGACAGGACACGTTTTGAGGATGAAGGACCACCGCCTCCCTAAGATCTTGCTTTATGGTGAACTTGCCACTGGCTGCCGCAAGAGAGGAGCCCTGAGGAGGAGATGCAAGGACTCCCTGAAGCAACATCTCGGCCTTGGCCATATTGATCAACATAACAGGTCTACTCTGGCCTCCAATCGGGAGGCCTGCAGACACACCATCTGTAACGCTGCTGATGCTTTTGAGAACACACGCAGGATCACTCTTGAGGAGAAAAGACAACGCAGAAAGAATTGTATCTTGCAGAATATACCATCTAAGGAGTCTTTCTGCTGTGCCTTTTGCAACCGGACATGCCTGTCTCATATTGGCCTCTTTAGCCACCAGCGTGCTTGTAACAAACGTGGGTAGACTCCTTCCCAAATCTTCGTTCATGAAGCCCAGCCATGATGACCCAATTCACTCTTCTTTCTGCTGTATGGTATAGTAGTGTTGTACTGGGTCTGATTTTTACAGAGCAGGAGAATTGTTGACAGGGACGGACAACGTGGCTTTGCCCTGCAGCACCATTTTGAGAGCCTGTTTGTACCATGGCATGTCTTCAGCATTTTTTATAACTAGCTGAAGCCTTGAATTTATGAACTCTAGTTTCTGTCTTAGCAAAAGGCATGTTTTTGCCTCTGGTTGAGTGATAAACAGATGCACCACCGAGATGGGTCAGGCAAATATTATGCTAGGTAGACCTTTGGTCTGAAGCAGTAAGGCTGTTCTTGACAGTCAAAGGGCTCTGTTTCCCACTAGTCCAAACACTGGAAAGAATGCTGTCTGAAAATAGGCAAATTGCAAATAAGAGGCAGGGGTTCAATTTGCATTTAGATGTGTCCGTATTAGAAGTCTGTGTTAAAAGTGGCAAGAAAAGAAAAGTGGGGAGGCAATAAAAGAAACGTTTGTAGACTAGCTGAGAAAGAATAAACAAAGAAATGAGCTTTGCAGGGAGGCAGAGCTCCAGTTGAAAGTGAGGTTTGGGAGCACAGTCAAGAAAACTTCTTGTCATTTAATCCCACTGTGCTGGGCAAAACAAAGCTCTTGCTACAGGCTTTGTTAATAAACAGCACTGTATTCAAGAAGCGTATGATTCTGTCACCAGTTTGTTCTTTAAACAGAAGGAATTCAGAAGTCTGTTGACATCTGTTTGGGCTGAAAGGGGGAAGCAATATTAAAGTATAACAAGCTTGTGATTGTTGCCCTGTAGCTCACTTTACTCTGTGCCCTGTAGAAGTTGTGGCACAATGCTTGCACATTGCTAAACTCAGCTGGGGCCCCCTGAGCGAAAAAGTGCCTTCGTGTGGGCATGGACCTGCCTTCAAGCCAAGCGTGTTGTAAGGCCTAGAGCCTGTTCTGTCTGATAAGCCATTTCTTTGCTTCCGGTTTCTAAAGCAATTGGTAGGTTGGGATTGCCAGGTTTTAAAGTACAGGACTGCCATCTCTGTCCCAAATCCTTGAAGACCGTCTGTCTTTCTGCTGTCACTCTTCCCTTCTGCCTCCAATGGCCCTGCAGGCTGCCATGGTTGTTGAGGAAGGCAGTGGCACCCTGCTTCAAGCAGCCCATGCTCCATAACCCTTGGTCCTCACCAGCTCCATCACCAGCTTCTGCATCAGCCACACAGGTTTTAAGGCATCAAAACAAACCGTGAGAGGTGTGAAAGCACAGACAACAGTGCAATTTTCCGTCCCTCATACTCTGTTCCTATACTGCAGTCTAAAAGCGTACAGTAAACTTAGGGAAAGAGTGTATCTTACATGTCCAGCCTTTGTCTCGGCGGTGTGGCCCCTGTGTAATCTGCTGCCTGATGGGAGAGGGGGGATGTGGGAGTTTGTTATGGTCTCTATTTTCACAGGTAATTTGAAGAATTCACTCACAAGGCACAATAAAAATTGAACCATGATCACATTTAATCAGAGGATTTAATGCAAGAACCATTACTGGCTGGAGTAGAAGCTGATTTGATTTTCCTTCGCCTACTCTCTTCTTTTGAAACCAATTTTGAAGCAGGTGGTCTACTTGCAGTTTCATGTTCTTATTAGGTTCTTGGTTGTCCTTCCCAAGATTCTTAAGTATCTAACTGCATATTTGATACTTACCAATGCAAGTGTAATTTTATTATTTCATTTCACTAAGTCCCAAAAGTCATAGTGGAAGATGAGTGAGGCACAGCAGGGATGGTGTCCGACCAATAGCATCTCTCATGGCCCATCACTGCAGGCTCGGGCCTGGGGAAGCAACTTGGAGGTTTCAGGGTGCTGTTTGCTGTGGCCCTTTTGTAGATTGGACCAGTTACAGGGTGGGTCCTGTTCTCTTGAATAGCCTTTATCTCCATCTGCCTTGACTTCTGTCGCAGGGGGTGGAGCAGAGCCAAAAGCTGTCCTCAGGTCTAAGCGAGAAGTTAGTTGTCATTCATGGTCTGAAGTTTGATCCAAATCCTCCCCATCAACCAGTCTCGTTTTCAGTCTTTTGGAATATTTACCACACCAACCCCCAGTGATGTTTTACATGCCAAAACCCAAAGTTTTGCCTTTTTTTTTTTTTTTAAAGTCTTGTTGTATGTCAGTAGCTGGGAAAAAAGCTTTTTTTTAAGTGATTATAGAGATAAAAAAGCCAATGCTACTTAAGTATTTTGAAAATTTTAATTAGGGAGGTAGTTGTATAATCTGTTTAATACTATCTACTAAAATGTGTGTTTTTAAACATATCTTATTAGGAAACTGCAGCCAACTAACATAGTGATAATCAGAATGGTTAAGTTCATTAATATTTTGTAACCAGTGTTTGTCTTTAGTAACATAGTAATAATTCATTTTAAATAGCTTTGACATAAAGTGGAAATTAATGTTATTTTCTTCAGACTTACGTGAAATTAATCTTTAATAATCAGATTTGAAACAATGTTTATTTTCAGGCCATGTTTTGGGAAAATACATGGAATGACGTGTGTAATTTGTTCTGACTCTTGCCATTCCTCCCAAGGTGTTGCTGAAGTCAGAGTGTGTTACTGTGCAGCTCTGAGGAAGGTACGAAAACAAAGACCTATTTTTCAGGTCACATTCCCCATTTTTTTCTATTTCGGGGCTTGGGTTTCACATAGCAGAGCAGAGGCTGCCTCTCCTGCTGGCAGGGGTCAGGCACTGCCCGCAGATGCCGGTCCCGCCGTGCTGCGGAGGGCTGGCCGGCCGGCAGCACGCCGGGAACTCTGCTTTTCCGAAGGCATGCTGGGACTCGAAGTTTGCCCGCTGTACTTCCCGTCTGCCATGGCCTCGCGCGTGGAGGCAGGATCTGTGCGGCGCCCGTGTGTGCGGACGGTGAGTGCCAAAGCTCCCGGACGGGTCCGGTGAGCAGAGCTCGCCGCGCTGCCGCCTCCGACCCCCCGCCACCTCCGGGGCTCCCTGCTCTGGCTCCGGCTCCTGGCTCTTCCTGCGTCTCCCTGCTCCAGCCTGCCCCGTCCGCCCGTAACACCTGCACCGGGGAAGGGCTGCCAGGGGGGCTTCGTGCGGGGCGTTCAGGGGTTTAGCTCGGGGTGGCCGTGGTGGGGGGCAGAGGTGTGTGGAAGGTGGCCTCGGAGGCGCGGCCTCGAGCTGATCCTGGTTCAGTCTTTGTGCACTGAAACGCATCCTCCTGTGTATTCCTCTGCCTCAGTTCAGCTGCATGGAGTTACTTGCATCTTCGATTGCTAGAAATGGTTTTCATAACCTCTTAAAGTGTTCACGATATTGACAACTCTTTCCTGTCTTGAAATTACAGTTTTATAAATTATTTTTTTAATGAGACAATTGCAGTTGTCACTTTTGCTTACCGGTTTTGATTTGTGATGTGCACAAGATAATTTTGTCAAGTAAAAAAGTTATTAAAATCTGTTTTGGAAAGCATTTAATAGGTCATTTACTGCTCATAGCTCTGTAAAAGCTTCATATGTGCTTATTTCTGCACAAATGTAGTGCAGCAACATCTGTCTGAGAAGAAGATACCTGTTTTATTTAGCATAGCAAAGCTGTTTTGAAATTTCTGACTTCATTGAGGGTCTGTGTCACGCCATTACTCTTTTTTTGTTTTAGGCATTTAAAGCTAAGAATTTTAATTTCTGGGAGCTCAGGCAAAGCAATACTACATATCTATTATTATTTGAGTACATTGCTTCTTAACTACACCAGTAAAAATAAGTTAGATGGTTACAATTAATATGTTTAATGAATTAATTAAAATAAGATATAACATTAGTATTGTAAAATGGAGTTAATGATGGTTAGCACTTGACCAGACAAAAATGGCCCATGCTGACCTGGAGCAATTCCAGTATCATCAGTAGCATTAGGTCTTTTGGAACTGAGTCCACTTATGCCCCTGAGCAACTAAATCCAGGATTGTAGATAATGAACCCAATTTGTGCCTTTTACTGTGTTCAAGGTAAAGGGAACAGGATCTCTGCTACAGCTGGTTTTAGTCACTAGAGCAATCCATGAGAGGTATAATTGGCTTTCTGTACATTAGAGCAGTTCTGAAATTACTGCTGTGGATTCAATAGCACCTGCTGGCTGGGGAATCTGGGAAAGTGCAGAAGTAGAATAAAGGTCCTTCTCTCCTTCTGTAGATAGTAAAACAGGCATCCAGGCAAGCAGGGTGCAGTACTTCTGGTTTTGCTGCATATTGCTCTTTCTTCCTTGTGGACAAATGGATGAAAGTAAACAGGCGAGAATAATGGGTGAGTTGAGTAGTTAGAGTGTCACAGTAATTTGTTAATAAAAAGCCTGAAGATGCATAGAAGGTCTTGTCACTGATAAGTGACATAATTGTGTCAGGAAACTGAAATGTATGTTCCAAGGAAATCCTGCTGCAAAAATGTTCACGCTCTTATTTTCTCTGAATCCACTTCTTTGTAAAAATCAACAGGCAGATGGGACTGTGGCAATGGCAGAGTTATTAGGGAGCACTTCTTTGTTAAATCTTTTCTGTGTGAGTAGTCCTAGAATACGGATGATTTCAATTTAGTCTTCTTGGCAGACTCTTGTGCTCCAATACAAATTTTTAGAGCACAGTAGTAATTCATAGCATAGTTTGCAATTTTGATGATACAAAATGAAAAGATCTTTCCTAGAGCAGTAGTGATGCTAAGGGGAGCATGTGTCCTGAAAAACTGTAGGGCGAGTGTCTCAGAAAAATACAGGAGTTGTATTTCAGAGTACCTGCTTCTTACTCACTTTTTGGATGGAAAATATCATGTCACTTGCATGTAAATATATCATGGTAAGGAGCATATAGGTGACATAAAACACTGTTCCTATGTCTTACCTTCTGCGTATATGGGAGAGTGATTTCTTGCATGTTGCAGTCCTGTTGACTAATCCGTTGTGTGGTCAGCTACTAATGTCCTCCTGTCATGGTAGTGGATATACCTTGGCACGTAATCCTGGACATTTCATACATTCTATACATAGAATTGTTTACCTCTGGTATAGATTTGTCTTCTTGGCAACATTTTTCTTTTGCCAGTAAGGCATGAAATGGTTGGATTTTTCTGATGAGACATGTGGCAAAATGAAGCTGTTGTCTGTAAAGCCACGTCTACAGTAGCTTTTCCACAGCATAAATAAACCGTTTGAGGATGTGAGAGAAGAGACCTTTTCCAATCCTCAGTCAGTACAAGGGTGTTGCTAAGAGTTTAAACCGGGAATAATTTTGTCCATGACAGTTGCATTTGTGTTGGTGTAATCAAAACTAGGATTTGGACTTGATACAGCTCTTGCATTTGTTTGTTGTTGTGGTTTTTTTTCAGTAGAATGCTTTCTTTTTCTAGATAATAACACTGTCTACTTTTAATTTCAGGTGGTGGAAAAATAAGAAACAGAATGAAACCTTTCCAAAGGATCTATCTGTTCAAGAGCCTGCTTGCCAATTGCTACTGTCACAGTCAATTTCCCAGCTGTCTTTTCCCTCCCGTTGCAAAGAAGATAGAGTGTGTGGTGGGACTGCACAACCATGGATTTTGGAGGCCAAAGTCTTTATTGGACACAGCTAGATTCACTCTGTCTTTTAACAGTTGGCATAGGGAAATCCATCAGGATTCTCAAGCTTTGTGGAAGCATGAGGCTGTGCAGAAGTATCTGGAGACTTTAAGCAAGGAATACCAGCAGGTTAGTCATCTGTTAAATGCAGACACATTAAATGACTTTGAGCAAAGAACCCTGAGGAGAAGATGTGCTGATCTATCCCCCATTGCAGCTGCATTTCAAGAAATCAAAGAAGCTGAAAAAGAAGTTCAGGAGTTAGAAGCTATGTGCAGAGGTAAGGAGAACAGTTTCAAAACAGTAGCTGTGTTTGTGATAAACTTCATTGCCCAGCCTTTGAGAAAAGCTTGTGAGTAAGTTCAGCCAGCCCTGGAACACCCTCTGGTCCTCCCTGCTCCTGGGTTTTCTACACCCAGCCACATGCTTTCATTTTTCGTCTCACTTCACTTTAGTTTGAGGTCTTAATACAGTCAATTTAGGAGAGTAGGGATCGTCTGGAACCTTACGACCATCTGTCTAACAGAAATGGCTGGGAAGTGTTTGTATTAAGGTTATTTTTTTGGTAGAACCGAGAGCAGTTTGAACTGAAGCAAAGTATTTACTGAGCCTAAAACGTTTGATAGATGCAGACTTCAGCTGTGTTATTTAAAATGGGAGTCCATCTGGCTAGTTCATTGATATTTATTGACCAAATTACATGAACTTTCATTAGGCTCTGAATTGTCAGCTTCCAATATAAGCAGCAAAAGCTAGTATTTCTTTGAAAATATTTGGGGAGTCCTTTAAGGAATAAATCTGATGGTTGTCTAAGAAGCTGTTGCTTTTCAATGCTCTGCTACAGTAGAAGTTGAGGTAAAAAAGAATTAAAAATTGTTGCTGGTTTTTGTATCATGTGGGAATAAGAAAGTACATGGAGGATAAAAGAATTTATAAAATAAGTAGTGATGCAACATTTGGGAGAAAAAAACCATCGTTGTTAGAAGTGTGAGGAGGCACACACAGTAGGAGAGGAAAGGAGAAAGGAGAAAGTTCTCCTTTCCAAATAACCATTTTGGAAAAAATGGTTATTTAAAATGTTTTAATCCTCAAACCTCTCTAATTCTCTTCACTGGCGAAAAAAGGAGAAAGAGTGAAGGAGACAAGGGACAAAAATTTAATGCTGAAAAAGAAATATTCTTGAAAGAATAAGAAAGTATTAAGAAAACTTTGGGAAATTCATACTGCAACTTAAAAAGGCTATTTTTAGATCAAGTAAATATAATGAAGAATTTTTCCAGTTCCATAAATTATGATGTGGATGAATAGAGTGCATTCTTCTTGAAAGAAGGGAAAAGAATGGTAGAAAATTGCAGCCAATAAATTAATTAAATGGAGCCAAATTATTTTATCTTACTCTTTATCATGTGGCCAAGTTAAAACACAGATGTTCCTTTCATTTGACTGCTCTTTGTTTTCCATTTAGCTCCGTAACTGACCGTCTTCTCTCTAGTAACTGAATTCCTCACTATTGATGTAGGATTTTATATTTGCAACACTCAGTGAAGCAGAAAAATATTTCCCAGTTTGCCACTGATGATGTGAGTCATGGGGTAGATTAAATGAATTCTGTTTTGCAGGGAGGTAGGAATGGGATATCAGTCCTTCAAACTGTAAGCTTACTGGTCACCACCCGACCATTCTCTCACCTCTGCTGACAGCAGTTAATTTGATATTGTGTGTCTGATTGATCAATAATCATACTTTTTGGACCAGCTAGAAGCCTTTGATTCAGTAACAGTTTTAGGCTGGAGTTGTGACATACTGGCAGGGAAATTTTTACAGTTCTGAGGGGGGAGCTTATCAGTGTATACAAATACCTGAAGGGAGGGTGCCAAGAGGATGGAGCCAGGCTCTTCTTGGTGGTGCTAAGAAGAAGGCAATGGGCAGAAACTGATACACAGGAAGTTCTGTCTGAATATGAGAAAGAACTTCTTTACAGTGCAGGTGACCATGCACTGGAACAGATTGCCTGGAGAGGTTGTGGAGTCTCCCTCACTGACATCTGGACACAATCCTGTGCCATGTGCTCTAGGATGACCCTGCTTGAGCAGGGATGCTGGACTAGATGACCCCACTGGTGGTCCTTTCCAACCTTACCCATTCTGTGATTCTTGCCTTATGTACAGGAGATGCCAGGTTCAAGTCTTGATCTGACATAAATATTTATTTAAGGAAAAAAAACCCAGAGCATACATTAAAAACTGTGGTATGGAACAGCTGCTGCTGTCCTTGCCCAGGATACAAAGCTGATTCAACATACCAACCCATTTAGTTCTCGAGGGTTGCTGCTGAGACCACCAGTAAATGTGTGTGTGTGTGTGTGTGTGTTGGCTGCTGCAAAGAGGAGCCAGGCTCCAGATGCCCAGCGATGTGGAGCCTGCGGTACTTGTGCCTGCTGTTGGGATACCCAATTCCTGCTGCAGAGTCCAGAGCTCAGGTCCTGCAAGGTGAGGAGATGTATTCAGTGATTGAGTGTCCAGATTTATGCTGCATCTGAGGCAGACCTATGGTTTCTATGCTGGTCACAAGGGAAAAGGCTTTCTCCTCCTCTTTGTTGCTTTCTTCCCTTGCTCTCACTCCCAGCTGTTCAAACCTGTCTTCACCCATTCCCCCATTTGTGCTGGTAATTGTCCAGTTGTAATTTAAATCCAGTTCAACTTGGCATGGTAAAAACATGTATTTATTTAATCAGACTTGTTTTATATCTTCTGGTGAGTTGAATTGTTTTACTTTCTGATGAGTGACAGAGTCACTCCTCAGCAGGTAGAACAGTGGGAAGAAAGATAAAAAGGAGAGGATGATCCCTGTTTCAGCAGTGTTGGGTTTTCCACTTGACTCCAACTGTCTTCCAAGTTTCTACTTAGTGTATAATCTAGTGTTAAGTGATCAACATTTTTAGTGATTGTAAATTGGAGCCTCCGTAGCAGAAAAGGTTTGGAGCTTCTGTAAGCTTTACCTGAAAATGTTTCCTAGTTTGTTAGTAAGCTCTAAAATGTGGGAAGGGGCAGTCTAATCACAGGTAAAATACATGCTACTCCTTCCACCACACCAGGAAAATATGATCATTTAGTTAGCAATGGACATCACGGTTTGGGCAGTTCTTATTTGATATTTCGTGCTGGTAAAATGCTGCAAGCTTTTATGTGCTGCAGTCCATGTCTTTGAATGGCCGCGTTATAATTTGCTCTAAGATGGATGAGATTGGCTAACATCTATTCATGTTGTTGGAATTTAGAGCTAGACAGGAGAGATGAGAAACAACTTCTAGAGCTTGCCTTAGAAGAGAAGGAAACTCTGGATGAAAAAATGAACCTGTTGTGCAGAAAGGTGAGCCTGAGGTAAAATTTTACAGCTTTGTAAATAAAGATGTCAGAAAAATGTTCCTTTATGATCTTACCAATAGACTGACACTTGTGTTAGATGAAACAGAAGTCCAGCTTCTGTATTCTCCATGAAAAGAAGTGGCAACATTAATTGTTAGTAAGATTCTTAGTGACAATTGTGTCTTAGAAGCTGAGTATTTTAGTAATTTTTCTTACTTACTTGTCTGTCTGCAAATGCTGAAGGGGATTAAAAAAATGGTGAGTCTGCGCTACTGAAACCTAACATGACACCCTAGTAACTGTTTGTGGCAGCAGAACATGCATTCTTGAAAGATTTCTGATTGAAACCTTCCATGTTATCTTCAGCTGAAAGTACCACATGAGTGGGGAAATTAATTATAAACAGAGAAGCTAAACAATTCAGTGGGAACTTCTGTGTTTAAGCTCATTTCTATGTTCAAACTGAAATAATATGAAATGGCACTTTCTGAAAAATAAGACTAATGCAAAGATTGGCTGGATTAGCTAATACCTTTGTGTTCATAGGTAGATGGGGCTGACGGGGGTAACCTGACACCTGACTTTGCAGGACTGAATTTTCATGTGAATGCACCAGCATATCCCATTTCCACACAGACTGCACTGAGTTGCAATGGCCATTGGACAGCTTTTTAGTCCTACTTAACTAGCTTGCCAAAAGAAATTAGTGGTTGTGTGTGCTGAAGCTGTGGCAGTTGCAAAGGACGGCTGTAAATTTGATTAAGAGGAGATAGAGAGTCATGAAGGAGATAATAGCATTCTTTTTTTTTTTTTTCTTTTCAGCTTTTCCAGCTTCTAGTGCCAAAGGAAAAATACGATAGAAGTCCTGTCATATTGGAAGTGACAGCTGGCAGAACAACCGGAGGTCAGCAAAGTCCCTCCAGTGAAGATTGCTTCAAACCTCTATCCAACTTTATTAAACCTCTTATGGGTTGTTCTTAATGCTTTTTTATATGTTATTGGCATTACGTAATGCTTTCTAAAGATGAGCATTAACCTGTGTAATGAGTGGGGTTAGAGTTGCAGCGAAATCTAAAAACTGGTGACTGCCATTTTGTGAACTGCTATTTATGTTGTAGTGCCTTTATATTTTTAGGAGACATCTGCCAGCAGTTCACTAAAGAAATGTTTGAGATGTACCAGAACTATGCAGACTACAAAGGTTGGACCTTTGACATTGTGAACTATATGCCAGCTGAGATAGGTACAGTAGTTCTTCAGACATTCCACCAAGACAATGAAACTAAAGGCGGTGTTTCTCTGCTATATTTGTCACACACTTTTTGTCTCTCTAGGAGGGTTGCATCATGCTGCTGCTCATATTTCAGGAGAGGATGTCTACAGGCATCTGAAATATGAAGGAGGGACTCATCGAGTCCAGCGAATCCCTGAGACAGGCATGTCATCAAGAATGCAGCGTATTCACACTGGGACAATGTCAGTTATTGTCCTCCCTCAGCCAGAGGAGGTAAACTGTTAATTGGGGTGGTAAGGTGATGGTGTGTCCCCACTCACCCATTTTGGCATTGGACTAGGTGTTATTTAAAAGCATGTTACTGTTTTGGGGATTTCATCAATACCCAAGTGCTTTGTGCAAGTCCCAGCAAAGGAACCACAAGTGCTCTGACTCTGGAAGATGATATCCTTGGCTCTGTATCTTACATGTGTAAATGGATCATCAGAACCAACTTTGCAGAGATTTGCTGTTGCCTGAAATGGCATGTAAATGAATGATCATTTCATTAAGTGTTCCAGCCCCAACACTGGCAAGGCTCGCTGTAATGAGTAAGCCAATTTTAAATTACATCTTGTATTAATACAGGGAATATATCCAAGAAAATACTCAGTGTTGCATATTAATGTGATTCTGCAGGTCCTTTTGATTTTTTTTTTTTGTTCATTTTAATTATTGGTGTCCTTCTCTATTAAATCAAGGACAATCTCCTTCGAATTTGAATGAGTGTGTTGGCTAGTCTTTCTGAGATCTCACTGATCTCACTTAAACCAGATATATACACATAAAATGAACAAACTCAGATCCTGTAGGCTTTCCCTGAACCTTCTCCTCCTTCTTTGTAATACTTTTCTTGCAACATTGATCAGATCTGAATGTTCCTTTCCCATCCACTGAGCTCAAACTATGGTCCAGGTCATCATGGACTCATATTTCCAATGTGGCAATCCTTACTTGAATGGATCTGGATATACCTATTTTTTCCTTGGTTAGATGAGTCTAAGTACTGTTGCAAGAATCATTCAGGCTTAACTCATGAACAAGATCTTTGCACTGCTGTTTAATAGTAGTTTTTAAATATTTGCTTATTTCTTAGTCTCACTCCAAAGCAAGTGGTTTTACAAAACGTTGATTTTGTTTTCTTTCATACACACACACACACACAGAGTAAGAGTTTGAAAAAATAAGTGAAATATTTAAAGCATCACTTGCTTTTCAGAGATATTTGACACTGCATTTTTTAAGTTATAATGATTATAGCTGTTACTCAGGTGTAGAGGAGCAAGATTTTGAGAAGTGGTTTTTTTTTTTAAATGCTGAGTATCATTGACATTCAAATATTTTTAGAGTGAGGACAAAGTAGTAATTTTCTTTGATTCTAGGTTGATGTTAAAGTGGATCCCAAAGATTTGCGTATAGATACATTCAGGGCCAAAGGAGCAGGAGGGCAACACGTTAACAAAACTGATAGTGCTGTGAGAATTGTACACCTTCCCACAGGTAAGTCTGGCTGTGTTCCGTACTTCTAATCACACGAAATCTGTATCCCGAAAAGAAAGCTGATGAATCCTGCAAGTTGTCTCTTGCAGATTGGGCCCTATACCAAAGAAAGGAAGTAGCCCTTTCTGGTTTCTGCCCCTTTTGTAGCAAGGCAACATGTGAGAAAAGGGCTGTGTACCAGTGGCACAACAATTACGCCAGTTTGTCTTCAGAGGGAGTGTTTAATGAATACACTGTCTTTGAAGGATGAAAGAACAAATGGAGGGTGACAGAGATGGGATGGAAGATGTAAATGATTTGTGCTGTGTGCTCTGTACCTTCAGGCATAATGGCCACTGGCAATCCGGGGCACGCTTCGCTTGGCTGAAACCTTTGTAGTTACATGACTGATAAAAAAGACGGCTTAAAGATTTTCATTCAGTACTAGATAATGCTATCATACGTCGAATAGGAGGGAAAATGTATGCTGATGGGAAGGTATCATGTAGGCCAGACCACTCTGTCTTTCTCAGGATTTGTTTTTATTGAAATTCAGAGAGCTTCTGTCTGTCCAGATGCAGAATCCCTTTAAGCACAGGAAATTCCAGTAGTGACCTGAAAACAGCTGTTTCCTATATGCCTTTTTCTTTCAAAAATCAAATGAGAAGTAAAAATAAGTACTACATTTCTTTTAAAGACCATTATTTTGCCTTATTTCATTATTCATAGTTCAAGACGCACCAGTTTTGATTGGGAACCTTTTTCTGCCAGAATAATGAATTTTCCAGTCTCCTAGAGCTTATCTGGACTAAGACTTTAAAAACTTGTGTTACACTGTTTTATACATGCTTCTGTAGACTGTTCAAATTGCATTTTTAACATATGACAGCTAATTGGAGTGAACTCATTTTCTGGAGGCAAGGTCAGAAACTTGTTTGCTTCATGAAATTTTAAAATATCCCTGATTTTTTATAGCACTGAACAAAGCCCTCCAGTGCAGCTGTGACAAGTTTAAAAACACGCTAATGGTTCTGGCCAGTGTGTTAAAATGACTTTTTATCCCACAGCTGAAAGGCCCTACAAACCAGCACTCCAGTAGATTTCATTTGCCTAATGTGTTAGAATTAATTTAGCTTGTTTGTTCTTTGTTATAATGGGCTTTTGGTCTGAGTTCTTGAATCCCTCTGTAAAGGACTGGCAGTGGAGTGCCAGCAGGAGCGGTCACAGCAGCTGAACAAGGAAATAGCTCTGCGGACACTGAGAGCTAAGCTGTACCAGCAGATAATTGAAAAACAACTAAGTCAAGAGCAGAGCGCCAGAAAACTGCAGGTGAGGACATGTGATGGTTGAGATTCAGAGGGAGTACTGTGTTGTAGATTTGTTTCTGATCTTTTTGAGTGATTGTGACAGAGCAAGGAAGAGTGTGTGTCTAACCAGGTGTGTTTACAAGGGAAAATCTTGTGTTTTAAAATGGTAAGTCTGTTTCTGCTTATCCCAGTTCCACACTATTGTAGACTTCTCAGGCAATGAAAAGAGATGTGTAGCTGGAAACAAAAGAGTCAAAAGAATAACTGGAATTATCCAAGAGGCAAAACTCAACATCATATATTTAATGTCCCTGTTAAGGCCAGAGTTACACAAATAAAGCATCAGTAAAAAGTTATTTTGTGTGAAAAACTACGATCAGAAGTTCTCAGAAGTTTCTAAACCAGAGTATATGATATAGCCATTCAGAGGTTTTGAAAGAAACAAGTAGATAAACAATCCTGCTACTACATATGTAGGTAGAAGTATATTTGATGTGGTTTAGGTAACCTTTTAAGGAAGAAACAGCTTCCCTAAGAGTTACCTCAAGTTAGGCTGCGAAGTGTGCATTTCTCTCAAAATGTCCTGTCATTCTTTGAGTATTTTCCCATCTGTGGTACAAAATTCAGCAGTGATCAATGGGAATGAAAAACTTTAGAATTAGAAAATTACCTCCATATTTTCCAGCTTAGCTATTTAATCACTAATTTCAGGTTGCATTTACATGTATTGTTCCTGCAGAGTATTCCCCCATCGTTGCAAGCAGTGAGCCATTTAACTTTTGTTATTAATTTCAGCTTGAGAGTCTTCAAAGTTGCATAAAGGACTTAGATGAACCTTTATATAAATACTGTGGAAAATCAGGCAAAAGTGACTTACCTTTCCTAATATCTCAGAATTTATCCCAAAAATCCCTTCTTTTGAATTACACGTGTTGAGTGCAGATGAGTGCTGCTTGCACTCTCGCACTTTACCACTAGAGGGTAACTTAACCTCTCACTCCTAATTTACTCTTTTGGTGCTAATTTCCGATAGCCACGCGTTGACTGTGCTGCTTCCGTTATTAATGGAGATACTTTCATAATTTTTTTGTGAGAGCTATAATCCAAAAAAAAGGAAAAATACTTACATTTTGGAACTAAGGACTCATATAGACATATCTCTTGCCTTACATGACTTTTGAGAGTTAAGTAGTTCTTCCAGCTACAGAGCTGGAACAGAAATGTGCTGGAGGATATAAAAACTTGGCCTGTGATACAGAATCACAAACAATACAGTTTAGTAATGCCACAATATTTAAAAAACCCCCATATGCTAAGCCAATGATTGCTAGGTTTGTGGTTGAAAGAGGCTCATCCATTAAAGTTTATTCTAAATATGCTGTTCTAGAGAAGTACTTGATTTTTTTAAAACATAACATAACAGAATTTAGTTTTTTCTGCTTTGCTACAGTTGGGAACAAGAGCCCAGTCAGAGAGAATTCGTACTTATAACTTCACCCAGGACAGAGTCACTGACCACAGGATCTCATATGAGGCACGCAATATCAAGGTAATGGTTGCTTATGAGAGTATTTAAAGTTAGATACTTAGGTGTACCATAAGAAGAAAAAATAATTTAGTGAAAACAATTTAATATATATACATGAAGAAAGTAGCCAGTTGTGCTCTGACAGAACAATGTAGATTTAGAAAGCTTAAACTTTCTTTCCTGCCTTCTTGTAGTGTTAGAGATTACTGACACAGGCTATAGCTCACTGGCCTACTTCTCTGTGTATTTCTCTTCTACTGTATGAGTGGAAAATGATCAAGCATGTAGTCCTCAATGAGCTCCATGAGTTTCTCGGCCAAACTAGGCAGGTGACATTTGAGATTCTTGAAGCATAGTACATCCAAAAGAAAAAGCTGACATGAGGGACTTTTTATTTTTGTTAAGCCATTCTTTTCTCCTCTTAAAGCTGAGGTGAAAAACAAAAATACTTTTATGTTTGCCTCAGAGGCCAGACTTAAAAGAAACTGCAACTGAATTGTTTTCATTTTAAGATTATCTGAGATCTTATTTCTGAGTAAATATCTACATATGGCTTGAATCTTATTGATCGTTCAGCCTGAAAAAAGAGAAGGCTCCGGGGTGACCTAATTGCATCCCTCCAGTATCCAAAGGAAGCCTACAAGAAAGGTGGAGACTTTTTACAAGGGCATGTAGTGACAGCACAAGGGGGAATGGGTTCAAACTCAAAGAGAGTATGTTTAGATTAGATATTAGGAAAAAATCCTTTACTGTGAGGGTGGTGAGGCACTGAAACAAGTTGCCCAGAGAAGCTGTGGATGCCCCATCCCAGTAAGTGTTCAAGGTCATGTTGGATGGGGTTTTGAGCAACTTGGTCTAGTGAAAGTTGTCCCTGGCCACAGCAGGGGGGTTGCAACTAGATGATCTTTAAGGTCCTTTCTAACCCGGGCTATTCTATGGTTTCATGATTCAATTTATTGCAGTTTTTTTTAAAAGTGAAAAAGACTCCTGATAATGGATTTTTGAGTATTAAATTTATGTAAATGTTTTGAATGTCAGAACAAAGTTTAGGGTGATCCCTTGATATTTTGGCTTAGGTATCCACTTACAGCACTTAGTCATAAGTGCTATTGCATAAGGAGCAACGCCTTTCAAACTGCGCCCACATGTGTCCTGGGTAAATCCAGAGACTGCAGGGCATGCTCAATGGTTTATATTTAATGGAGTGCAGAATACATGGTGGAGGAAATAGTTCCATGATTGCATAAAGGTGACTTTTCTTAGTCAGTTACTTTGTGCTGGGAGCTCGTTACTTTTTTGAGTGAAACTGGAACCATAAATTGCCTAACAAAAGTTAGTTGCACTTTGCTTGCAGAACAGGCTAGTTTTTGGCACAGACAACAGCATTAGAATTAGGTTCTTCAGTCCTTGATTGTTCTTATAGGGGATTTTCATGTAAGCGCATGGGTTACATGAAAATATGGTGGGAAGGCACCAGTAGCTCCTTTTGTTGCTACCAGAATCAATGTGCCTTTCACAGGCAGCCAGCCAAGTCCCACTGCTGTCCACCACGTGTTGCTTTCACACAGGCAGAAACTGCAAGAGTGAGCAAGTGGACAGGCTGCAGAAAAAGAGCATTTCAGGGGCTCCTCATTGGAGTAGTCAGCATTTCAGAATAGTACTGAAGTACAGTCAGTAATGCTTTTGTCTGCTTTTTTTTCCATAGGAAATTCTGTGTGGGAAAGAAGCACTGGATAAGCTAATCAACAGACTACTGGAGTTTGCAGAGATAGAGTCTGTCACTGAATATCTAGAAAATCTGCAGGCTTCCGAAGGTGGAGGCTGCTGACAACGATGTGTAGAGTTAAACGAAAATGTTGTGTTCAGTAGCGAAATAAAACAGGTGTGTTTGTTGGATGATAGGTTGATTAAAATCTATTCCTCTGTTTCTCAATGTGTGATACTATTCTTTTTATGTTTTGGTGCAAATGGGTTGAATTTATTACAGTAGACGTGGCAGAAAAGAACAGGCTTGAAGTACTGTGTGCACACTCCTTGCATCTCGGCAGCTGGGCTTTGTTAAGCTGGTCGTCTTGACTATATTACAGCTGGAAAGAGACAGAATCGTGGTGGTGGAGCAGGGAGTGCACTTTTTGTTTTGGGGGTGGAAGATGTTCCTCTGCGGGTGAAAGAAACTGAGCTCCCCCAACAGAGTCTAGAGTCTGGCCTCCTGAACGCTACTTCTTTTTTATCCATTTATTGTGTCAGCTTCCTAAATGAAATCCCTTAAAAATAACTTTGTATTATGATACTTTAGAGTAAATATACAAAAGCAAAGGGATTGATCTTGGTCAAGGGGCCAGAGTGTTAAGAGAGAATCCTGTCATCTTTCTTCCAGCCTTTCTTGGGTCAGCTTAGGGTGGCACTGGACCTTGTGCTGTGGTGGTGTGTAAAAGTACATGTTCTAGTTTTAAACTAAGGAATAAGAAGCAGCTCCCTGCTTTTTGGCAGAGCAGACAAGTTCATAGTGTAGATGCATTTTAGCAAACCAGGTAGCTCTGGAATTCAGCTTCTGCCTTGATGTCTTTGTCTGCCTGTCCCTGAGGGTGATGCAGATGTCTATGAGCACACTTGGCTTTACTGGGGCTTGGGTTTATGTTTTTCCCTACGCGCGTGTGGTGCTGTGTGCTGACAGGCACCGACCGGAGGCAGGCAGACGTCACACCCAGTGACTCAGGAATACTCCATGTTCAACGTGACACAAAAATAGGTGCTCTGCTGAACTCAGTTGACTTGCAAGATCACGGTGTTTTCTTTTTATCCCGCTCGTCCTAGGTTCTGTAAAGCTCCTCTGCACAACCTTCTGCACATGAAGAATCAGTTTGTTGTTATGATTTAAATTATGCCTTGCAGCTGATTTATATTTGCATATGTATTTTGTAACTATGAATGATACAGTGTGAGAAAATATCAGTTATTTTAAGAGAAATAATACTGAGTTCTCCTGAATGGTGTAGTTTTTACTACTGTATATATAACAACAGTTTTAACATTATGCAGCTATATAAAGAAAGACAGAATTTGTACCAGGAAGAAAGCAGGAAAACTATACTCATTTCCTCAGTTCTGGAATTATTCTTCAGTTCTTTTGTGTGTTCCTATCAGCAAGCTTTGTCTGACAATTTCTGACTTGCTTCCAACACTTTAATTACAAAAGCTTCTGGGATTTGATTTTTTTTTTAATTGATAGCTCTGTAAATCAATCAGGAAATGTATTTACCATGCAATCCAGTATTCATTTGAACTTTGACTTTTTGCAATAAGCAGTTCAGAATTCAGAAAAAAAACCCTCCATGAAGATCTGCAACTGAGCTTGTACTTCTGCCATACTGACAGACTGGCAATAACAAATATGATCAGCTGTAGTAGGAGAGTATCCAGATAATATGCTTATCCAATTACCATGCTCACTTTTGTTACACAAACCAATTTATTTTATTAATGATATCTCTTGAATAATCTTAGAAACTTCTTAAAATGTACACATTTTAAATAATCAGATTTCACTTCCAGGATTAATTAATACCTATGAAGTACTTAACTATGAAAAACTATTGAAACACTTAAAAAATGGTCCTCATTTATTTTACTGGAAGAAAGATGGTCATATTTCTGCAGGACCTTAGGGATATTTGTGATTAATTAATTTTCTGTAGTCCTTTTTTGTTGCTTGTTTGGTGCAGAGTGATGAGAAATGGAAAAGCAGACAGCAGCTGCCCTCTTCTACTAAGTTTTGGATGTCCCAAAGACAGGCATTGAAATTCAGCAGCTAAACCCCTTCTGCCAGCCTGGCCTGGGAGATTCTGGAGATTCTTATTAAGCTTCTTCTGCAATCACATATATGTGTGTGTGTGTGTGTGTGTTAGCAAAATATGGCTACAAGAGAATTCGGGATAGAGCAGACCTACTTCTACAGGAGGTCACTGCCTGCAGTGCAGGAATATTTGCTTCTCCTCATTGAGAAAGCATTATTTGAAACTGTTTGCTCCTAACTTAAAAAGATTCGAAGCCGTATTTTATTCTAAGTTCTTCCACCTTAGTCTTTCTGTGGGATGTAAGAGCTGAGAGATTGTGATGGGGTTTGACTGTGGGCTGGCACTTGTCCTCAAAGAAGGGATGTGGGGCATAACACTTCCATTTCTGAGGTGCTTTCAAGATGGAATACTCTGAACTTGGGCTTTTTGGTTCCTACAAGCAATCACGACTTCCAGCAGTGAAATCATCAGCAGGAAAAATTACAGTAACAAAGCACAGGGAGGAAAAGGGGTAACAACTTCTTGGGGGCCAGTGAACAGCCCCTGTGGACAGTGTGATAGAGCAAGAGCAGGTTCCTCTGCTAGAAACAACAGCTTTCTCCTGTAGCTTTGCATTTCCTTGTCAAACAGTGTTACAACAAACATAAACTACCACCTATCTGCCTGGCTTCCCCTCCCCACCATCAGTGTGGAACTGGACCCTTACCCACAGACGTCATGTTACAGGTGGTTCAAGGCACCAACTTCATCGCTCTGCAGATCCTGTCCATTGATATGAAAAGTAGTACCTCGATCTCTTTCCTTTCCCTGCTGAGGTCTTGTGCAGCAGCATCTCACTCAGCCAAGAAGGAAGCCAGACAAAAGCTGTGTGTGCCCTTGGAAGTAGCCCTTTCTATGGCAGCGGAAAGATGGATACTTACCTTCTGCAGAAGGAGAACAGCCCAGGTAGCTCACCTTGATTACTTCCATTTAGTCATCAAGTATGTATCTAACTCTCAGGGCACTGCTCATTGTTCTTTAGATGAGCAAATTTGTAACTACTGAATCACAATCTGTCATCACAAAGTTCTTATATTCAGCTTTATTCTGAATGTTACTAACAGTAACTGCAACAAACCTTACCTGAACTCTATTACAAATAATTTTTTAAATAACAATTTTAACCCAGGCCTTTTATTACTCATAGTTGGTGCACAGAATAAACAAATTTGCAGTAACCACTTAATGTGCTACAGGAAGGCACCCAGACACCATGTTGGTGACCAAAAAGTATTTCTTTTAAGAAGCATTTCCATATTTTTATTATATATTTTATATAGTTTTTATATATCTATATAGTTCATATTTGCCTCAGGCCCCACTTTTACCAGAATATGCACCCATAAATCTTCCAGGTTGTCCTAACCCCCCTGAACAGATGAACAGTAGTAATGCAGATTGTTCAAACGAAAGCTTTATTCTGTATTTTCATATAAACTCCACATCAAGAGCTTGCAATATTTTGTAATTGCAACTGAGAAGCAGTTGAAGATAAACCAGCTGTTTAACTTTGCAGATGTTACTTATAAACTAAAACAAGCACTCTTCAGTCACCCCACACAAGCCATTAAAATCCACTCTCATCATCCCGTGTCTGTACAATGCTCTCTTCTGGTTTTTAACATAGACTGTTTCTGGTTTTACATGTAAAATCAAACCCACTTTTGCTGACGCTCTCTGGGAATCCTCTTGGGCAAATTTAGCCTTTTTGAGATTATTATTTGCAACATTTCTTGCTTTGTACAGAAAATTTTATTCAAGCTCTACCCTGAAACATTTCACAAAGCTAAACCTGTTAATCACACAAATGGTTAACACAATTTCTAAGTTAAATAATTTAGCAGGTAGAAGGTAAGGTGACTAAAGAGGTAGATAGAGACTGAAGAGGTACGGCTGACAAAACAGAACCCAAGGGTTGCTGCAGCTCATAGCAGAAGGTATAGGCAGCTTTTGTACCAACAAGTAGAAGGATTTTAGGGCTGCAAACCCCATAGGAGGAATGGAGTGGAATCTGTCTCAGAAAAATGAATTATCAAGGAAATCAAAAGAGCACATGTAGTCAGTCTTGAAATAGTTTGTGTTGTGTGGAAATAGACATGGTTGTAGTTCTTCAGGGCACAGTGCAAACAGGCAGCAGAAGTGGTTGGCAGGAGCTGGGACCTGGAGACACCTTGGCCTACCTAGGAACGCAAAGCTTTCTGAAGACCTCAGCAGAGCAGGGGATGAGGTGAAGGTGGATGCCAGAAACATGGCACAGCAGCCACACAGAGATTTGTGTATCTGAGAATACTGGAAGAAGATGATTCAAGGAAGACAGCAATAATAAGAAAAGTACTACTAAAAAAGGGAGGCACAACTCAAAAAGCAAATCAAGGAAACCAAGCAGCGTGAAATAGTTTTTTACTCCCTTTCTGAGATGCCAAAATTTGCACTGAAATAAAATCTCTTTCAGGGGAGAAAAAAAAAAAGGAGAAATGGTTTTATACATGCACAGATTAGTGAATTTAACTCACATCCATGTCATGACCAGCCCTCCCACCTTCTAAATCTCAATATCGGGACTGGCTGATGCTGCAGCACAGACTTTATCTATGATGGTCAAACGAAACTTCACCCTAGTGGGGAAGTCTGGATTTCAGTCTACCAATCCCCAGGTGAAGGGTTAAAATTTGTCTTAGTCTAAATAGGAACAAGGATTATTCTATAACACGGGTAAAACTGAGCAGGTCTCCGCACAGCTCCTGGCATAGCAAATGCACAATAAAATAATTTTTCTGTTTTCCGTATATGCAGTATGTTTGCTTCTAAAAGCATCACCAACTTTAGAGAGGACCTGCTGTAAAAACATGCACAAAATGTCCTGTACTGTGAAGCTGTCTTTCTAAACAAACAAGGCAGGTGAAAATATTAGGCAAAGGAAGAAAAATACAGAGCAGTGAATTGACTTGCTCTAAACTACACAACAGAAATCATCATCAGAAATTGCAATGACTCCCTTTCTCTTTGACTCTCCTTCTCATACTGCTAATGATATCTATGGCAGCCTGTAAAACCAAGGATGTAGTCCTCACTCGAGCTTGCAATAAAACCAGGCAAGCAGATAAAAACATGCTATAGGATAGAAAATGGATTAGTCAGAAAAGAAAACACTCATCTGAAACAGTAACATTCCTTTGTCAAAAGCCAGTGCAGCCCAAGGAAGGATTAGCAGATGAGGAGCGTAACTGTAGTAATACCTAGAGAATTCGTACAGCAAATTTCAAAAGCAGAAGACTTTGCAGGGAGATAGCACAGAAGGGAGAGAGATCTGTGAAAAACCAGATGTCTTAGAAAAGCAGTGTCTGCCTTAAATCTCAGACAAGACAGTATTTTTGTGTAGAACAGAAAAATATTTGGCTTAGATACACAATAAGGAAAATTGAATGACAGCATGCAGCAAAATTAAACAGTGGCTTTGCCTATATCGAATTTAAATCAACTGGCCTTTTTTATAATTTACAGTTAGGAATAAACTAGTCTCTGACTTTCAGAGGTAGTAGAGAGCAAAGGGCTGTATCTGTATTTCTTTGTGAAACACAAGCTTTAAAAGTCACATCAGCAAAACCAAGCATAAGGTATTTAAACTAACTTTACTAGCAGTGAGCAAAGAAATCTTTTAATCTCTTTTCCTAATGTTTTGGTTTGTCTATTTAACACAGTACAAAGACCTTTGGTTCATATTACAACTAACAGCAGCTCCACAAGAACAAAAGTTTTGAACACTCATTTTCAGATGTTTTTAAACATCTACTCAAGGGATGTAGTTACAGGTATCTTAAATCCCTGCCTGTGACTTCAATGTGTCAAAACATTTTAAAGGAAAGACGTTCATATTTTGGAAACCTCATAACAAGAGGAAAGATGCCCTCCTCAGAGGATATTAAAAGTGGAGCCTACCAAAAAAAAAATGCTATGCTACTGGATAAAACTGTACTAATAAACAATAAAATAATTTTTCAGAAATCATAATGAAATGTATATATCTTAGGCCTGGAGTAACAGAAGGAGGATGACTACAGCAGTACAAAAAAAAATTGTGCTTGAAAGGAGAGCATGACCAGCTGTTAATTCATCAGCTGGCAATGGCAAAGGAGTAGAGAGAGCTGGTTGTACTGTTAAGTCACAGGGCACCCGTGGCAGACAGTGTGATGTGGTCATGTGAAAGGCAAATGTGGTTTAGGGACATATCCAGAGTTACTTCCAATATGCTAAGGAAGTATTAGTGACATCATGTGTGGCCTTATTCTAGGCAAACTAGCCCAAGCAAAATCACCTAGGCAGATCTAGTCTAGGCAGACTCAGGCTGGAATGGATGAAGAGAAGTGCTGGTGGAGCACTGAAGGTCCTGTCACACAAGGACGCTTTTTGTGATTTCCAAGAGAGCAGATCTGATGGATTCAAGTTGAAGAAAAGCTACTTAGCTCAAGGACAGTACTTGTGTGAATTAGGAGGAAGAGTGTAAACTGGTCACAAACATAAGGAGACTAAGTTAGAGCAGGCTCCTAGCTGCCAGAGTAGCATTCAAATAAGAACAAAACCTGAAAAATTTGATTAAGAAACCTGACAACCTCTCCTTGGCAGGAAAGACGCTTCTGTTCTCGCCTTGCATGAGAGGTCTTTCATGTGGAGTGCATGTTGTATATTCCTGAACTATGACTGTGAAAGCATCCAGCACGTCCTGCATCTCTAAATGACAATCCAGGGCCAGATTTTACAGGAAACCTTCAAATTTATCAGAATAAACATCAGAAAAAAACCCCACAACCCTGATGAAGCCAAGAAAACACACAGGATTAAATATAATACTTAATTCTCTTCTACACATAAAGCAAATGTCACATAATAGAAAAAAAGACTTCACCTCCATTGTAATACACAATAAATCAGATTTCCTGTCTTGCACTCCTTTCTCCACTGATCCAAAAGATTAACAGTTGTTTTCTCAAAGCAATTCAAGCTCAGTAGTTACCAACTCTATTTTGCTGGACTCTTGACAACAGTCTTAACTGCACCTCTTTTTGACTGAGACTTTCCTGAACAAAACACTGTGAGCTTTAGGAATAGAGACATAGTTTTTAATTGATTCATTATTTGAACCTTTATGGTCCACTGTTTCATTGCTAGAGAAGCAATAAGTGCAGCTGTATTGTAACACAGGCAATGAATCTTGATGATGCTAAATGCAGATCAATGCCACCAAGTGAAGAAATCAACTCTACAAGCCTTAAGAAAATGTCCAAGTCATCTTGGACAGTACAGCCATCAGATCTACTGATCTTTTGTTTTCCTCTCCTGTGGTACTGAAAATGATCAAGCTTCAGTGTACTTAGTCCCTCTCAGCTTATCGAACACTGCAACTATGCAACACACTCTTCTTATCAGCAGACAAAACACATTCACCTCAAAAAGGGTCCTGTATGCTAGAGCAGGGCCAAGTCTCTAGAGTATTTTTTCATTAAAATATCAGGCAAGCACTTTTTTTCCTGGGAAAGAGACAAAAAGAAAGCAAGACCAAAAAAAGAAAATATTATAAGCAACAGCTGAAGTAGACAACAATAAAGCAAAATACAACAAGAAAAAATGTCTACTCCAACAGGGCTCTGGTGCTGTTACTACAAGTTAAGATTCATCAGGTTTAAATCTTCTGCAGAGGTTTAATGCATCTATCATGCACATACAGAAATAATTTTTCAGAACATCATTTGGAATGGGTGGCACTGATGTGACTAACTCCTCTAAAAACAGCTTTCAAATGATCAGTTTGAAATGTTGGCAGTCTCACCACCTACTCTTCGGCAAGCGATTGACCAAAGGTTAGTAAGCACAATATTTTTATTCATTAGTGGGGAAACTACTCCACATAAACAATCTTGGGGGATGATTTTGCTCTCTAGTACATGCTATTGATCCAGTTCCTCTGTAAAAATAAAAGATCTGCTTCATTTTCCCCATATTAAACATTTCTACATTCGCACATACTTAGAAAAGAAGTAAAATATGTTATGCAACATATTTAAAACAGCATACACAGAGCAAATAGAACTTAGGTGGCATGGTTAAAATAAAAAGTACATGTATTTACAATATTGCATAAGTAACACAACACAAACTTCCATTCCAAAACCAATCACATCAAAATAAAATAACTCACATATGTTTTAATACCTACAAATCCTCAATTTCTATCCAACATTTTCTTTATAAAAGCCTGTTTAAAATATTAAACTTTTGATTCACTGTAGCTTAAACAGAATCTAAAATGATTTGTTAAGTACTACTGATCACTTAGTCTTTGTCTTAAGTTTCTAGATTTTCCATTTTCAAATTTTCTCTTTTTAAATGTTGGCACCCCTTCTGTCAGGTCTCCAAGGGAGGTGACTGTCTTCTCTTTAAATATCACTGTTTCCTCTTCTGGAACCTCTAACACTGGGAGTGCTACATTGTCACTCTCTGTACTTGGAAGTTCCAGGTCCACTTTTTCACTGGGAGGAGAGAGGAAAACATAAAAGGGTTAACAAGTTACAACATGGTGTACTGCAGACCGTAACAGCTATTTTTATTTGTCAAAGCAGCTTTCAGCTAGATGCAGTCTTCTAGTCAGCATCATGACAGGCATCAAGAAAAAAATCCATGTTCTTTGTTTCTTCTGTGTGGGTTGCCATAAAAAGTAACAAACTGAAACCTGGTTCTGTGCTGAGCTTAGACCATGGACAAAGTACTCATCATGTAAACAGTCCCGCAAAAGATAACAGGGCTGCATGTCTGTAAATACAAGAATATTGACAGACAGTAGTCAGTGAGTAATTAGCAGTGGTTCTCCGCCAAAATACCATGGAGTAGTTCTGCTCAAGTGTCCATCCTCAAGGGACTGCACGACAGAAGAGAGGACAAGCTTACCAAATCAGCCAGTGACCCCAAGTTGGGAGAGGTGGCTTTGGAGGCCAGGATCACAGCTAACAGTGATATGAACAAACTAAAAACATCAACTAAAAATGACCAATTGGTTTTAAGTGGTCAACAGCAAAACACTGTGTTCCACACAGATAACCTGTGGCACAAATATATGGTAGAGAAGAACAAAACATTTCACAGAAAGTTACCTAAATCACAAGTCCGTCAGGAATCACACCAGCACAACACTGATGCAAAGAGATACACATTGGCCAATCCATGCAAGAATACTCTTGGTACTACCAAGTGTTAGTCTGATGTCAGCTCATGTATATACTTAGTTTCAAGTCCTTCCTTCAAGGAAGACATGGATCAGCTCGAGCACCCAAAGAAGAGCCACGAGAATGGTTGCAAGTCAAGTACGTCAAGAAAATGCAAGTGCTGCCATATCCTGAAAATATAAACCTCCTGAAAGTGGTTGTCACTGTGCCTAGACTCAATTTAAATTAAATAATGAACTGCATTTGTCTCATTGACATGTGTTTATCTCAAGCCTGCATGCTCATGCAGAGACTCATCTATAACATTCAGTAGCTGAAAGCACTTTTTACTAGACAGTGCTTTCCAAAACCCCAAAAGAATTTTTCAGCTCAGAAGTCAAGGAGCAGCTAGCCGATCCAACACAGGTGTTATGTGGAGAATGGAGTAAGCATAAGGAAGAAGACTGTTTTCATTCTCCAAAACGTATTTTCTCCAGACTCCTAGAGGGAGCCACAAGAAAATGACAATAAAAGACAGCATGCTTCGCTATAAAAAACAAAAACAAACCCCAAACAAACAAACAAACAAACAAACAAAGCTACCTCAGGCACTATGCAGTAAAACAAAAACAACCCTCCTGATCAGATGCACATCATAAAAACATCTGCTCAGGCATGGGGGAGGGAGAGAGAGAGAGGGAGAGGCAGCTTCCCGATTTAAAACTGGCATAACTACGTTAGACATATTTCATCTTTCATCTCCCAAATAAAATCATTAGAGAAAGTGTTTCCCACCCCATTTTAATAGTCTTCAGGACTTAGTCATTGTGACGGTAGAAAAGGCTGTAGTGGATTTTGTTTTGTTTTTGGTTAACTTTGTTTTGAAATGAGAGAAAAAAGGGAACAAGAAATAGTTGAACCAGAAGTCTTTTACTGCAATACTGGGTGAAAGTAAGATAGAAAATGTGAAGTGTCCTCTAGGCTGTGTCCTTCAAGCAAACAGTTAAAAGTTAGTACAATACCACAAAGTGAGAAATGATCCACTGCTTGTGGCAGTAGCCCAGACAAACATACCAGTGTTAGGTAAAAACTGTTTGGAGTCTAAAAAAGCACACTCATTATATCAGCAACTACTGATCCCATAAGGAAGGAATTCAAAGCAGTGCTAACCCACTACGATCAACATAAAGTTGCTGGTGGTCCTAGAAAATCAAGATAGATCTCAAACTCCAGGTGAAGTCTGCCCAACTAGTTACCCATGAAAAAGAAACGGAATTTAGCCTGAAAGCTGGAGGCCCCAAGAAAGCTGCCTCTACTGTTCCAAGGCTGGAAGCAGTTCAAAAAGCAGTCAATAGAGTGCCTGAGGAAGCTGAACCAGATTTATGAAGGAGATGATGTTAAGCTTAGAGTAACAACATTTAAACATTTGATACGCAGCCTCTGAAAAAATGATGCATGACTAGAACTCTTAAATCACTTTAATTTACTCGGTACTTACAGTAAAATTCTACACTAAAACCAAAACACCGATATATGCAATGGAGAGCTATTACTTAAAATAATCATGGTAGAAAGAATTGTATTCCAATTACTGCTGTGCTAATGCTTCCAGAATTCAGAAGAAAAAGCTTCAGCTCTTGAAAACAACATTATGACAATAACCAAGGTAAAAAAGATACTCACCCTTCTTCTTCTTCTTCTTCTTTTTCTTGTTCTTCTCCTACTTCCTTAAGTGCTTTCCATTTTCCATAAGGGTTGGTCGTGTTAGATCCATCATTAGAGGTTTCTTGGGAAGCTGATGTACTCTCCTCTTTATCTCCAGTTTCTTCTGACCTAACTTCTCGCCATTTCCCATATGGACTTAACTTTTTAGCTTTAGGAGATTTCTTCCCTTCCTCTGATTCTTCACCATTATCTCCTTTCCTCTAAAGAGGAAAAAACCCACCTTAAGCAAAAATGCCTAAATAAAAACATAATGTATCTTTATTTTACATCTTTTATTTAGTATTATCTACTATTCATAGTTTTCAACCAAGAGTAACTTGAAACAAGTTCATATTGTAATATAATTTGCAAATTTTTCTTCTTGAGCTTTCACTACATAAAGTTGAAAAACAATTCTTAAATGTTACAAGAAGTTCAAGCTGGAAAATCCCATCTACCAAGGCTGAAGTTAGCAAGGCATAGCCAATTCAAACTTACTTAAAAACAAAGCTTAGGGTGTCTTAAAATAAAAAAATGAGGAAAAAAATTCACATGCAGCTTTATGTACATGCAGATACACGCACTTCATTGCTAATACCTCATAGCAGTTTATAATGATGCACAGTGATACAAAAATGCATATTTTAGAATTAACATCTGCCTATGAATGCATTTTATATTTAAATTGTCTCTGTTCAGAAAAACAATTTGACCCAACCAAAGCCGTAATTACACACTTTTATCTAAAGTTTTACATTTACATTTTAAATATTTAATTGATATAGATGTTGTACTATGTGGTGTCAATGCTTTTTCTCAATTTAATAAGGAAACTACAACCATGCCATTTTTGGTCCAAAGCATTCCCTGGAGTCCATTGGCAGTCACATTTACCAATGAAGGGTTGAAGTCATTCTCATACTGAAATCCAAACTATTTTGTGGATTATCTCAGAGAGATGACAGTGACCTTTCTCAGAGAACATCACATATCTTGCAGAATTCAAGGTACTTCTGGTGAGATGAAGGAAAGAACATGCTTTCTATCCTGGAACAGTGCCACTAATGAGCCAAACAGTTGAACAAAGATTCATTTTACTCTTTAAAGAAGTGCAAAATTCTACTTTCAGTCATACGGTTTAATCTCATTTCAATGAGTACAGCCTATCACAAGAGATAAAAGATACAGCAATAATTTTTTAGTATAAGATGATGTATATAAAATAAATCTGAAGAAAAATTACCTTGGAGTTTGTTTCTGAACTCTTTGCTTCATTTTCACTGTCTTCTGAGTCTGATTCAGATGCTGTTTCTTCGGAATGCTTGTCACATCGACTCTTCTCATTTGAAGATGAAACAAAACCATCCGGTTTCTCCCATGTGGATACTGTCCAAGACATTTGAACAACCAGATTATTTATGCTTCTAATTTTGATCTCTCATTGCTTTGACAACATTACCTTTTAGAAGCAGTGTTGCCTTATTCAAAAATACAGCAAATAACTTAGCATGAGGGTTTTGCCTTTGTTGGGTATGTTGGTTTTAATAAACATAATTAGAAAGATAACATTTCATTTCCCAGCAGAGATACAGTCATGACAGCTGAGTTCACTGTTGATAAAGCTTGTTTTAATTAGCTCAAACACACGGTGAACCGTGGTCTGCAAGACTGTGGTCGCTCTCATCCCTACACAGGACCAATGAATTAATTACCCTCTAGATGTGCCTATTTGATCTGAGTTGTTCACTGATTACAAAGACAGGATAAAGTAAAGAATGATAACTGCAAGCCTCAGGTCTCCAGCACGATAAACCCCTTCCGTGTGCTCCTTTGCTTGGTAACGTTAAGTCTCTAATGAAAAGCTGTCAAGGAAACACAAACATCAATCTGAAAATACATGAAAGTATGTATGGGATATGTACATACATATCCTCATTTTCAATTTAAAGGTAGTATTCCAGTAAATACATCAAAAGGAAATATTTAAATAGAAGTTGATTCAGTGGTCTTAAAACTGGTTTTAGTAAGAATAAGGCGAAAGTAGGCCAACTTTCCACTTATAATTTTATATAAGTTTTCAGATGTAACAAAACTACTACTTTTCCAATTATTTTATCCATTTCCAAGGAAATCCTTAACTGCAAACAACATTTAACAGGCAAGCGTCTAGATGTATCCTGAAGAAGTAAAGGTGTAAAAAACTGGCAGTGAAGAACTTTGCATGAACAGCACAGTCATTTAATGATACTGCTGTCATCTGGCTTTAGATTAGTAAATGAGAAAGTTCACTTTCTTAGGTGCCACATACAGTGGAGTAAAGTACAGCCTCCCAAAGCACGACTCACAGCACTAAGTCTAGAGATATCAGTCTCCTAAGTTACATGTCTAAGATGAGACAATTATGACTATTTACATCAGTTAAAAATTGGTCCTGTCTTCAGAGGATGGGATTACTCTTAGCAGAATTGACAGGTTATTCTCAAACATTTCCAAGACATTTACAGCTATATAAAAGTAAGGGATCAATTTGAAACCTCACAAGCCAAAATTTTACTAAATGCAATGACTATAAACACATTATTCACAAGTGTCATATGTCTCTGAAGAACTTAAAAAAACAATACACCCAAATGCATAAAATGCATCTGAACTTAGATAAGCAACACCCCCTTTCCAAAGAAGAAACCACAAATCATTGGGGCAGGGGAGTGACTGATTTAAAAAGTGAAAGGTTTTGGTTGGGTTTTTTTTTCTGTTCTTGGTATCATGAGGAATGCCACTTCATACCCAACAGCAGTAGAAAAACTCATAGCCAGCACAAAAATCACTTCCTCTCCAGAGAGGCCTCATTGACCTTAAAATGATTCAAACAGATTTAGTAAACATTCTGAGGGAGTCACCACAAAGTTCCCATGTAGGGAAAAAAAAGGGGAAAAGAAGTGGGAGGTAAGATTCTGGACTCTCTTATCAATGCTATGTCAGCAAGATGAAAAGTTTAGGAGATTCTTATTTAGTCCTACATACTCGTGAAAACAAAATCCCCTTTCCAGTTTCCTAACTCTAATTTCAATATACATATAGAAAAGAAGAATGCTTAAAGTTACAAGCTGAAGTCTAAAAAACCCTACGAAGCTTGAATTTATATACACTGACAATACAGCTGTAAAGCCAGCAGTGACTTAAGCAACAAGTACATTTCAACTAAGACTTCAGCTTAAAAAATACAAAACTTAGTAATGGCCTTAAAATGCAGTTAATTTGCAAAACAAAAAGCTTCTCTGAAAACCCTCTCTCCTGAAACAGAGCTTAACAGAGTTCTCTCCTTACCTCCAGTTTGTGTGTTATAGTAATAGGTATGACCATCTTCAGTGACACCTTCTACCCACTCTGCTCCCTAGGAAAAAGATACAGGAGCTAATGAAAAAGTTTTCAGGATCAGCCAAAGCATCACTTGTAAGATTATTCAACTCCTGAGTATTTTTTGTCTGTGGTTATTTTACTGGTTTAAAGCTTGAACCCCTAATGTTGTTAGAACATATTCCCTTTGACTCAAATGAGACTGAATTCCACGACTTAAAATATTGCAAGTGCACATAAACAATTATTTTTCAAACAGTGGATAATCTGTATGAGCCTCTATAGTAAATGTTGCCATAAAGTTCAAATTATTATATAGACTATTATTTTACATGTTTTCTTTATTTTCCAAAGTATTCACCCCTGAGGTTGTAATTTCCTATTTGTGTTATTGTCTTTACTAGAGACTGATGAAAAAATTCTCTAGAAGACTCAGGTCTTAGGGTTAAAAAAAACCCCAATACCAATAAATACTATCACAAATTAAATAAACAAACAGAAATGCATCCCAAAATAGATTTTCACCACAAATATAGAATCAAACTTTGTATGAATGCACACCAATGATTTTACTTCTTTCGTAAAGCACTGATTTCAACAATGGACTGTTTTTCCCTACTGATTTATAAATACATATGAAATGTGGCAGAACTTGCTGGCGTATCTTTGTGAACATGTAATTTTTTTTTTCAGAATTAGCTACAGCTAGATGATCAGTCATTAACCATGACCTAAAATCTTGCTTTAGAACCCGATTTTTAGCTACATTAGCACATACAACTACTTCACTGCTCCTTAAGTACTAATACTGCCCGCTCCCCTGTGTTGGGCAGAATATCTGTGCTGCTTCACCATACCTTATTTTGGCATTAATAACATCTATGTTTTGCACACGCATATCTCTACATTTGCTTAATACTCTTAATAAAACTTGTTGTTTTGTTTTTTTTTTAAACACAACAAAATCAGAAGTTAAGCTTCTTGCACCCACTCTGTAAACAAAAAAAAAAAAAGTACCAGTAGGTTTAGAGCAAGTAAAAGCAAAAAAGCCTTCAGTAAGCAAGTTTCTTCAAGGTTTTGCCCTCAAAAGTTTCAGTGTGCTCATTTCAAGAAAAGAAGCAAAAGGAATGTTTCTTTTATGTAAGTAGAAAGTGGATCAAAAAAGCAGTCTTAAGTACAACCTATCCTTTTTGTTAAGTGTTAGATCCTGATCATTTTAAACCTGGCGCCTGGAGGTTTTCAGCAAATATTTGACACTAGGCACACTGAGTATCCTATGACACGAATGCTAACAAGCACGATGTCAATCTAACTGGTTATAGGTAGTCTTCAACATGCCCCTTCATCATTCTGTTCTTCCCACCTCTTACAAAGTCTGAGCAGCAATGTAATGTGCTGTAAAACCAGGAGGGCTCCTGAATCTCACTTGCATGGCATATTGCAAGCATGCCCTTTAACTTCTGGGCAGTGAGTCCTTGTTAGAGATCTGGAGCATTCCCAATATGTTTAGCTCAGACTAAATAAGGGAGCAATCAAACGCTTGTTTTTAGCTGTAGCGAAAATAACTCAAGACAGCACAAAGTCACCGAGCAGGGTGAGGAAGGAATGGCAAAATACAGCCATGTGGTATTAGAGAGATATCCAAGGCTGAAGGTGTGTGTTTATGATATAGCTGAGCTAACTTCAATCTGTTGCCAAGAAGGGAGTGCCTTTTCCCCCCAGTCTGCTCTCCCCACACTGGCATTTCTCTGATTAACCAGATAGCCAATGGCAAGGAAATAAGCCTACAAAGCACTAACCTAAACTCTGATGCCTTCACTCCCTGAACTAGTTCACTGTCAGGGTAAATATGCACCAAAGACCATACAAGATTAGCTTCAGGACCGCCTCCTTCTGTGGAAGGCTACAGTAAGATTGGCTTATAAATACTGCAATGCTATGCCTTGACTGAAAAGATAAAGTTGAAGTGCTGATTAACAAGTGGTGCAAAACCACAGGATAAGGGAATCAGAAAGCCAGAGCAGCATGTGATGGGACAATATAGAGCTAGAGAATGTTAAGCACTCTGAAAACACCAGTTTTTTCTGAACGCTAATGTAAAATCCAATACTGGCAAACCAAAAAAAACTTACGTTAAATCATAGTGTATATATGACACCTATCTTGAAAATGAGAAACATTACATCACATAACAGGAGATCTGGAAAAATCCTGGTTTTAATGCTGCAAAGCACAAAAATCCTGGAGTGATAAGTATCAGGGGAAAGCCCATTAATAATAGTCTTTCTGTCTTTGGACTATTCTGCAAGTTTCCCTGTGCCTCAAACAAGGAAAACAGAGTAACATGCTAAATTTCTCAATATGTTAAATAATTGCTTGTACATAGGTTCCATGATCATAATAAACCAAGGAAAACCAGAAATTATTACATAACTGTATTCTAAAGTAAACACAAAAAATAGGCACTCTTTTTTTTAACTACCTGCCAATGCAATCTCAATGTTTCTTAAGATAAAGGAGGTTTAACTATTTCAAATATGTAAGATTTTTTAAATTACATTTTGTTCACAAAAGGTTCAACAGAATTTATTCAGAATTTCCCCAAAGCTTTCAATTTTATGGGCTGAAGCATAAGAAAAAGCATATTCTGCAAGAACCCAACCACTATTATCATTACTCCTCCCTTGATAGACAAATTAGCCAAATAAGATTTGTGCAGTAAAATTTCAGTTTATCATAAATGATTCTATGTTTTCTTAAGTTTATAAAGGGCAAACAATTTATTTTCTGCAATCAAAAGACTTGCAGATTGCTTAGATTATTTCTGTTAAGTGTTTACAAGGACAAAGAAAAGTATGAATAATAGTATTTGATTACCGTTTGTGAGTTTTGAGAGTTGCCTTGGAATCCTTTAGGTTTCTCCCACTGTGATTCTGAAAAAACAAAGGCACATTTCACCCATCATTCAATCCTGTTTATGTTTAACAATCTTTAATAAAACGAGATCTAAAAGATATAACACTGATGTGTGCACATATATAAACAAATAATATAGATACACCTCACTGGAATATGAATAATCCTTGATAAAACTATTGTATGAAAAATAAATCAAAGTATCATAATTACACCTGGCTTTACTGGAATTAGCGACCCTTCAGACTCTATATGGCTGATACACAGATACTGGAAATTCAGTTAAAAAAAAAAGGTGGGGGGTTTGTTTGGCCTTTTTTAAGTGTTAGGCCAGAAGAAACCAAACACACAAGATTTTACCTTTTGGATGTTATCTTGTATGAGGAAAGACTACAGTAAATACTAGTGCCAATCCTTAGATTTATAAGAAACAGTTTGTAACATTCTGGTTAATCATAAAAGAGGGTGGCTTTTATGCTCTAAAGTAGATCACAATACACAGTTCTTCAAGAAAAGTCAGTTAGATAAAGCCTGTAAATTTGGAAAGAAAGAATTGGTTTATTTCACATTCCTGATCAGAAAACTTGTTTAGGAAGAACACAGCTATCTTTTGTATACTTAACCTCTGACAGGCTAAACATTTCCAGAAACTGTGGAATTACTGCATTCTTCTATTATTAATCAACAGCAAAACTACTCCGAAATTCTGGATGCCTAAGTCTTGAATGTTAAATATCAAAACTCCATCAAATCGTTCACATTTTAATAATCAGCTTACTTACTACTGAAAGAGTAGAAGAGTAAAGAAATGCAGGTAGTCATTTCTCACTTAGATCCAGTAACTATATCTGCATTTCCTTTTACCTCCAGTTTTTGTGTTGTAGTAATATGTATAGCCTTCTGGAGACAGTCCTTGCACCCACTGCTTCGTTTCAGTTGTCTTCTTTTTCTTTTCTTTCTTTTCCTTTTTCTCTTTCTTTTCTTTCTTTCCTTTAGTTTCCACTGTGTTACTCTGTGTTTTACTTGGTGTTGAACTGGGACCTACAGCATCTTAAAGAAAACAACACTGCCCTTATAAAAAAGAGTAATAATCTGCACTTAAATATTAGTCACTTGCACAACAGAAAATAGGAAGTTTTGTTCTTATGAGTATTTTCACTAATGTGTGACAGTCATCAATATTATACTCTTAGCAAGCATTCTTAAAAGACTATATTCAAAGAATCTTACACTGTAGCACTTCCATAGTGTCATAAAAAAGTCCAGATTTAAAAAGATGAATAACAAAAACCATTTGGATCAATTAGCTCGAACCAAACAACAAAAACCAAACTAAAAGCGTTATGAGAAAGACAGCTGGTACAGCAGCCTGAAACTACAAACTTTTTTTTAGAGGATAGTATGTCTTCACAGGGACAGAACCTTTAAAGGTACTTGCTGAACTGCAAGCTGAGTAGGAGATTCTCATCTCCACTGTCAGACACAAGTGGGAACCCAGTCTTCTCCTACGCATAGGAACTTTTGTCTCCAACTGGCAAAAGTGAAACATAAAGTTAATCAAGGGAAGCTGCACTGGTCATTCAAAGCACCAACTACAGCCTATTTCTTTTTTTGTTATCACATTGTTTAATTTTTCTACTCGGAATTTGATTGTTCCACGGATCAGAGGATACCACAGCTGAAAACATTCTGGGCTGCCACTTCTACTACTTGCAAATTCTAGACTACTCTTTTTTTTTTTATTATTGATGAGCAAACACAGTCCTGGAGGCCTCCTCTCATGTTCCTAAACCCAATTTAAGACAAAACTTTCCTATTCAATATTCTTTCAATTCTGCCTTTTATCTTTTGGCAGCTATGTGAACTACCTGGCTTAATTCCAAGCCTTTTCATATCCTCTTGATATGCTTTCATTGCAGCCTCCTCCATTGCCGCAAATTCTTTTGACATGTTTTCTTCTTCTTTTGCCTTTTCCAAGCTTTTCTTTTTAATCTAAAACAAAACAGAAAACCCCCAAGAGAATAAATTAAACAAATATGATAAGAGAGTAAAAATAAGCATTTGTGCAATTAAGATATTTGAGTTACCTCACTAATTCTTTTTGCCACATTTTCTTTATGATTCTTTCCTCTTTCATGAAAATCAATGCTCTTCAAAGTGAGAAAAAACCAAGAAAAATTATATGTATTATACAATTTAAAAATAATTTTAGTTACTTAAAATTTAATTAGACTAAGTTTAGTTGAACAAACCTAAATGTAACCTGTTCTGAGAACACTTACAGCAAAACTAAAGCTATGAAATGGGTGGAACACAGGAACACTGAGAAACACTCAACATAGAAATAATGAAAAATCAGTAACACTCCAGGATGGTATCACAGAATCTCAGTGTATTTATAAGATTTAAATTTTTTTCAAATAATACTGTTCAGCAACATATTAGAGACAAGTAACAGGGAACCCGGGCTCCCTCTTCATGCTATCCTTCCAAGTGATGACACTTCCAAGTGTCGTTAATTTTTTTTTTATCCTGTTCTCATGCAAACTTTTAAAAACCATATGGGTTAATTAGTGTTCCAAATATTAGCTACCACCCTTAATTAGATAATGTTAACTCCACAAATATCTCATGAACTCGAACTGCAGGTCCACATATCTGAGAAAGAGAGAGAGAAAAAGAAAAGGCAAAGTGGGGGAGTTGGGTAACTAAGGACAACAGAACAGTCCGCAAGCCAAAAAGCTGCCAGGAAGACAAGCCAGTAGGAGCTGGAAGGAGTTCAGAAGCTCCCTATGGGCACAACAGTGGAAGTCCTCCTGTGGTTCTCAGAAAAAAATGTCTGAGCTCATTCAGGTGTTCATATGTTAGGTGCCTAAACCTGACCTAGTAACCCTAGAATTTCTTTCTTTCCTCTGCATGAACTGATGTGCAGAGGATGCACATTCAGGGATAACTCATTTGAAGACAGACTTTACAAGGTACTCATATCTCTCCCTTTACATGTAGTTCTCTTCACTGACTCCAAGAAGATACCTGCAGTTCTTGTGAGCTAATTAATTGAGGTATCTTACTGTAAGCCAGATGAAGCTCAGCTCTAAGAGTACTCCTGGCATCCAATCAGGAACGCAAAACTTATTTCTAAGTAAGAAACCAATGGGTCTAGTAGTCTGCAAAAGACATCTACAAGTCAGAAACACCTGTAATATTTCCGTGGGCTGTGTGAAATGAAAGAAACCTGCTTTAAATGCTCAAGACTGCTGGCTGTACCATGCCTACCACATAGAAACAGTACAAATGCCAGGTTTTGCTTTCTTCTTGCACATGAAAGTGAGGAACAGGAGCAGACAAAGTTTCAAGATAGATCAAATGTTAAGTTACAGAACTCAAAGAAAAAGCAGGGTCAGATATTTCAGTTATTATCTGTACTGCCAAGTAGAACAGCACACACCATCTTGTATGCAGGTATCTGGCTCCCATGCAGTATATTTTAAGGATCACAAGTATTACAAAGACACTTTTTAAAAACAAATTTCATGCATCAATAGACTAGTATCAAAAAGTGACGTTAAAAGTCTGTAATTCAAATTCCTAGTAATTCAAAATAATTGACATAGTATGGTAGACCATCGTACAGGTCTGTTGTCTGCTATCCAGCACTTGCAGTAATCGCAGAATTTTTTTGGCTGAGATTTCCAGTAATCGGCCCTGGGGAAAGAAAAAAAAAGATCTTTAATCTGAAACAATAACCAAAGCCACAGGTTTTCATATATATCTATATATCTACATCTTCAGAAACTAAATTTAGTCTTCTTTGGGTGATTGAATGCTAAGAGGTGGAGGGTTTTTTGCTTGTTTTTTTTTGTTTGGTTGTTTCGGGTTTTTTCTTTGGTTGTTTGGGGTTTTTTTTGTTTAGCAAAGTCTGGAGAGCCAGCAAGAGTAGCTATATTGACTACTGTGTCCCATAAAGCACAGTTCAGTATTAGGATTTCGCCCATCTGACCCCTAAAGACTGCAAAATTTTTACAATGGAGGTGCTGCTTTAAGAATCAGAAATATAAGACAAAGCAAGTCAGAGATAAAAAAGCGGCTCTAGATACCCCAATTGAACATAGAACAGTCATAAAAGTGCAACTTGCACTCTTTCCCATAAAAATGTATCAGTAGATGTTTCTAAGCGAAACTTCAGATTTAATGCTGAATCCTGCTTTTGAAACTGTACACAATGAACTCAGCAACACAAAGGTGCAGCTCTGGACACTGCGGAATGAATCCTAGACCAGATTCTGACTTGCGGGGTCACAGACATGGCAGTAAATTGTTTGGATGTTTCAGTGTAAAAATGCAACTATTCTTGAACCATGCAATTAGATAAGTGAGGAAACTTGAGGAAAACTTCAGAGTTCAAAAGCTAGTATATAAAAGTATTTAACAACAGAATAAACAATCGCTCCAATGGCTGTTTCTTCATCAAAAACCACTTTATAATGCCAGATAAGACTTGTGCAGAAACAATTCTATTTCTCATAGGCTTGCAGCAACAGATGCAATGCATTGATTCAACAGTACACAATTGAGCAACAGACTTCTACATTTTTTAAGTTAAAAAGAGAAAGAATGAGGGACAAAATAAAAAAAAACCAAACAATTCAAGATTACACTGACAACATTAAAAAAGGTCAGCCCAAAAAAATTCATCTTTGTCTTCTGTCTGAAGATCAATGCACAAAGTCCAAGGAAAATACATTCTCATTCAATGAAACCAAAACTTTTTCCACACACAACAACAGCACCCTCAATCCTCATGATACCTGCAATCAGATCTTTAATTACAGAAACAGACCTGATTGACCCAATTCCTAAAATTTAAGCAGGTATCAAAATACGCTCTCCTACCAGTGCTCAATGTAAAAGTACAATTACCATGAGGCTACAATTATTTAAAAGTGTAAGTGCAAAGGATATACTCTGCAAAAATGTACCAACCTGTAAGCAATACTGTGTTAGCAATGTGCAGCTTTTCAAGCAATTTTTTGGAAATCTAGAAAGCAGTAGCTGGGCTTTCCCGAATTTAAACAGAAATCTGGTCATCCCTAAATGGTGTATTTTAAAATTGTGTGATTACTTAGTCCCACATTTAATTCAAAGGCTTTTTCTGTGAGTTACAAAAAAGTGTACCAGGGGCAAAGCCTGAGAAATCAAATGCTCTGGCTGAAAAACCAGATGAGTGGAAGGGAAAAATTCAGAGCTCAAAATACCTTGAGATCCTTTTTCCTGTTTGAGCTATAACTCTTAAATTGTCTCTAAATCCTTCAACATCATTTATAATAAATTTCCAGCTAAAGGCAGGGTTAACCTTTCTACAGCAATGGAACAATTCTGATATAAAACACATAAACTGGAAAAAAGCCACACTGAATGTCTTGGATATGCAAGAATCTCTGCCTACTTCTAAGTTTAACCTAACACAGGAGGCTCTTTCTCTTTAACAGAATCAAGTGTAAGTGCTAAAATTAAGACTGTACAGCTGCACCCACCACAGGTCAACACCTGAGAGTTTGGCAAGCTATATTTTCACAGCTATATTTTTCACTGATTTTTTTCCTAAATGCTACTGGACATCACATCTGTTGCAAACCACTGTAGCTGCACATAGAGTAATCATGCTGGAGAACTTGAGGGCACACCTATGCATTCAGTACAAATCCACATCTTGAACACAGAAGCCTTTTGTCTTCATCTTCTATTGTTACATACAAAATAAATGTAAATGGTACTCTGTGCAGAAAACCAGATATCCTAGGAACTTTAAATTCTGCATTTCAAATTAATTGTGTAACTTACAGTCTCAATTCTGTGACTTATGGGCATGAGAAATCTTATATACTATGTAATTCTCTTAAAGGTTTTTCACTTGAGTTCACACCACTAGAAAAAAGAGCAAGCACCGACACAGATGGGTACCGGGCAACTTCTGGACAAACTGCTGTAAACTTCCATCCAGAATTGGAAATCCTATACTAACTAACAGCACCTGCCCAATTTGCCATTCCAAAAGACATGAAAATGATGAAACTCAGAGAGAAAACACGGAAACTCGGGTATTTTTACTGTGCCTAATTCATTTCTTGAGCCATGCGGATCATGCAGCCCACGCTGCAGTGACTGGGACACTCCAGTGTGGGAACCACGTTTGGGAGCACATCAAGGGGACAGGTTCTGTCAACAGTGTAACCTGCAGAGTAATGCCAGCAGTACCAGAGTCCAGGGCCCCAAACTGTCTACCTTCTTCTCCTCACAAGCTACTATATTATTCATGTTTAAACAGGTGGTGCAAACAGCAGGCCTTATATACAGAGGCTTAAGAAACCCTCATAAAGTAGCTATCTTCAGCTGAGACAGCTTTGCCAAACTTTACCTGGAAACTGGGCTGGAGGATTTTGTTCCTATCACATACTGAAATTAAGGGGAGAAGGAGGAGAGAGAACTGGTTTAGGTGGTTCTGAACACAATAAAAAAGAATTTGGCTGTGCAAACAAAATCTGGAAGCATTTGCTTTGAACGGTTCTGTTCTAAAACAGACCTGAAATCTGGCAGGGATGCAGGGGAGTTTGTATCAGGGATCTATTTGTCCAAATTATAAGCCTTCAGGGGGTAAAAACCCCTAATATATAGGCTCAGCACTCTTTTTTTGGTTTGAGTATCTACAACCTCTGAAGACTTTAAAGGAAGTTAACATCTTACAGCTTTCTGCAGGTTTGAGCACTGAACAGCTGCTGCATGTATCATCTTGAGTATAGGTGTGTGAAGTAAGTAAGACTCAAGTTTTTGACAACACAAAGATAGTAACTCACAGTAGATATTGTGGCTGCTCTAAAACAGCCACCCAAAAGGACACAGAATCTGTTACTATTTCTGAATACTATTTGGGAATGCTATGTCTGTCTAAAGAAACGTAATACTTCTGTAATTGAAAGAAGTAGAAAGAACAAAAGAAAAAGAAAACAATTACATGTATTTCACAATAGACCCTCCTCCACATGGGAAGCCATTCCAGAGCAGCTAATTCCAATTCCTATATCCCAGTACCGTTGAGATCTAAAAAGGCAGTAGTAAGATTGGCAGGAAAGAAGGGCAAAAAGGTTTTCTTGTGAAGTAGGTCCCAGTGCCATGGCTCACACTCTCAAATAATTCACAGCAACTCCATTCACTCACAGTGCACTACTCCTACCTTAAAATCTCTTCTTAGATATGTACCCTTAATTTCTGTTTTTTAAAAATGGTATTTAAAAATAAGGACTAAAGAAAACAGCATCCCTGACACTGTGAATACACAGGACTGTCCTTTACCTAACCTTAGCTTTTTGGCTTTCTCATAGATCATGTATATGTCCACATATGTCAGAGCCCACATATGTGGACACAGAATATATGTCTGTATGTGGGCTCTGAGAGAGTAGTACTGGATGGGAGCTTCATCCACATGAAACATGGCAGTTCTCTATATGGCTTTGTTCTTTTCGCTCTCAAATCAATTATATTGTTTGTAGACCTTCTGTAAATTCTAATTTACAACCCAAGTGGCTGCTTCTTTTTATTACTGTGTTAGCCCCCTCTGAACTACATACAAATCACAATATCCCATGGAGAGCAGAGTTTGCAGAAGGTGCTAAGTCTGACCTGTATTGGCACTGAAGATAATTTTCACGAATCTGCTTTACCAGACCTCTTCTCTAAATTGGAAAAGACCTCAAAGATCATAGAGTCCAACCCTTAACACTGCCAAATCCATCACTAAGCCATGTCCCTAAGTGACATATTTACATGTCTTTTAAATATCTCCAGGGATGGTGACTCAACTACTTCAAATGCTAAAAATATTTTTAATAATATACAAGAATGCACAAGGCTATCAGGGAAGGCAGCCTTCTGCACGTATGGAAATCCAGTTCTCTAGATCATGTCCCATAACTTCAGTTGTCCAAATAGAGAGATTAGCATCATCTTAGTTTTCCAATTCAATGACAGAAACTGTAATCTCCAAAATATTGCTCTTTCCATCCTAAAGAGGCACTTGAGAAGCAAACTCCTTAGGCGCATGTTTCTTCCTTATACAGGGAACCTAAAAGCAAACTGCCTCAGTCAGCCTTTAAAAGTTAAATATCTGAAGTCAGGGATATCTACTGAGACCAGAGGTCTGCTGCTGTAGATGCAGAAGAAAGATATGGGCTATGTCAGGAAGAATTTGATAAGAATTAGAAGAGAGAAAAAACCAGCAACATAAAATGGGTCAAGAAACTGTTCAGATATAATTTTAGCAATACCTAAAATTAAGAACACTGCTGTACATAGTACCAGTCTGCAAGACAGCCTCACACAGCTCACCATCAAATATGGCCCCAGAGAAAGACCTCTGAAGAAATTTTTGACCAGTTTAAGATTTTTTTTTTTTTTTAGCAGGGAAGTTAGGATATCCTGAAAAGTAACAGAAACGAGCAAATGCCATTCATGTGCCATTCGCACCTAACAAAAGACCTCAACCTGGATTTCTACCCCCCCACATTTGCTCAGGTACTAACAAAAATTTCCTAATCAAAGTCTTAAAGGAGGTAGCGATGGCCAGGTAAAACCAAGGTACAGAGGCTTTTCTTCCGCGCGATTCACCCTGGACCAGAGACGTCAAAGGAGCCTGAAGGGTGGAGGGGGGACCTGGGGGAGAAGGGGTGAGGGAGAGGGGTTGCAGGAGGACGGAAAGAGGGGAAGGAAGGGGAGTGCAGGGGGAAGAGGTGCAGGGGAGAATGGGGGGTCAGGTAGAAGGGAGCGGGGCAGGGGAGGCGGAGACAGGAGGAGGAGGAGGACGGGGGACTGCAAGGGGACGGAGTGGGGTCCAGGAGAACGCAGACCCCCTTCCCCGCAGCCCGCCCAGCTCTGCGGGCCGTCGAGTCCCCCGCCGGTGGGAGGCGCCGCTGCCCGCCGTGTGCCAGGGAGATAAGGGGAGCAAAGCGCAGCAAAAACAAATAAACAAACAACCCGAAGACGGAGGGAGGACGGCCGGGAGCAGAGGCACCTGAGCGACGAGGAAACCCCTCTCTCAGCGGGGTGGGGGTCGCGGGCCGCAGCCGGGGCACCGCCACAGCCCCGCCACCCCTGGCCCCCACACGGCCTGCGGGGGCCCGGCCCGGCCTGGCCCGGCCCCGGCACGCAGGGCGAGGGGCTGTGCCCGCTCCCTCCCAGCCCCGGCACTCACATCGCCGCTCTCCAGGCAGCGCTGCCCGTCCGCTCCGCTCCGCTCCTCTCCCCTCGGCTCCCCTGCGCCCGCCGGGGCGGGATGGGCGGCGCCGGGAGAGGGAGGGAGCGCAGCGACGGGAGCCGGGAAGGCTCAACCCGCGCTCTCCTCCCCCGCCTTTCCCCACCTCCTGCCCTCGCCCGCTCCTCCTCCCTCACCCCTGGAGCGGCGAACGCTCAGCGGGAGCCGCTCGGATAGGGAGCGGGAGCTGCCGCCGCTCGGTGAGTGCCGCTCGAGTCCCGCGCTCGGGGGGACGGGGAGGCTCTGCCCCTTCCCCCGCGGCGGGGAGAGAGCCACCGCGGGCCATGGGTTCGAGCCCCGCCAGAGGCAGCGTCCCGTACCGCGCTGTCCCTGCCCCGCCGTGCCCGCGGGAGATGGGAGGTGTGGGGAGCAGAGGGGCGGTGATGGGGTGCGGAGGGGCTTGGGAGGCGGCGGGCCCCGGCCGGGCGACGGTGCGCGCCCTTGTGTGGCGGCCGGCGGAACCTCGTCCCGCAGGACGTCCCTGCCAACTTTCTGGGAGTTCGGCGGCGCGTGTATCGGGAGGGCTGTCGCTGCGTGACGGCTTCGCCTCCCCCTTCTCCCCGCTGACCCCGGCGCCGCCGCCCTACCCTCCCTCCTTCTCTCCCTGCCTATCTCCCTCCCCGCCCTATCTCCCTCCCTCCCGGCCGTCGTGGGGCAGCCGCGACGGGGAAGGGGGGCGGGGGGGGGAGCCAAGAGGCGCCGTCCCGGGGCGGGGGGACGGGCACGACACGGTCGCGCACGGGCGTCCCCGAGACGCTGGCCCCGGATCGTCTCCTCTGCTGCTTCCCCCACAAATACAACTCACCCCGGGCTGGTATTCCACACCTCCGCGCCCCCCGCCCTGTGTGACTGATCTCCCCACAGTTCTGCGAAAAAAGTCCTGTTAATTCACCGGCTGCAGCTGGCAGCCTGTTTGCTACAGTCACGCACAGGGGTGGAGGAGAAGCCTGCGGAGTGAGTCATGGCTGTAAGAGGCCCTCCGGTTGTTTATGGCAAAAACAGGAGGTGGCTCATTCAACATGTGGGAAACACGGGTTGTAAGAAGTTGCCTCGATCCATCGTACAAGGATAAGGCAGAGGTACCTGTACATACCACCCTCCACCCCAGCTTGCTGTCGAGCTGCCTGCAAAAGGATGTGGGGAGGTAACGTTGCTTTTTCCTGAAGGAGGGCTTGTGGTCAGACTGTCATAGCTAGCTGCAGGAGTTATGCATTTGTCAGCATTTCCATTATAAGTGTAGTTTTTATGTAGTTTACAGCTTGGTTATAAAAATATGCACTGGGTTGAAATTTGGTTCACAGCCTCTTCTGCAGAAACATCTAAGCAACTTCTGAAATGGTTCTGTTTAGATGCTAAGTGGAAATACGTGGAAAATACTAGCTTTTTATGTTTCTTTGAACTTTAAAACTTAGCTTTAAAACACGTGGACACATTTACAGCTGTTAGTCCAAAACAATTCCTCCCTCTCCCCCCGCCACCCCCCCCCGAGTTTGTTAAATTGAGGAAGAGTTGAGAGGCTTGGCCTCTGTAGGCATTACTCGTTAATTAGGGCAGCAGAGACTCTGAAGACTCACAAGGTCCCTGTCACCTTGCATGAGGGTACCCACCTACAGAAGAGATGTGGGGCACCATGAGTCTGCACAACCCTGGCCCTTGAGTGCCAGAACAGTTCCAATGCCTCAGCACTGTGGACAAGAAGCTGGTGTTAAAATGGAGGCAGAATATGTTAACCTTGCTCTGTGAGATTTTTAATTTAATTTTTTTTTTTTACCCTGCCTGTTCAGTTGCTGCTTCTGAGACAGGGAACAAGCCCAGTATTTAGGAGCTTCCGTTTGTATACCTCTGTATGTGTATGTCTCTGGACGTGAAACGTCTGCCACCCAGTGGATGTCGCTGATCTCTATACACTATTCTATACATTTATTACCTCTCCGCCCTGCCCGGCCCAGCCCTACGTCGTCGGTGCTAAGTTTGCAAAGGGAAGTACTCAGGAATTGTAAAAAAGCCAGGCTCATCTGGCTGCCGCGGGCCTGCGCACGATGATGGTGTCGGTTGTGACGGGATACACCACGTCCTTCCTGGCTGGCTTGGGTGATGAACCAGAGGTGAACCTCCAAGGTGTAGCGGCTCTCTGGCTGGGCAGCAGTGAGAACAGGTAACATGAATGAGGCAAACAATGATATGTGGAGGGAGATGCAGCTTCATGCCTGAGACAGCTGGAGATTTGGATTTTGCCACCCCTGCCTTTGCCAAAGGATTTCAATATAAAGGTTGTCACCCATATGCTGTTGGATTTTCTCGGAGCCTGGCCTAAGTCCCTGGGATCTGCTTCACAGTTAGGCTGAACTTATCCATCTGGAACAGAAGTGAGCGGTTGTTTGCTCTTGACATATAGAAGATGTTTGTAGGTCTAAGTGTGTTTAAAATACAAGTTTTGGGTGTCAGAATTGCTCGCTCCATGTCTGTAACTTTTTGCTTTAGTCTTTTCGTATCTTAATTTCTCATATTAAAAAAACATGGATAGCAGTATCCTTTATCTTACAGATCATTGTAGTTATGAGACCCATAACAGAACCTGAGAGAGAAGAAATAATTTCCTCTGGGATTTAAAATGTGTGGTGATGCTCTAGAGAACAAGGGCAAAAAGAGGAATTTGTCTGTTAATTATCGCAAAGCTTCAGTGGGGAAAAAAATGTGACCAGGTCAGTTGCAATTAGAGATTGATCTCCATGCGTATTAGCACTAGGAGACATTTTTAGTTACCGTAGACCACTTAATTCTAATAATTCCCAAATTCTCCTGTCTTTGTCATGTTTTTAATACTGCGTTCTGTAATTTCCTAGGTTTTCTTTCCCTTAGGAAAAGTGCCAAAAAGCAGATAGGCAGCTTAGGATAGTGTGTGTGTGTCACCATCCTTTGTCAGCTGGATTTGTAGTGTAACACCCAGGACTCTGCTGAGAATAACCAGTGGTGATAGGTCATGGCTGTGGTCTGTGTTGCTGTACTTGCTCATGTCTCAAGTACCTGGTGCTATTGTGGCCTCCAGCCTGATGTGGAAAGCCTGGAGCCTCCTGCTCTTCCCTTTCAGCTGCAGCCTTGTCCTGCACCAGCTCTGGGGGAGAAGTTGCTTATGGCTGTGGGGAAGGCCTACGTTGTCTGATCAGCATGAGGATTTGAGAAGAATGTGAACATGGCCTAGCAAACACCTACTGAAAATGCACACAGTGCAATTTGTCTTTGTATGTTTGACCAAATGCAGGTGGACTTTTCATGGGGGCAGCAATATATGGGCCCCACCCCTCATGTCAGATCTGTCACCAGGAACTGGAAAGGTGCTACAGCCTTTAAAGTTTGCCAGAGATACATTGAACATATAGCATTTTCCGTGTTCTTCTTCTGAAAACAGCTTAAGTGTTTCAGCTGAGTTCTTGTAATCACAGTCTGCCTCTTTCTGCACCCCTCACTCAGAGGTAACCTTTACAGCACATGGAACAAAATTTAGCCTGAGGCAGACATTCAGCTTGGAAAATTTCAACCCAAACAGTCAAAGTCTGGCCAAGTTACAAGCAGCTGGAAGCAGCATATTGCTTTGGAAGTGTTCAGCAGCTGCCTAACAGGCGATGCTACAAGCTTCATCAATACTGTGTGTATGTTTATGTACATGGAAATACAGTGCTGAATTACGATATTATTTGATAGGTTACCTGATCCACTGTCAGCCAGTTGATTCTGATTTTTTAATTTTTTTTTTTTTTTTTGTTAGAGAATGGAACCTAAACCTCTTTGGTTAATGGTATGAATGCCTTCCCTTACTCACATTATTCATTGTTGTTTTCTGGGCTGAAAAATTAAAAACTTTAAAATGGCGCCTCTGAAATAAATGACAAGCCGGAGCTTACTCATTCTGAATCTTTCAGAATGACTTAGTGATTGTTAAAGACCAGTTTACAGTAGAACTAGAGCAAGTTGCTTCCCAGTGTTTTGAATTGTAAAAAACCACATCTCCCAAATTCCTAAGCTATTCATCAACTGTTCTATTGTAGCAGACTCACCCTATATTGTGTCCCTGATATATCTATTAAATCTGCAGTGAAGTGTGAGTTTAAAACAGTGCCATGGAGTCACTGTGGAATAAATACCACAAACATTGGCAAAGTTGCTTCATAAATCCTTCTTAGTTTAGAGAAGAACTTAGGTGTGCCTTTTTTCTATGGGAGTGCAGCTGTTTCTTGTAGGGTTCCCCAGGGGCTGGATCTTGGTGTAAGGCTGGTTAATATCAATATATTCACAGCTTTTGTGATGATACCACATTGTTACCAGTACATTACATACAGGTTTGTGCACATACGGAGCAAGTTATTAGCATGCTGTACTCCAAATAATTTTTTTAAATGTTCGGTATCCATCAGAAGGCATTTTTCATGCAGCCACATACAAAGGAACCAGGACTGTGCTTACACCAGCAGGATAGTCGACTGTCTTCAAACTGGTAATTTAAAAGAAGATTTAAGAATTTGTGTGGACAATCATCTCAACAGGAATTTTCATTGCAGTTTTGCAACTGCAGTGTAGCCCTTGGCTGTATAGCAATATAAATATTGCACAGAAGTAGAAAAGTACGTGGCATTAGTAAGATCACAGGAATTCCATGTCTGGTTTTGCTGCTCTCACGTGAGGAAGGATGTGAAATATTAGTAAGAGTAAAGTGACAAAAGTGATCCAGGGTTTGGAGACCAGTCTTCACAATTTTAGATTGTGCATCTGAGAGAGGAAATGATGCCTGTATATATCATACACTTGTATAAGGAAAATACATGATATTTACTTGACCATCCAGTGTCCGAGAGATGAAGTTAGATATGTTGTACCTTGAAATAATAAGTAGCCATGAGGGCATTGTAGTGGATTTGCTGTTGGTGGGAGTGTTTAAAGTGAGATGGGGTTTTCTTCTCGAAGATGTGCTTTGGCATGCTTTGGTGGGGGACATTTCCAGTGTGCGTGGAAAGGGGAAGAACTGTGCTCCATTCACCTGCATTCTTCCCTAGATTGAAAACCCAGTGCCTTCTGTGTATTGTAGCACGTGTTGCTGCTTTGGCAAAATTAGAGTAAAATATCATGCTTCAGAACCTGAATGGTTTTCTCTTGGGTCAGGAGGACCATTTTTTCTTGGTGCCTAATTTGACTTCTGGGATTATGATTAATTATTGTGTACTTTCCTCCAGAGCTTCAACATCTGGTGGCAGCTGGAGACAGAATATCGGATCCTCATTTACAGAGTCCCCTCGTATTCCCAGGTTGGTGTTTCATCTTTCTTTGTTCAGGATGCTGTCAGTTATATTCAGGGCTGAAAAAATTTTCCCTGCCATTAAACAGGCAAGGATGTTGCTCACTGTTCAGAGGTCAGCTGCTCAGTGCTCTCCCCTTAACCACCTCTCTGTCCTTCAGGCACGCCCCTCCTGCTGCCAGATCTCCTGTACAAGCGGACAGAGACAGAATGTGTGTGTATGGCTTGGCAGCTTAGTACCCCTGGCAGTCACTAAAACAAAAGTTATGGTGGTGAAATCATTTTGTAACTTGAAACATGACTGACTGCTTGAATCAAGTTGAAGCATTACCTGCAATTCTCCTTTTCAGGCAGCTTTGCAGTAAAGCTGAAGGTTTAATTTGGCCTGGGAATTGCACTTCAGCCTAGATGGCTATGAGATGATGTTTTATAATTCCATAGTTCATTCTTTTTAATATAACAAACAGACACATTTTTTCCTTTGGCAGCTGGACTAGAACAAATATACTCTAAGTGTAGAAGTATTTCTTTCTGTAGAAAATTTATTTTATTGCACCTACTTTAGGGTAAATAGTATCAAAATTCTGATGTTCAGTATTTCACACAGTGGTTTTGATTTGACTTTTTGATTCACACTTTAAAATATCCTAGGAATGTTTTAAGGTAACAAATTGCATTTTTTTATATAAGATGAGTTTACTGTAAGTTTTCTCATTGAGGAAAACTGGAAGTTGAGACCAAGTTCTTGTAAATCAGGATCTTGAAAACATGAGTGTTTCTGCTGACTTGGAAATACATAAGCACTAAAGCACTGCTCTCAAACATGATTTTTAAATACAGTTTCCTCATCTGCCCTACTGAGATGTGCATGTTTGAGAAGATAAAGACAGTACAGCCTTCAAGGGTTTGGCCTGTATGCCTGTTGCTACATGCATTGGAGTTAATGATAATGCACTATTGATTTCGAGGACATACAGGATACAACTTGATAATGAAGTACAAATCAGATTGGATCTTTTCAGTTTTTAAGGGCTCTAGTTAGATTATTTAATAAATTTCTTCTCAAAAAGCGGCAAAATCAAAGAACCAACAGTAAGTTAGAATTCTATTTTGATGTTTCAGTAGTTGGATAAAACTTGGTTTGCAGTCATGAGTTATAGATTGCCACTTTGTGACATTTTACTGTTTGTAATATTTAGTGAGTTTGAGTCCCTTCCTGGCTGTGAGGTGAAACAATGTTTGAGGCTGAGATTAAAGTTTTCAGCATTGTTAAGTGGCTAACATCCCTTTTAGGGGCATAGCAAATTTGAACATAATACTATTAAATGGTTGAGCTATATTGCTTACTGTTTGTATGCTTAATAGCACAAATTGTGTGTGTGTGTGTGTGACAGTTATGCACCCAGACAACCAAATTAACAAAGGCTGGAAATAGTAGTAAGACTGTTATGTTTGTCAGGTTTGGTTTCTCCTTCACCACTGCCAAATGTAGCTATAATCATGATAGTCAAGAGTTAGGTGTTTTTATTGAGTGTATTACTCTGTACCTGCTGTGTATGTACAAACTTTCCATGTGGTCCCTAATCCAGCACATCTGTGGCCACTGAAGATGTAATTTTGCCACTCCCCAGAATTAATTTAATTGCTTTTGGGGTGTGTTTGGGCTCTTTGGGGAAAGGGCATGAGCTGGTGGTGGAGCAGTGGAACTGCTGGTGGAAAGTTGTAGGATTCTGCAACTTGTTGCAGACCTTCAGAGACCTTTTTCAGGCAAGGGTGGAATTGAACAGCATCCTGGCATCTGTTCTGTGCTGTTTAATTTTGTTAAGAGAAGTTCAAGGAGAAATTGCAGTCTGTTGTTTTCAAGGTCTGACATTTATCAAGAGAATTACAGCAGATATGTTTGTTTTGAGGGAAACTGAAAGAGCAGACTTTGTCACCACTTTAAACTGCTGAAGAGTTGAGTAGGTTATGTTACCCTGCATCATGGGATTTGGTATTTTTTAAGATAAATGACAGGACAAGTGGTATTGTGGCTAAGAGGACAGCGAGACTAGTCAGAAAAAGGATGGTGACAGTAGTTAGTGTTCATGTACTGCTGTAGGAATACTGACTGATCCAGCCTTCTTGTTTTTGAATCCAACATCCAATTATGTTATAATAGTAATGTGTTGTCTAAGGAACAATGAATCTCTAGAGCATAGTCCATAGCTGTGATGGTTGCCGTCTTCTTCATCACTCGCTCCCCAGCAGCTTGTCATTCCTCTTCTGCCTGCATTTACTGCCCCCCAACCTGCCAGCTGAACACAGGAACCCTTCTGTTTCTGCCAAAATTATTTTGCTTACCTTACCTGGTTAAAATAATAGATTTATTTCCCTCAAAATGGACTGAGGAGCATAGGTGGCAAAGCTGTGGCAGGTTCTGGTGACTGAACTGAGAAGCTGCTGGGGGAAGTGTTGAAGAAATTAGTGATGTGTTAGTGGAGATGTTAGAAATGAGATGTGTCTGGGATCTATAGAACTGTAAGGCTTTCTCCAGCCTTGTGCTGGCAGACTTGTGCCAGCATTTTACTTTTATGTTTCCTTCTTGTAGAGGGAAATTATACCACCACGTCATTTTGTGCAGAGAACAGGTCCCCCAGCACCTGCTTACCTCCACTGAGGTTGTGCTGAGCTCTTTTCTTACATATTTGCATATCCATGTGCTCTGTGCATCTGTCTTTCATTGGATGACTTTTCAAGTGAAATCTTCATCTTGAGCCACCTAAAACAAACCTAAATGGTTTTTTTTAGGTTTTCCTAGTTGAATTAATTTCATGGGTTAACAGATTTGGTCTTTAGGATTTGTAAAAGTATTATGAAGAATTTTTCAAATTCAGCTTTCAACTGTTACCATTACAACCATTACAGATGTAATATTTTAATGAATGAGTGAACTGGCTTTTGACCATAAATATACTACAGCTATGATGGTGAGAGATAGAAATATACTTTTATATTCTTTGCAAATGACCTGTTGTGAAAATTTTCCAGGACATATCTGTTATGTTAAATAGTTTTCATGTCTTTAAGATTAAATTTACTTTAATGATACTTTTATCATTATTTTGCTCTTTTGGGAGGGGAGTGGGTTAGTGCCTACAGCAGAATGTTGAGTTTAATTCATTACCTGTAGTGAGAAATTTGCATTTCTCTCATCCAACTTAGTGGACATTTGTTTTGTGAAGGATTTTTTGTGACCTTTTTAAAAACAAAGTGTTACATTTTACTAAATGTGAGGAAAATGGACTCAAATCCGATGCTGCTACCAATGGACTGAAATCTGAACGCTGCTACCAAATAACATTGAGGAGCAGTTATCTGTATTCACAGCTTAAATTTTTTTTTCCTTGTTCTTTGAACATTGTATTTTGAGGAGATGAAGAGCAGAAATTGTTGACAGGCAGTTTTTTCACCTAATTAATGATCAGATTTTCTAAGTGAACAGTAGCCATCAGTGAAGCACCAGAGCTTTTCCAGTTGGATGTGACCAAGAACTCAAGATCTTCCAATTCCTTTTAGACAGTTCCTTTAAGTCTGGGCTTACTTTGTTGTGCTTTACAAATAAGGAAGAAGGTACAGAAAGCCCTGAGCAACTCTGTGGGGAGTCACGTGCTGTTGTTAGCTGGGCGTTGGTGCCAGTGATCAGATCCAAGCAGAAAGTTATGGGGAAAGTGAGGCAATAAGGCCCCATCAGGGACGTGGGAAAAAAGAGTATATGAATTAGCTCCCTGCCACCAGCTCTATTTTATCTCAGTAGTGATTTTTTTCCCAAAGGATTTCAGGTCTTTGGGTGTTTAATAAAAGTGAAAATAAATGGATGACAAGTAGTCATCTTCTCGGGTCTTGTGCAAGCACAGCTAGCAGAAGTGTATTTCTGCTCTGCTCAGTGCAAGAAATTGTGTGTATGAACGTGTTCAGAGTAGATGATTCTTCCCCTCTGTGCGAGATCCCACCTGGAGTGCTGCATCCAGCTCTGGGGTCCTCAGCAAAAGAAAGACATGGACCTGTTAGAGCAGGTCCAGAGGAGGGTCACAAAAAAGATCAGAGGGCTGGGGCACCTCTCCTACGAAGACAGGCTGAGAGAGCTGGGAGAAGAGAAAGCTCCAAGGAGATCTTATCATGGCTTCCCAGTACCTTAAGGGGGCTTATAAAAATGAGGGAGAGGGACTTTTTGTGCGGGCAGACAGCGGCAGGACAAGGGGCAGTGGTTTTAAAATTAAAGAGTGTCAACACAACTACTGAATAATTATATGCAGTTTTCCCCATTCCTCTGTTTTGTTTTGTCAGTGTAGATTAACACTTCTGTGCTGTATTAACTCTGGCCTGCAGATCTTCAGATCAGATCTTCAGCCTGCTCTTTTCTGCCTAGAAATGTGAATTGTTCCTTGGGCATTGTACCTGACGATTTGTACCCAAAGCGTGGTGTTCTCTCCTCTGTTTTCTCCCTGCATAGTATCCAGCTGCCATTTCAACAGAAGTGCGAATGTGCATTTTCTGATGATGCAAGTAGCATTTTTCTTGTTTGCTATCTGGTGTTGCTAGTTGCTAGTTTTTGTAGCATTTAATGCTACGAGTGAATTTTTTCAATGTGCTGTGTAATTTTGCTGCAAAATTCCTATACCTCCAGATCTGACTTTTGCCCCAATGGTGCACAAATGATATACTTGTGTAGCTTTGAAAACATTCACTGGATAATGTAATATACTTGACTAGAAAGGGGAAATTTATTATATTTTAATATTTAAGGGAAATTAGTATATTTTCAGAAAGTAAGTAGAAATAATGTATCTAACCCTGTTATAATCACCTGGAACCACAGGATACCTTAGGTAGATTATTTGGGATCTTCTGGGGAAGTGACAGCCTGCTGCATGCAAGTAATGACTAGCAATAAAAGAATTAAATTGGTGCTTGTTTAGGGCAGAGGAGTTCCATTTTGTCATAAAACAGAGTAGCAGGGAGTAAGCTGCTCCTAGCTTGTGCAAAGCAGCAAGGGATCATATCCTAAAACCAACAGGCCCGAGGATGAGGACCAATTAATGGAAAAAACCAAAAAAAGTAATTTTCTTTACTCTGTCCCCTTCCTGAGTGAGCTCATTGACTGCTGTCTTAAGGAAAGTTGTTTTAATTATTGTTATTCTGAATACTGAAATTAAATTAGTTTGATGTTACTCTTCAGTTACTCACACAGGAAGGCTTCTGTGACCACAGTCACAAGTGGTATATTTTTGTCTGATATGCAAAGCTGGAAAACATTTCTAATGCATATTGCTAAAATGGGGGAGCATTAAAAGGAAAAGTTCAAGAAACAAAATTAGTTACAGAGAAGCAGTGGATGAAACACTCTCAATTTAGGCTGCCATCCTAGAATGTGAGCAGTTCCTCAAATTAGGTATCTGTCCCTTGATGGTAGAGGGATATGAAATCAGTCCACTGCAGTGGGATGTTTTCCAGAGCACACATATCTTTAAAGCTGATGGACCCTCAGTATATGCAGGACAAAATTGATTATAGGGTTAAACATTTATAATGAAATGCTAAATGGACAATATTAGACTGAAATAATAAACATAATATAGTACTTTGAATGGAGTCTCCATGACAGGTTACTTGAGGATAATAGAGCTCCTTCCATTAATAACAGAATGACCTCTGTTAGTAGAAAGCAGGAGGAAAATCACATCTGTGAAACCCTGCCTGCCATAACGTCTTCTTGTTTTCTTAGCCTCTGGTTCCCAGTTTTGGTTTTGGGCTACCTAAACCACAAAACCAAGAAAGATGATTCCCGAGAGGCTTTTGGAAAACACATCACAGTAGCACCAATTCTCTGGAACCAAACTTCCTTGCCTGCGTTCAGTGAAATCTTCTAGGATATGTTTGACTACTGTACCTCACTTTTATGGGCAAGTGACAATAGCAGAGGTGCTGGGTTGGTTTCTTGGAGTGACCCACAGTATTTTAATCTTACAGGATTTGCTGGTAGGACTGCTTGTCTGGCTGAAGATGAGCATAGAGATGGAAGCTGCTGACTCAAAATGTGGCTGAGAGATCAAAATGTTGGCCTTCCAGCAGCCAGTTCACCTTCCCTGCAGTGCCAACCTCCCCAATACCCCTCCTTTTTGTGTCCTATGGTTTTTATTTTTTCCTCTCTTCTCCATGATTTATGTATTCACCAATTGGTTAATGTAGCATGTATTTGGATAGGTAAGCCTGTTACTTAAAGTATTATTTCCTGAACAAGCAAGTAACCGGGTTGTGTTTCTAGCTAACTGTTCTTTAATAGCCAGGTCTCTACCTGAGTGAGTTGCAATGAAAAATTGATTCATTCAGATGAGCTTACTTTTTTGCACAATTTATTTTCTTTCTCCTGCCTCTTCAAATTACCACTTTTATCTTTTTCCATTAATTAGAGCAACTGGAAGAGCAGTAATAAACATGCTTTCCTTCTCTTTGTGTTCACATCCTGAGTAGTGCAGAAAAATACCCTGTTGCATTCTCGTAAGCATCTAAAATATTTGTGGAACTCTAGCTCAACATTCTTCTAAAAACGATGTTTATCTAGATTTCCTTTAATTCCATGTATTTGGTCTGCAACCATATAGGGAGTCAGCACAAGTGTGTGAGGTAGCCAGTGTGGCCTGCATAGGGTGGTAGGATTGAAAGGATAACAAAAATGGAAATAGAAGCAAACAGTTTTTCATCTGACTGGAGCAGTGGAAAACCTTGCAGCAACCACACCAACATGTGCAAATACTGGAAGCTCTTTTTGTTATTGTCTAAAACACAAATGTGAATAAATAATTCCCTGGTACTTCTTTAAGATATCAACAATAATTTCCTGTAGCATGGCTGACTTTCTGGGACTGCGCAGCCTCCGCAACCTAACTCTCTAATCTTTAAAAGAAAAGTATTTAAGAAAAAAAAAAAAAGAAAGAGGCAGCTGCAGAAGTGCAGCTTTGGGTCCAGAGCTGTCTAGCTAAGGGCGGTGCCTGGTTGTTCTCTCTCAGGAGAGGGTTTGATGGGGAACATTATGATCCCTCCCCCCTTCCCTCTCCTCTAGCTCAGTATAAAGGCCAAACAATAACAGCAACACTAACACCACCGTGCTCTAACTTTGGCGTGTCTGTGTGCTTGTCTCTGGGTGTACCAAATACTTTGTCTGTGATTAATAGCATTTCTTGCATAGAAACTTCTACAGCTTCATTCTTGATTTTTATACTGATAAATACAGATATTAAAAAATCCAGTGTGAACACTGTTGTTTTTTTTTCTTCTTCTTCTTCCTAGTATCTGTTTATTATTCATGAATGTGTTGCAACATCCAAAAATGTAATGAGTGACTCACAAAATGAGAAGAGGAAAAAATACAGTTACAGCTTTTTAATGAGGCTTCCTCGGTCAGCTAAAAAGTGTCCCAGTTAAGAAACCACTAACTATATAAAACCCACCCAATACTTGGTTTTATCTTCCTTCTGGGTGTATTTACAACATAGTTTCACTTGGTATATATTTATCTTCATTCATATGCCTGATTTTTTTTTTTGTCTTGTATTGGGGATTACAACATTCCGACATCAAAAAGAAAAACCACAGAACAACATGTTTACAAATGGTTCTGGATTTTTCTGTGTGTGTGTGTGTAAGAAAGGAAAAGAGCAAAGGCTAAGTTTATGACTACTGGTGTAGTAACATCTTTAATAGTTTCAAATTGAGCTTTTATTCTTAAAAACTATCCTTGCAAGGACTCCAGAGCAAATAAAACCATCCTGTTAATGCAACACGGCTATACACAGAAGGAGTATACTAGTGGGAGATCTGAAGCTTGTGGGATTATGTTCAGTGCTGTTCTACTTCAAGAATCAAAACTGACTTTCTTTATGAAAAGATTGTTTCTTACTCTTGGAAAATCTAAACCTTTCTTTCATGTGTTTTTGAATTTTAGCAGGATTTATCAATTTTACTTCATGCCTTGTATCCCCTCACCTTTGTGTCTTTCTTGCACAATAGCGGGAAATCTGTATATTCTTAAAAGCTTTTTTTTCAGTGCAAATCTGTAGAAATAGATAGGCAACCTAATACTTGTCTTTCAAACCAGATGTACACCCAAGTGATCATTTCCTTTGTAAAGTTAAGGATCTAGAGTAATCTTACTGCAGTCAGGCTTGCATAGTCTTGTATATTATTGTATATTATTTTAAAGGAATTTTCAGGGCTGGCACATGTACTGCGTGAGAATTTGGGATAAAAACATCATATTGCTATGCCCTTAACTGGTTCTCTTGGGATATTCAGTAAGTATTACCATATAAAAATGAGTTTATATTAGCTTTGTTTTGTTGCAAGTATGTTATAGTGAAGTGTTCTGTACATAAAACAGTGTTGCCTTTACAGTGCAAAGCTATACTTGGACCTTAATTAGAGCAATACTATCTTCTGCCTTGTTTCAGAAATGGTTTCTGCCTTTTCAAGCATTAAGGTCTTCTAGATTAAAAAAATAAATTCAGATAGAGTTACCCATGTGTTGGTATACAATAAATTTCTCTGTTCATTTCCTTCTGATTAGTCACCTTATTTGTTGTAGGGTCCATGCTGCAACAGAGTCTAGAAATGACAGTCAAAGATGTAAGGAATGTTGGCCTTTTTGTTGACCAGTTTAGTGCCTCTGAATGAAGAACTGGAGAGTAGCAAATTATTAGTGAGTTGGATTTCGGGATACAGGAGTCTTAGCTGCCTGTCTGACTATGGTTAATGATAAGATTAGGTGAGGCATGATGATTTCTCCTGTCTGTCATCTGAGAAAAATGGGTAACATTGCATGTATTTTGCAAATATTTTCAGATCATCATTAATTATTTTTGTTTCATGATTTTTGTGCGGTCTAAAGCTCACTGAGAGAAGAAATATAGGATATAAATTTGTCCTGTCTTTATTTTAATTTCTTTGCATGACTTGCCTTAGAGCTGTGGGTTTGTCAGTGTGACTTCTGTCATACCTACTGGCAGGGGTATTTATAGGATGTTAAGTGACTTCCAGTGCACTTTCCAAAATAAATGGGGAAGTAGCTTGCAGAGGGAGGGCAGAACAAGAGCTAGCTCAGGTCTGAAAGCCATGGGTTAAGCAGCACCCCTGTCCTTCCTCTCTGTCTGGAGCATCCCCCAAGTAATGTGCCTTTTTTTTTTTTTTTGTAACTATTGTGCAATCATGTGAGTCTTAGGGTGAAAATTTACCTGAGTGGTGGCCCAGACTAGTAGTTCACTACCACCCACAGAGGAAGGTCCCATGTTCTTTGCTGGCAGTGCTCATCACAGTCTGAGCTGGTTCAAGAGCAGCCAGTGTTTCCCACCCACCGCAGTCAGCTTTCTGCCACTGTAATGCATTTAATAAGATCAGTGGAAGGTTTAACAGGTACCACATGGACCAGAACTAGTGCAAGGAGAGGATGGGAAGAGAAAAGTGTGGTTGGGGTTGGCAGAGAAGTGTCAGAGAGGAGCTGGAGCCTGCAGCTTCTGGATGAGAGTAGATCAGAGATTATCCTGTGTCAGAGCTGTATCTACTACCTGGATTTTTGCAATTCTTTCCCTGTAAAGGTTGCCTGTCAGTAGAAGGGAGAATATACCCACATGTTAAACCATTCTCAGAAATACCAAGGAGCATTACTTCTCAGTGGAGGCAAACCTATAACAAAAGGAGGAAGGAAGGAACTTGAAAGAGCGAGGAAAAGTGACTATATAAGTAGATTTTCCTGGAGGCTTGTCATCACTGGGATGTGACCTAGGAATACCTTAGAGATGATCCAAGAAGAGTTTGTGCAAGGCTGTACAAGGTCAGGGGTTTTAGCTGCGTGGGATGTTGCTGTGCGGCCACCTTGCCAAATCTGCCCTCACTAGGAAACTGTGGAGGCAAGGTTCAAAGCATATAATGGATGAGGTTAAAGTTGCCTGGTGCTTGGTTGTGAATTCATCTAATTTTAGACACCTCTTTTGCCCCTTCTGGTACCAAGGCATAGTTTCTGGAGGCTTGTGCAACCACAGACTTGAAAAACACTTCCTTATATATTTGAAAGAAGATGACATTGACTATCTGAAGGATTCCAATTAAGCACAGGATGGCCAGGATACTTTCCCTCTCAACTTTTGGTAAGTGTAGTGATCTTTTCATATGCACTTTGTTTGCTACCACCTTTCCTTTCCTACAATTCAACTCAAGTTCAAAAGACCAGCACAGTGAAAAAGTAGACTGCTTTCTCTCAAATCATTGTGCTCTACTTTCAGCCTATACTCAGCATGCACTAAAACAACAGTGAACTATACTTTTAAATTGCAAATTAAGAACTGATAGCTGCATGGGCTGCACTCCAGGTGCCTAGAACCTTGAGTTCTACATTTCTTCTTTGAGATGCTTTTTTATCAAAATCTCTGGAAATGTAAATCTGTAGATGGGAAACAGTTGTCTTAAAAATATCAGAAGTGTATGGTCTGAATTTGTGATTAAGTTGTTAAATAACACAGTTACAAGAATTTTTCTGTACCTAATGTCCTAGCAGAGACTTCCCTTGGGGATAGGAGTAAGTTACCTTATAATTTCCTGATACAATTTCTCCATGTCTAAATGTTTAGGTCATTATGCATCTGGCAGCATTAGAAACCCACAATAGTGTTCCTCTGTGTTTTATGTGGTACCTACCACAGCGGGAGGAGCTGGTCCACAGACCCAAAGTACCAGGACAGTAACGCCGTGATAGACGTATATTATATTTATGATATTAAAATGTGGTAGCAGTGCTACTGGTGTTTCTTGGTGACTTGGGTGAAGGCTGGTTCAAGTATTGTCCTTCCACACACAAACAGTGTGATCTTGGGTGTATCCATTGCTCAGGTGTTCTTTCCTGCCGTGCTTGTGAATGGGATTACTAGAACTTCCTTCCTACAGGGATGCCTGAGATTAAATATTTTGCAAAGCTCGAGATACTGGGATCCTACAGAAACAAATGCAAACCAGAAGTTCCTTAAATCAGATTTTTATCCAGTCTTGAGGCAGACTTTGATGAGGCCCCAAGCCTGTGCAAGTTGATTGTATGAGCCTGAGCTGAGAGCAGGGTGGTGAGATCTCTTCTTGCAATACTGGAAAGTAGTTAACAGCATCTCAAGCTGCTTTAGGAATGGTACCACGGGGTTTCACATAAACGGGGGCTTGGTAGGGCTTCTCATGTCGGGAACTTGTATAGAATATAACAGAAAAAATAAAAACCAAAGAGCTTTTAAATTTAATTTTTCTGTTCCCTTCAATACAAAACAATATTTTCTCCTCCCCACCCCCCATCCAAAAGTGAAAGCTGAGCGCAGTCACAAACATCCCTCTTGGCTTGTTTTTATGAGACTAAAATGTATGTCTTTCACATGGGGCAGGAAACTTCCAGTGCATATCATTCTGGTCTGTCCTCACATGGCTTCAGTCTCATGCTGCCCCTTGTGCAAGAGTGCTGCTGTAGTCGGCTCCTGTGACTCCTGGTGATGCATCCAGTCCCACCCCATCCCATCCCATCCTTGCAGACATATAGGTTTCAAAGCCAGTTACAAAGGAAGGCAGTGATTACCAAACCAGGGTGTAAAAAGAGAAGCAGCTTGCCTGGTGTCATGCTTGAGGCCAGCAGAAGTGAGAGCTACATCCAGATCTCTGCTACCCCAAGCCTGCTTGGCTGCAGTGCTCCCCTTGGGGTGTGATTTGGCATGTGTTTCTCTGGGAGCTGGAGCCATTGAAAATGTGAAAATTGTAGTATGTATTATTTATTTATTTGTCAAGTCTTAACTTTTCTGCTGCTGGGTTTTACTCTCTGCCACGCTGCTCGGCTGCACAAATATTTGCTCTGGGAAACAGTGGGGGGAGTAGCTCAGTGTGAGGAATATGAGGCTGGGATGGAGTAGAGGGCTAAAGCTGTTTAAATTGGCTTAAGCTGTGCTGTTGGTCAGTGTCTAGCTATGTCTTTTGGGCAAGCAGTGATCTAAGTTTTGTGGAAATACTCATCCCAGCAATGGGCAAGGTCACTTATTCTTCAAGCCAAAATTATAATTATCAAGAAACTTGATGCGGTTCCAGGGATGAACATCCACCTGCATTCTCTCTTGCTAAATATGTTTACATTTAACATATGCTTTTAAGAAAATATGGCTTCCATATTTAGCATAGAAGCAGCAAAATGTTTTCATAGCTTGTGCTCATACATCTCTCTACTAAATGATTTTTCAATTTAGTTGATTGCCTGGATAAGACTGTGTTGTTTCTTTCCCCTCTAAAACATAACTATTAGACTTTCTTTAATAATTAAAATGGCACTCTCCCTGTGCCAATGTTACAGTTCGTTGTAACTGCTGTGCACCTGGGTCAGATTTCTTCCCTCCACGCCCCATGATTTCCAAAGGGTTTTGCAGCACAAGAAAAAATGCTTTTAGGTGTAAGATTGGATTAGTCTTAAGTTGTTGGAGAGAAGGAATATACATCTGTTGCAAGAGGGGGAAAATTTATAGGGACTAAAGTAACAATGCAGTGTTTCTTCCTCGTGGTCTTTTTTCACCTGAGAAATACAAATGAAGACATTTTGATAAAGAGCTGTAGTGAAGATACTTTAGTAATTGATACCTTTAATCAGTAAGTCATAAAAAATGTGCTGCTGCTGCTTTTTCCAGATTTTCCACTAAAGCAGGCTGCAAAAATAAGATAATAAACTACAGCTAATAAAATCATACGTGGGTAGTTGCTCTTTAAACAATAAACTGGGACCTAATTTTGCCTTAAAGTGCCATGCAGGTATCTTAGGGACTAAATTACTTGAAAGTAACCCCAAAACTTTCTTCTTGATAATTAGTATCTCCAACTACTGGCTATGTTTAATGTCCATAAAACAGTGAGTTTTCCTCAGCACATTACTTGTGGGACTACTGTTTAATTACTACTGGGAGTGTTAATGATAGCTGTGCTTAAGCATATTGGATTTATTTCAGTGTGTTTGCTAGAAGTAGTTTCAGGCTTTTACTCAGGTCTTCCCTGCTCATTGGAAGGCTGCCTCTGCTGCTTCCGTGCTTCCCAGTTTCTTGGCCTGCAGTTACACCCTCTCATCTGCTGCATGGGCTTGGGTCCTTGTGACATGCCTTCCCTTACAGCTGGCATGCTGCTTTGGACTCTGCCCTTCTGGGAATTTGTGGAAAACCAGTGCACATGCCACCTGCAAACAGAGTGTGCACTTACCCATGCCACAAAACAAGGTGGAAGTAACTCTTTTCTCACCCTCTGCGCTATGTTTTTAAGATTACATGTCTGTCAGGCCTTTCGGAGTGCCCAGTGTGTATGCAGAGCCCATCCCAAGCCTTTACACTGCTGTGGGCTGGGTGGCTTTCAGGGTATTGTTTATTAGGCACAGAGGTTTGTTTAAAGAACGTGAAAAGCATATCAGAAATTTACTGGGGATGCTGAGAACCTTGGCTCTGGCATTGGCTACCTGTCAGTGCTCCATTGGGAACTGCACTTTAAATTTCTCTGAGCAATTTAGACCCTCCAGAGTTTTCCTTTTTTTCAGAGGATAACCACTTTGGTGTGAGCAAGATGACATTGGTATAAAATACCAAATGTTCCACAGAAACGTGTTTGTTTATTTAATTTAGAATGAGAGTAAAGGACATAGTCTTAAGCTGCTCCAGGGCAGGTGTAGGTTGGATATAGGGAAGAACTTCTTCACAGAAAGCGTGATTAGATATTGGAATGAGCTGCCACTCCATGGTGGAGTCGCCATCCCTGGAGGTGTTTTAAGGAAAGACTGGACATGTCACATAGTGCTGTGGTCTAATTGACTTGGTGGTATTGGGTCAAAGGTTGGACTCGATGATCTCAGAGGTCTTTTCCAACCTAATTGATTCTGTGAATTATTACTCATGAAGGGGAGCGGGGTGGGATGTTTCGTAAGGATCCGAGGTGTGGGCAGCCTGGCGGGACGGCCCGGCCGCGCTGGGCACGCTCCGCACACGAGGGAGCCGGGCCGGGCCGGGCCGAGCCGGGTCGCGAGGCCGCCGCCGGCCCCTGTCCGGCCGGGGCGCTGCCCTTTTCCCCGCACCCACGGCCGGCACGGGCCGGGCAGCGCAGCGGGGCCGCCGCCACCTGCGGGCCGGGCCCGGCGGAGCGGCGGCCGCCGCCCGGGGCGTGTCGTGTCGTTCCGAGCCGAGCCGCCCGGCCCCGCGGTGAGTCACCGGCCGGGGCTCGGGCACCACTTCCCCCTCTCGACAGGAGCCATTTTAGCTGCACGAAGCTGCGGGGAGGCCGGGGCGGTGCCGCGGGCCCCGCGGCCGAGCGGTACGTGCTCCCCGGGGAGGGAGAGCCGGGCGGGGGGGACGCGGCGACCCGGGGCTGCTGGCGGCGGCTCTGCCGCCTCGACGTGCGGCCGCGCCCGGGGCAGCGCTCCGCAGCCGTCGGAAGAGCACTGCGGGGAAAAGGGAACTTCTGGCAAAGCGCAGCACCGGGGGAAAAAACCAAAATATAAACTAGACCGTGAGTAAAGGGACGTTTCGGGGCAGCAGCGCGGTGGTAAGCTGCCTGAAGCTGAGCCTGTTGCTGCGGGCAAAGGGCACCCCGGCTGCCACTGTGCTGCTCTGAACAGCGTGCTGCACGAGTGTTGCAGCTGGTTTGTAATTCTGCTGTGTTTTATAGTTTTGTCGCCTTTGAAGCGTGCGGAGGTGTCAGGCAGGCTGCCGGCCCGAGCCCTCCAGCCGCCGCTCAGCGGACTGGTCAGCAGACGAATTTTGTTTATTCCGAAGCTGCTGTTACCTGGGCCCGGTTGGCTTGGAGCAGAGCACGGTACGGAGCGATTCGGGCTAAGTGTTGGCTGTCAGCGCTGCGGCTTTGAGCACCTTTGCTCCACTGCTGTTCGCCCGATGTGGTCCCGAGCGACTTTAAAATGGCAGGCTTGTCATTGTAGAGACAGATCACCCTCTGCGCCCGCGACCTTACATTGAGGTTCTGTTTCTGCCGAAACAGACTCGTTCAACGGCAGCCGCCCCGGTGTCCTCTTAAAGTAGGAGTTAAGTTGTTGTGTGGGCAGGTACTCGCCTTTTCCTGAAAATGATTAAGAAATGAAAGCAAGTGGGGATGGTGTACATGGCAGACCAATTATAAAATGGGCTTACTGGTACTTTTAACGGGAGAAGAAAATCCTGGAGGTAATTGCGGTGTGTCAAATTGCTTCTTAAACTTTCGGTGGATGAAAACCACCTTGATTCTCCTAATTATGTACTTCTGAACTCTAGCACAGTATTTTGAAAAAGAATCGGTGTTTCCACCTTCTTTGTTGAATAGAAATGTTCTTCTTTAAAAGTTTTGTCTGAGTATATAGCTTTGGACCCTGTATTTCAGTCTTTCACTTGAAAAATCAGGTTCGATATCTTCTTACTGAAAGTTAAATGACAGGGCACTCGAACTGTTGTGCACAGGGGAATGCTTTCCAGGGTCATTTACTATATGGAGCCTGTATCTGAGAAGTATAATGGAGTCTTGCTTAATACTGTGATTGGTTGCAGGGGAGGTAGAGAGGGTGGCAACGATGAAGTAAATGATCATGTTTTGGGTGAGGCTGTCTCTTGTCTTCAACCTTTCCGGTGTTCACCCATATCTGCCTTCTGCATCTAACGGTACAGTGTGTTTCCACCATCTTTTTATTTTAAATTTTGCTTTTTTTTTCTTTCTAAAAGCACCAAGTTTTGCAAGGGTTTGGGAGATTTATTTGGTGCATTGTTTCACGTTGAAAAATCACAGAGGAACTGGTAAAACTAGAGAGGAACCACTTGGAAAAAAGTGTTCCGAGTTAGTGATAGAAGTTTTTTCCTGAAAAATTCTTTTTCTCATCATGATATTTATTTTCAGATCTTAGGGTTCCATGCTTGGAACTGGCAGAACATGACCCTCCCTTTCTTTATATCTTTTCTCCCCTTCTTTCTTCTGCATTGGACCCTGTTGAGACATTCAGCCTTAAAAACTTGAGTTTTTAAGTCAGCTCTCAAGCTGCAGATGCTTATCTTGGGCAGACCTCTTTGTGTGCTAAAGGGTAAATAGCTGCTGCTACTTTCTCTTGATCAGGGCTTCACGGAGAAGTAGTTCCTCTTTGAAGGCAAAAGCTGCCATGTTCAGGCTTTCCTGCTGCTGTGCAGAAGCATCTGCAGTACAGTGGTGGAGCTAGGAAAAAGTGATTTGAAAGTCCTCCAGGACTTAGAGATGACAGCTTGGACAGATCTTCTAGCAGGCAGAGAAGTGGATTTGAAGTTACAGAGAAACGTTGTTAGTTTTTTTTAATTTGTATGCCTGTGTTTGTCTCCCAAAAAAAAACCCCCAAAATAAAGAAATAGTATTTCCTCCTCGCACACCCTAAGGCAGGAATCTTTCAGTTTGGATTGAGTTTGTGGTTGTTGAGAGATGAGCCGTGGGAGTGGTATCTTTAGATGGCAGTTAGCTTGAACATTATTTCCAATCCATGCTTTTACGGAAGTGTCTGTTTTCTAATGCGCTCTTTTTTCATCTGTTGAATATTAGAATTGTCAAGTCCGTGGTCTTGGCACTTGAATGAGAAAAATAAAGAAGTAAATGTCCAGATTTGAAGAATGTTGTTGGCCTGGTATAGCCTGATATTTTGGTATTGCTGCAAACTCGTACTTAAGTCGTGTGCGTTACTCTTTGGACACTTTATGTATTAAAAACCCCAAATACATGAGGTGTATAAGAGTACCCTTTTCTCTCTTTCAGCACAGCCATATCCAAGGGAGGGAACTACAGTAGGACCGTGTTTGGTGAGATGGTAGGAAAGACTATTTAAGAAAAGTGGAGGATTTCCCTCTGTATCAGAGGAGAAGCTTTGATCTCCAAAACATCTTTCACTTCTTACAAGTGTTAGCAAAAATTTTTCAGCTTTCACTTGCAGACTTCGTTGTTTTCACTGACACTTTTGGTAACTTGCTGGAGTTTTGTTGGGTGTGTGAGGAGGAGCAAGGACTTTCCCCCGCTGGGGTGATTCAGCACAGGAGTGGCAGGAGGTGGAGTTCACCTTTCCAGCCTTGGTTACAATCTGCACCGTAAGTGCTGAAACTTTACTACCATATGCCAGTGATTTACTGTGCTTATCATTTTAATGCCACTGATGTATTTTTAGAGATTACTTGCTTCCTTAAATCTTACTTAAATGTTGCTTTCTTAAATCTTACTTAAATGTTTCTCCACAGATAAATTAGTTGACAGAGACTATACATACTGCAATTTTAAGTCTTTTTCTTATCATAAGTCCGCAGCAACCATGTGAAGGGCTCTAGACATTTTCTCTTTCCTGATCAGATGTGATTAATTGTGTAGAGATAAAAATGATTTCTTCTTCAGTATGGGCCTGTCCTGTGGCAAAGCTTCCCACTCCATTAGCGTTTGTGAAAGGATCCCATTAGATAGGGTCTAAACTTTATGCATTCTTACCTTGATGTGCTTTGGGCCTTAACTACCAACCAGCTGTCTTCAGAGGGCTTGAGCTCAGGTCATTTATTTGTCCTTGAAGAAATCACTCATCTTGGGTCACATGTGACTTATACTAGGTTCAGGCTTGAATGTGAAACTGATAGTAGTTTTGTTAGCCTGGAAAGAACCTCCAGTTCTTAAATTTGCATGTAAAAACTATTTCTCTCTGTATTGGGGGAAAGGATATTATAGTTAAGATAATTTGCTAGGATTAGGAATACTAAATGCATAGGTTGGAAACTGTGGGAAAGAGTTGGTTTTAGATGGATTGAATGTCACTGTCTGCTTCTATAATGAGACATTTTAGTCTATTTCTAGAACACCCTATATTTAACTCATCGTCAACATTTCTGTGTGAATATACCAAGTACATTTTTTATTTTGAGGGGAATGTTCTGCACTTCTCGAATGTTACCATTAGTGTACTAATGGTCTCATCGCTTCAATTGTGAGCTCTTTCCACCTTTGCTTCACCTTCTTGCGTGGTTGTGGTTTGTCTTCATAGGGGGGCTCTGTGTAAATGTCATCCCACACAACACTGAAGTTCAGAATTGGAAGAAAGGGGTGAGCTCGGTTGATTCAAATTGTTGTCTGCTGTTGAGAGAAAGAAACATGTTTATATGTTGTGACTGCGTATATTGTTTTGTCATGCTGCATCTTCCTGTAAAGTTACTTGTGTTTTTCATGAGATCTTTTGACAGCGTTAATAAAGCTGACAGGTTAGAAGAAAACTACCTTGCTTTTCTAATCTTCATATCAAGTCACTTCTGCTGTTCTCCACTTCCTGGCTGACTTGATGTTTATCCAGTTTTATGTTGCAGCTAGGGAAAGAAGCAGAAAAATACGATTGTGAAACTACAGTTACAATTTGTGATACCCAGAGCTGACTACTGTTAGAAAATTAATGTTTAACTTGCTCTTTCAACCAGACTCAATTTCAAGTTAAAAGCAAGTTGACAAGGATAATGTTAGTTTTCTCCTCTTTGTACATGCTACATGTGCTGCACTACATAATTTTGGAGCTAATGAGAATAGTGTCCCAAAGATGCGATGACATGGTTTGTTTTTAGTGGAGGCTATCTTTCCAACCAGAAGATGATCCTCTTAGCAAGTGCTTTCATGATGACTGTGTCTTGAAGGCACCAGGGCTTGCACATTGTCTGCTGAAGACAGAATTTGCCTGACATTGCCCTTGGAGGTGGTGTTTACATTATCCACTCCCATTCCCTTGGTACTTTGCTGTTCTGTGCTGTTATTCTCCTCCCTCTCCAGAGTCTCTTTAAACTTATTTACTCTTTGTAGCTATTCAAGCTTTGTCACAATGCCTGTAATCTAAGCATACAAGTGAGAGTATTAGCTATCAAGAAAATAATTATGAAGCTTACATGCCGTGGAGGGCAAAGGGTGGCAAACTGCACACATTCGCTTCCCTGTCTCGCATTGCCTCTGAGCCAGCTTTTTGAGGGCTCTGTGAGCCCAGGAAAGGACTCCAGGTGTCTTGTTGATGTGCTACTGAGAGTGCTACTGCTGTTTGTTTTTTTTTTTAAAAAAAAGACCAACTTTTATTTATTTCAAAAAGAGAAAAGAAGGAACTGTAGAGAGGAAGTGCCTACTTGGTTTTTTTTTTCTTTACAAAATAGTGGTTTAGGCATATGAATGAAAATGAAACTTTCTGTGTTGAGAAGTAGTCTGAAGTTTGACTGCTCAGGATGGCTTGTGGCATTTTAAAAAGTGCTGGTCCTTTTCTGTGGAAAAATATTTCTTTTAGTATCAGTTAAAAGCAACAAAGAAATAAATCGCTTTTGAAGCAACTAAGTGAAATACAGTTTTAATTTGTCTGAAGGGGCCGTAATCTGAGCAACCTGATCTAGTTGGGGGTGTCTGGTCAACGTAGGGGGGGGTAGACTAGATGACCTTTAAGGGCCCCTTCCAACCAAAAGTACTTTATAATTCTGTGATTCTTATCTAGAAAGCCATTAATTTAGACCATTTAAAAATGGACCATGGAGGGATTTCCTGAGAAGAAACTAAGAAGAATGTTGGAAAACTTTTGCCAAACTACGAGATAAGTGCTTGGACTTGCAAATGTTTTGTTTCACAATAATAGGGATATTTGCAGAAAAGGTTTAATACTTTTGTAGCCACATGGTTAGAAAGGGTACTTTTTGTATCTAGATTCTGATATTGGTAATGTTTAGAGCTTCTCTTACAGGTACCTTGTGTTCAGGTGGACTTAGGAAGCGTTTTGTTAATTTGTACTTCCAGGCTTCATAAACAGAAAAGCTGTGATGGCATTTATTGATATATGGTAATTTAAAATGTGTACATTTGTGGGGAGAGATGTTAGAAGTTATTACTATAGTTATTACTACTTTACTAGCAAATAGCTAGCTAAGTAAAATAACACCCTCAGAGAAGAAACCCAGAATCACTGATCCATACGTGCTGCAACATGGCAGGGAAAAAAAAGAAATAAAAAAATTAATGGGAAGTTTTGTGGGTTAATTTTTGCTGCCTTTTATGGGATCTCTAGATGGGGTGAAATCTCCACTGTGGGAAGAAAGCAGCTTGCTTTCTGACAGAGACTGGCTTGGGAGAACCTGTTACGCTGTCTGTCGTGAACAAGCCTGGTGTTTACTAGCTACCTGGGAGAAGGATGCTAGCGCCTCGATGCTGTCCCTGGTATCTTCACACACCGTGTGTTTACAGAACTTATGTGCACACTGAAGGTTCCTCAGCCTCACACCAGCTGCTCGTTTTCGCTCCTAAATGCAGGCAGCGTCTGTAACCTCCACGGTGGCTTGGTGGCACATCCCATTAGGGATGGTTTACGTGGATGTGCCCTGAAGCACAAAAGGGAGTTTTGGGCCAAGCAGGTTTTACTTGGATAATGAACTGTCCTGGAGGTGATGGGTTGTAAATCCTTAAAGAGCTCATTTAGCATCTGCCCAGGCCCTTAGCTTGCCCTTAGGTAAGACTCAAGAGTAAGCTGCAGTAGTTGAGGTAAAGTTGCAATTTAAATTCTAGACATACGTTTTGTGAGCATACAAACTGGCACCGGTCTAATCTAATTTAAAATGTGCCTTTAGTGAAACAGTCAGAGGTAGGCATGATCATTCCTTGGCAGGAGCACTTATCCGGCTACCTCAGTGCTACTTAAGTGCCACCCTTGTTTTTCCTCGCTGACAGCATAGGTTGTTTCCTAGTACTTTATTGTCCTCCCCTCAAATCTGCAGTCCACACTGTGTGAGCAACCCCTTCCTTATCTTGTTCAGCTGAGATGAGCCAAGTTGGCAGGTCAGATGTCCACACCACAGGAAGTTGCTAGGCTGGTTGGCTGAACCAGGTTAGGGATTGATTTTGGAGTGGAGGGTCTGTGGAGGTTGTAAGAGCTGGGGTTGAGAAATAAGGGTGATAATGAAGAGGACCATTTTCCATGGCCAAACCTTCAACAAACTGATAATTATGGTGGTTAACTAACTCTTTTCTACACTCCACATCAAAACTCTGTTAAAAGCTTGTTTTCCAAATGAATTGTCTGAAAACCACAGCTGTATGCTTCTGAATGAGAGGAAGAGTGTGTTAACTAATAAATTAGATATTGCCCGAAATTATGTAGAGGCATAAGTCTCAGTAATGTAAAATGGGAGGAAAAGATGTTTGCTTGTTTTTTGGTGATCATGTGCAAATAAAAGCTTTTGGTGGAGGGAGAAGCTTGGGCTTTTTTGTTCCTTTTCCTTCTGGGAGGAGAAGGGGAAGGAAACGCAGGGATGAGAACTGCACTGCTGCAGTTTTGAAAGAATGTTAACTTCTTACTTTGTTTAAAAATATTCTAGTTATTCCTGTCTGCCAAATCAGGTTATTGAAATGAAATGATGACCTTTGCTCTGAGCCTTAAACAATCCAAGAGGAAAGTAGGTGTATGGAAAGATTAAAACTCTGACCTCAGCTAGAAAGTGTTCAGATAGACCTGAAGTTCTAAGGATGCCATATTCCAGTTGAGACAAAAAAATGTGAGAATGAGGAAGATTTTTACAAGTTGATTATGGTCAGTTGCTGTGAGCAATGCTGTGATAAATTATTAACTCATTGCGCTGTACTGCCTCGTAGTGCAAACAGAATAGCTGGTTATTGTGCTCTGCTTAGTAAGTCAACACTGTAAAAAATTCCTCAGTTATCTGGAAAATGTCTTCTTTGGGGTGTTTATTAAAGGGACACAGTAGAATTAAAAATAATGTTCCCCTCTGTTGTAGCTGGTTAAAACCAATAGAAACCCATCAAGGCAGTTTGTTTCTTGCTGTCCGGGGAGCCTCTTTGGTGGTTGTCGATGAGCTCGGTTTCGCTTATGCTCTTCTCTTTTCATAGTGCTTTGGTGAGGTGTGGTCCCTCCTACGTCCCCAGAAAGCACACTGATAGCGAGGCAGTGAGGCTACTCTGTGCAGAGACATGAGACAAGTCAGCTCATAGCTGTTCTGCAGGAAAAGCAGTTTTGTGGAGACCACTCCTCCCACATTAGCTGTAATTGAGTCAGAAGAATAAATGCAGGGGCAGGCTGTTTGGAGCATGCAGGTGCCTTGCTGGTGCCATGCAGCAGCAGTCCTGAGAAATAAATTTCTGGCTAAGTTAATAATGTATAATCAATATAATGGATATCATTATGCTTGTTAATATAACTTTTTGTATGTGTTATGCTTAGAGCTAGTACAGTAGTAATACACCATGAAAATAAATATGTATAATAATTTTGAAATGTTTGCTGTGATGAAATCTATTGTTCTGTAGCAGGACACAGATGAACTTTCAGGGTTAAAACGAATATCCAGCTTGAGAGTAAACTGTTTCTGGACGAGTTACAGCATCTGCCACCCTGGTTTTCCCAGGAAAACACTGAATCCTGCCAGTACACGTTGCAAGATATGACCAACGTGACTTAAAAAGTAAGAAGCAGATCTCCAAAATGCTGTTGGCAACATAGTATTGTTGGAAGCTGAGATGGAAAATACTTAAATACTTTTTTTTTTCAGTTCTCCATTTGCCAATCCAGCAAAATTTAGTAAGTCTCAGATCATGCTGCAAGGCTTTCTTGTTCAGAAAGGCTTATGTACAATCATTACTTTTTTGTATTTGTTTTTTTTAATTTGTTGGCTGCTTGGGAGTACTTGTCAAGGGTGGGACATGCGTCTGTCTTAAGTGGATGTCAGAAATGCTGCCGAAGCGAGTTTTCTCTTAGTGTCTGATGGGTCCTAGTTTAGGGCTTTCGTTCTGACTTTCAAGGCATGGAGGGGTCAAACACCCAGTGACATGCAGGGATGTAGTCTTGTCTTTTGAAGTAGTGGACAGCTGAAGTTCTGTGGAATAACCTGGGTGGTCACAGAGCTCAGATGGGAGCATGTGAAAGCTGTAAACAAAGTGTGATCTATCAGAGGAACCTACTTGCGGAATAGGTTTCTAAGTTAGAAATAAGAATTTAGAGCTCCGTCTTTTACAGGAAATTGCAGATCTCTGACTTTGTGTCTACTAACAGTGCCAGTCACCATGTGAAGGCATTTTTATTCTGAACAGTTCTGAGCTGGAGATGGAGAGCAGGTTAGGGTGGAGCACCTCATTTCTGTGAAGGGTAAAATGTGGTGGAAGCTCCATGAAATCCAATGCAGACTTTTTTACTGCTTTTAAGTTCATATAGAAAATGCTCCTAGACTATAGCAGTACGTGATGGTGTTAAATTTGCTAACTATCTACTGGGTGATATATTTTCCAACTTAATCACACAAGTGACGTGTCTTCCGTTGGCTTTAACTGGCCTGCAGAGAACAGCTCAAAATTAGTTTTCCTCAGTTTTATACCACCAGTTGGCCATTGGTGGAGGAAGGATATGAAGCCATCTTAATAATTTCTAATCCTACTTGAAAGTATAGTTTTTAGGCTGACTAAGGAGAAGATGTTTTCTGACAGATGATATTATGGGGAAACCTAAGACTGAGCAGAAGATTCCTTATAGAGGGGCTGCATATAGCATATTGCTTCACATACAGATACCATAGAAATTATAGATATGGTGGAGTTTCTGCTTTTCACTGAAGTTCTACTTTGTCTAGCAGTTGGTTTTTGTGCTTACCATGTGGATGCAAAATGCTTCTTCAGCATTTCAATTCAACACTGATAGGTGTGTTACTCTAGGTATTAGTGTTGGACAAACTCTGTAGATCATTTAACCTGTCCCCTTTTCTAGGAGTGGTCCTAAAAAATGCCGATGTTGTATTTGACAGTGGGTTTTTTGCTACTGGTTGTGGTTAATTTCTGAAGATTTAAGGAGGAAATCTTAAAGTATTTTGCCTGTTAAGTAAAGTAACTTGGTTTCTTGGCAGTGTACAAGCCTGTTTGAGGAAGACCAGACTCTAAAACCTCCAGAGCTGGCTTACCTGTTGTCCTGGGCCATGCCAGATGAAAATGGGCCACCAGTATTTTATACCCTGCTTTGGTGGCCTTCTGGGGCCACATTTCGATACGCTTGACATGATTACTGCTGGCTGACTTTCTGTGCGTGGGCTTAATTTACTTCATTTTTTTTGTTGGTTTTTTTTTTCAGAAGGTGTCACAGAGTTTCTGCCCCTCATGGGACGCCATAACCTGTGCAGGAGGACATGCGTGCGTGGGGGGCAGACCTGTTTGTGCAGGCAGGAAACACTCGCTGCTGGGTCCTGGTGTCTTCGGCTGTGCTTCCTGTCAGTTAAACCACGAGCCGGGGAGCAGATGCACCCAGAGATGACAACTCTGTTGTCTGCCCCAGGCAGCCATTGAGTAACCAACTGTCTTCCCAAGAGCATACCCTTGTATCTATGTTTTTGGCTTTGCTATCCATCCTAGCCCCTTCTTAAACACCTGAGAGTAAAGACCAGAAGTTAATTAGTTCAACAGAAAGCAGTACTTGAACTCTTAAAGCATGAATAGTAACCATGAGAGTTAGGATATCATCACAGCGACAGCTGAGGTCCACTGTTTCATTTTCCACAGCTGCAAGTGTGGGAGTTTTTATGTGAGTGCGAGAAACAGGCAGATTGGGCATCAAAGTCGTGCAATTCCAGGAGTATCTTTTTGGGCAGATAATTGCCACATTACTTGACGTGATGAGTTTTTGTTGTAAAATCTTTTTAATTATTAATTTTTTCATTTCAGTGCACTTGTGGATCTCTGTGGTTTTGAGACAACTCTGGAGTTCAGTTAAACAACTCTTTACAAGTGCACCAAAAACCCACATAAATGTAATGTTTTTTAAGTAGATTGCATGATTTCTGAAGGTATACACTTTATTATAACATAGCTAGAACTCAAATAATATCTCTCCCAGCATCAGATTTTAGAGAACCAAGTACTTTCCACATCAGAATTATTTTAGAACTGAAACTGCGGATACATTTCAACCTTTTCATCTGATTTGATGCTCTTTTCTTCCTCATATGACAGTGTAGCTCCCAGAATATTGTGCTTTTCCCTTAGACTGTGTTTACTGACTAGCCAGCATTGAGTAGAGACGTCTTTGCCGTGTGCAAAAATGTTTCTGTACTATATACTCTTTAGTATAGAGGCTCTCAGCCCGAGGAGGGCATTCCTTAGGGTTGGGAAGAGTAGAAAGGTTGTATGGGCAGTGAGATTGGATGGGTAAGGGGTTTGGAGGGATTTTTTCTTTTTTCTTTTTTTTCTTTTTTTTCTTCTGGCTTGTCTTGTGTTATGAGTCGCTGTGCATCGCACTCTGCACAGGAAGTTCTCATCATCATCATCATGGCTGAGCTTCGCGAACAGGAAGTTCTACACACAGCAGAAAAGCTGCTCTCACAGATGCAGTCACTGCTCATAGCTCTGAGCTCCTGGTCCCCTGTGTTTCTGCAGGGCCAGGAACCAACACCATAAGGGTAAAATTCTTTTTTTGCCTCTCTGAAAGGCGCTGGCTCTGGCATTTCTAATATAGTTGTGCTTTAAGCCTTTCACAGTGACAGGATACTTCTGCTGACCTTTCTCCCTTTCACTTTTGAGCACCGTTTTTCTCAGTACTGTCTTGTTTGAGAGAGGAAAGGTGCAATTGGGCACAACCCCCTGGAGCAAACATGTGATAAAACCTCCACAAAACTGCCTGAAGTCTATGGCGTCTTGGAAAAAAGCATAGGTTTGGGGTTTTTACCCACTCTCACGCAATTCTGATACGAATTCATTGTATCTATGGTCACAGCAAACCACTGAGACTTCACAGGAGATGAAATGTTAGGCAACAGAAAAGAAGAAAAAGAAAGGAGGGTGGAGAATAAATTAAAGGATGAATTAGAAACTATGTAAAGCAATCTCTCTCTGCTTTACCTTGTTTATTGTCCTAGTTAATCTTCCACTTTAACTTCAGCTTTCCCTTGTTTTTATTTTTTTTATTTATTTTTGTTTTGGGTTTTGTTTGTTTTTTTGTTTGCCCCCCCCCCTTTTTTTTTTTTTAGTTTTAGTTTTTTTGTGTGGGGTGTTCCACCCCCCATTCTTTTTGTCTTGACTCTGTACAGGTTGAATGTTGTGCTGGGAGAGGAAAGAGTAGGGTAGAAGTGGTAGACAGAATGCTTTTTATCTCTGGTTCCTACAATAATTCAGAAGTTTTCATAACAGAGATGATGTCTGCTGATGAGCTTTCTGCATGAGGAGGCTGTTGTACTGTGGAAATATCTGGAATGCTTACTTCAGATATGCTGTATGCTTGTTTTCCCAGAGATCTAAATGAAAATCGTCAGGGGGCTGGAACACCTATCCTGCAAAGAAAGACTCGGAGAGCTGAGGTTGTTCAGCCTGGAGAAGAGAAGACTCCAGGAAGACCTTATTGCAGCCTTTCAATGTATAGCTGAGACGTATTAAGAAAGATGGAGACATTTTACCAAGGCCCGTAGTGCCAGGAAAAAGGTCAATGATTTTAAACTGAAAGAGGATGGATTTAGGTTCGAGATAAGGAAGACGTTTTTGACAATGAGGGTCGTGAGGCACTTGCAGAGGTTGCTCCGAGAAGAACATGCCCCATCCTGGTGCATGTTCAAGCTCAGCTTGAATGGGGCTGTGAGCAATGTGATCCAGTGATAGATGTCCCTGCTCATGGCAGCAGGGCTGGACTTGGATGATCTTTAAAGGTCCTTTTCAGTCCAAACCGTTTTGTGATTCTATGCATTGGGGCCTGCATGAACTCCTGATAATTTAGACAAGTCAGGTAAGTGACCCAAGGAAGGGCCTTTCATCTCCAGGAGATGCAGCCTACCTTTCCTCCCACTGATTATAGGGAAAACTTAGGGCAACCTAAGTCCTTTCTTAGAGAAGTGCTTGAGGTTCTTAGGGTGAAGGAAAAGTAAAAACAATCTTGCTCTTGTAGGTCAAAGGGGGAAAAGCTGCTGTAGGAGAAAATTGTTTCCTGATGGTAGAAGCTGTGTGGATGCATGTCCTCTCAATGGCTCTGCTGTGTGTGACACCGTCAGGGTTTCTCTTTAGGGAGCTACAGGTGTACTTGTGCAGCAGTTCTGGTCAGTGCCTGAAAGAGGGGGCAAGTGCATGTCCATATTGTCTGTATGACTCACTCTGCAGAGCCAAGTGGAGGTAGAAAGAGGTCTCCAGGTTTGTGAGCCAGTGGCTGCAGTGAGGTTGCGCTGCTTCCTTTTGCAGAATGAGACCAAGTTGGGCACACAACTTGGCCCAAGGTGACTGGGCAATTCTGTGTTTTCCCCAGGTGATTTGGTTCTCCCTAGCCCTGCTGCCTTACTTCTCTCCACAGCTGGGATCAGTCTGGTTCACAGAGCCCTGTGGTGGGGGCTGCAGCTGAATAGCACAGGCACATGTGCAGCAGCCACCTCTGATGCCTGATTTAGTTCTGCAAAAGACACAGGAACTTGAATGGTGAAATGAGGAAGGGGTGAGACCTGAATTTCTCTACACCTAGTTTGTGGGAGCTCTAAAAGTTTCCAGAATACCCCAATTCTGTAGATGTTTTTATGTAACACTCATAAATTCTGTGTCAAGTTCATTAGCAGTGAATTCCTATGTCTCCCTGGAGCAGGTGCGTGCTCATATGAGAGTGACTTAGGCTTCAGAGCGAACACTTCCCCAGACATTACGAAATGAGAAATACTGGCAGGTCCAGACGCTGCTTTCCCTGGAGGGACCTTTGCAGACCCTGCTTCTTTTCCACAACACTCTTAAGAGAAATCTTTTTGCTTTTTTTATTTTGATCTTGTTGGTCTTTAAGTCATGTTTTTCGTCACCGTTTGAAACTCCATGGTGGGAATTGTTAGTCTAGCAACAAATCAGGAGATAATTTATATTCTCTTAATAGCCAAGTTCGCTAGTTTGAAATTCCCCAGACAAATAGTCTCCCTTCTTAATCCCACTCCATGCAAATACTTTAGAATACAAAATTTAAGCTACGCTGATTTGTAAAAACAAAAGTGTACAAGTGGCATGGGAATATTAGCTTCTGTCTTATCCTGCATAGCTGCAAGTTAATGTATTTATTATTGTAATTATGCTTAACATCATGAAGCATATACATTTTCAGAATAACCTGAATGAATGTGTTACATTTCAGAGTGCATTAAAATTGGAAGCTTAAGAAGTATTACCAAATTTTTAATTATGGCTTTACTGAATGTTCTTCTCCACTATAACTGCTTAAGCAGTCTCTTGCCTTGCAGAGGTTTTAAAGGCATGATTTTAGATGCAATATTCTCTGTTTGGTTCTTTACCTAAGATTTTTTCTGCAGACATTTAAATGACTCAGGTCTGTAGCATGTTATGTCCTCAACAGGTGTTCAGTACAGCAGAAATGCCTGTACTCTTCATAGTGTTAACTCTCCTTCTCCAATTTAGGCAGCCTTCAACACCTCATTGATTTAACCCAACAGTGGCTTTTGGGGAAGGGTAATACTGAACAAATAGGTGAAGGGCATAGTTTTAAAAAAAGGCAGCCAGTTGGTTCAGGACACTTGCTGTGCAGGCTTAAAAAGCAAAGACACCACCATACTCCCACATCTAAGTACTGGTGGATGAAAAGCTGGGCATGACCTGACAAGGTGCACTTGCAGCCCAGAAAGCCAACACACATCCTGGGCTGAATCAAAAGCAGCATGGCCAGAAGGTTGAGGGAGGTGATTCTGCCCCTTTACCCTTCCCTTTTGAGACCTCACCTGGGGTACTGAAGTACTCTGGGTCCTTGGCACAGGAGGGACATGGACCCATTGGAGCAGCTCCAGCGAAGGGCAACAGAGATTGTCAGAGGATGGAGTTGGGGTTTTTCAGCCTGGAGAAGGCTGCGGGGAGACATTATTGCAGCCTTTCGGTATGTATAAAGTGGGCTTTGTGAGAAAGATGGGGACAAACTTTTTAGCCTGGCCTGTAGGGACAGGGCAAGGAGCATCAGTTATAAATTGACAGAGAGTAGATTCAGACTGAACATAAGGAAGAGTTGTTTTATGATGAGCATAATGAGACACTGTCACAAGTTGTCCAGAGAAGTTGTGTTAAAGGCCAGGCTGGATGAGGCTTTGAGCAACCTGGTCTAGTGGAAGGTGTCCTTGCCCCTGGTAAGGGGTTGAACTAGATAGTCTTTAAAGGTCCCTTCCAACCCCAGCATTCTGTGATTCTGTGAAAACAGCACAACGATTCAGTGAACTTCTGACGTAGGTGATTATCTTTTGAAAAGCTGGCTGAAATGAGGCAAACGTATGCAAGAGGGAAATAAGAACAGCATGGAAGCATTTGCCTCTCAAAATGTTATTCTTAAAGCATATCAAGTGAGTAATGCTTAAGGTGCAAGGAGGAAAGATCGAGACAAAAATTGGAGATAAAAATCTCAAACCTATGGTTTCTCTGCAGGTTCAAAGGATTCATCTCTTGAAGGCTTAGAGACAAGCCAGTTCTATTCCTTTTTCCTGGTACAATGGGGAGATATTCAGTGTGTCTACATTGAATGAGATTATTGGGATAATCTGCACATAGAACTCTGTGTGCTATGTGCTCGACACCCATAAGCAGTTGGCTCTCTAGTAACAGGGTGGTTTGTGTACCAAACTAGTTACAGCGAGAGCCTAAGGTTCGTGGAGTTTTGGTGGATTTGGGGTTTTGTTTGTTTTTTGCTTTGTTTTGTTTTTTGAAGTCTGGCTATCTGGCTATGTAATATTCACTTTTTCTAACCAATACCATATCGCTCCCTTCATGTCTCAGCGTGTTTGTGTGTTGAAGTTGTTTCCAGTCTCAAGTTCCATTTTAAGCAATGTTTTGAGAGTATTCCTTGATTTCAGAGTAAACTGGTCAGCAGGTGACTTCGTTCCCTTTCCTGCATGTTGCCGGAGAGCTTATTAATTGAGTTAACTTGAACAAACTGGAGTATTTAGTTGCTTTTTGCCTTTCTCTGTGGTGAGCTGTGACCAGGAATGCTGGTACAAATTATCCATGCAGCATGTACCAGCTCAGAGCTGTGACTGGTTGTGCTGAGGGAAAATATACAGTTACAGCCTTCCAACTGAAATTAGCCCTCACCCTTCTGCCTGCGAAGTTAGTTCCATCATTCTATAATTTTCAATAAATTTAAGTATTTTTTTATTAGTCCTGGAGATGACACGTGAGTTGCAGCTACAGTGATCTGTAAAATACGATACACTGGAAGTCAGATAGAAGATTTCACCTCGGAAAGAAGTAACAAACCCCATGCCTTGTGAGACTGTCTTAAAGGTGTGGAATTTCTTTTGGTGTCTCGTTTAAGTGACCAAGTCTATCATGGCCTACATGAATTCTCCTTAATATGAATGCTTTCTGAGCTACAGTAAAGAACCTGATTAAGCCAAAAATAAAGTTGAATGCTCTCATGCTAAAAGCCCCCAGACAGTTATATTATAAAAGACAAACAGTGGAAAAAAGCACCCCAGACTCATCAAACTTGGAGGTTAGTGGGAAGGAGGTCAAAAGTCTGACTGACAGCTCTGATTTCCCTGTCTGCAACTGTTCCTTATCAATCTGCCTGGCTGTAGGTATGGTTTGATACTTTGCACCTCTTCTTAGATTACCTTTTGTTCCTGTTTCTACAGACTTTTGAATCAAATATTTCTGCTTGTGATATGTTAGGTGGTATTGTCATTGCTCTTGGGTTGGGCTTTTTTGTTGCTTTTTGGTGGTTTTTTGGAATCTGTATGAAAGCTTAGTACAAACATCAGTTTTGTGATTTTGGCAGTAGGAGGTATGCCTTAATTTTTCTGAGAGATTTGCTGGTGAATATGTGTCTCACCTGTTCCAACCTCATAAATAAATCTCTGTCTGTGTTACTAATAGTACTGGACTCTCCACAAGCCCTTAAAACAAAAAAGTTTACAGTACTACTTGCCTTAGTTTGCTCATCAAACTATTTCAACCAGAACTTCTAAGAAGTATTCTCAATGATTGTGGCTGAATGGGTGCCAAAATGGACCCTTGGGAATGTATAGGGAAGGTGTACGTTGGGGCACCGTATGGAAGCTGTGTCTCGTTATAGACTGGAGAAAACAGGTCGCCTCTTGCCTGGTGTGAAAATTCTCACTAATAAATTCCTATGGTATAACCATTGGAAATGTGTGACTGAGTGCTTAATTTCTTATATTTATGGGAAAAGTTAAATGAGGATCTTTGTGACAAATAGATTTAAAAGCTTCAGGCACGGTTTGCAAAAATGTGTTTAAACTGACAAGCTTTATAAATAAGAAAGACTGGAAATCTGATGTTTGTATTTATATTTTACCCGTGTCATTGTTAGCCACAGTGCTAACTTAAATATAAATGAAAGTGCTCTTATATATGCAGAGCTAGAATCTCTCAAAGACCAAAATGCTTGTTTAATGCTATGTTAAAGCAGCTTATAGATAAGTATTGGTTGCAGTGCTTTTTGATATTGGCTGTACTGTACCTTATCAGAAGCCCTCTTAGCCATTTATTTTTGCTTTGCTTTGGTTGGGTCTGTGATTCTTGATTGAAGGGTTAAAAGGTTACTTGAGTAAAGATTTAGGTTAAAGCAGTATGCAAATAAAATTCTTTTTGTGTGTTTCATCCCTGCTCTCTGAGTTAGCTCACTTGTTTGGATGTAATGGTGTGAGTATTACCTTATATTCTTAGCTTTAGCAAAATGGACCACTGGTCCCAAGAAGGAGGCTGCCTGAACAACTCTGGGTGAATTGTAAGAATATACATATTTATTTGTTAAAACTCTGTTTAATTCCAAGGTGCATGATGAGTGTGTAGGAAAGCTAAGGTACCTGTGATATCATCATGGCTGGGCTTCGTGAACGAAGATTTGGGAAGGGCTCTACCCACATTTGCTACAAGCGCGCTGGTGGCTAAAGAGGCCAGTGCGAGATAGACACGTCCAGTTGCAAAAGGCACAGAAGAAAGACCCCTTAGGTGGTATCGACAAGGCACGATTCTTTCTGCATTGTCTTTTCTCCTCAAGAGTGATCCTGCGTGTGTTCTCAAAAGAAGCAGCAGCGTTACAGATGGTGTGTCTCCAGACCTCCCGATTGGAGGCCAGAGTAGACCAGTTATGTTGATCAATATGGCCAAAGCTGAGATACTGTTTCAGGGAGTCCTTGTATCTTCTTTTCAGGGCTCTTCTCTTGCGGCAACCAGTGGCAAGTTCACCATAGAACCTGTGATGTAAGAACACGTGAAATACCTTATGTAGTCCTCTGAAGCACCACTATCACAGCTGATGGCCATGGGATGGCCATGCATCATGTGTAAAGAGAAAAATTGCTGCTCCTTTTTTTTCAGCATTACAAAGTTTGTCTTGCCACTGTCTAAATTGCAGACCCTAGACTGTGGAAATAGGATTAGCAGCACAAAGGAAGGTTGTGCTTCGGGAATGCCATCGGGGAGAAGGTGGAAGAGCCAAGCCCAGGGCAGCACCACATCCTGGCTGGACAGAAGGAAGCCAGTGGTGCTGGGAGAGCTGTGGGCTGGAAATGCCATCTGCTTACGCCATGCTGGTCACGGGCAGAGAACATGCCTGCCTGCCTCCTGCTCTGGCAGCAGGGTCTGAAGGAAGGCAAGGAATTAGTAGAATCAAATGATCTTGAACTCAGAATGAGCTGTTGGGGTTTTCTCAGACCTGCTAAAATAAGCAGGAAGTGGTTCCAGGCCAGGGTTCTCGTTCGAGGTGGGGTCTCCAGGTTTATTCTTGTGGGCATCTCAGAGCCTCTGTTCTTGGCGTAGCCTGACTGTGTTCTGCAGTTCATAAAATGAAATCTCACACTGTCCTGTAGCTGTGAGGTAAGAAGGAAAAACAACTCCTCTACTGCAAATGTTTTTTAGGTGATACATTCTAGAATAAATGTTTGTCTTGTTAGTAGAAAGGGTTAAAATTTGAGGGCAACAGGTATAGGCAGACTTAGGTATGTGATATGTTCGACTCTTTTGCAAGGTGCTATAAATGTTGGCTCCGTGTAATCTGATACCAGGGTAGGACAGGCTAACCTAATGGAGGAAAATAGACAGCAATGTAAAAGAACTGGAAATTCAAGTCTAGCTGACTAATACCAGCCTGCTCCAGAGTCTTTTGACTGTTCATATTGCTGACAGCTGACAGCAAATGAGAGGCAAACAACAGAAACATTGCCTAATCTGCTCTATATTCACACAGATTCTTTAAAGACACTGCAAAGGTAAGACCCTTTACGTTTCTCAACCTGGCAGTTGTTGAATGCAGCCCTGAACGTATTCATTACCATCAAGAGTAAAGTACCATACAGAGGCCTGAAGTCCGTGTCTGCGTGCTTTGGAAAGGGGAGGCTTCAGCAAGTTCTGTGTGGATTAGTTTGTGCCCCTTTTTAGCTGGTGCACATCAGTTAAATTCAGATTTCTAAAACTGCTCAAATACTCAAGCATAGAAATGCAAATCATGTAGCATTTGTATGGCTCAGAGAGTAATTTTGAACTTATTTAAATATTTTTGTTTGTTGTGCTTGACGGTCCAGTTGGAAAAGTTTTTTAAAAAAATTAATTGCAGAAGGAAATGCACAGAATGCTAAAAATCTGTGTTGCAGAAGTTGTAATAGGGTTTTTACTGAGCTGAGTCCTGTAGCAACTTCAGCAGAATGCTGAAAAAGTCCTGTGGGAGTTTAACTCCCTGATCTAGAGTTACCGATGCTTGGCTGGAAGAGGTTCCCTGGAATAAGAAACTTTTAGCTTGAACCTGATTTCTGCTGGCTATTTTTTTTTTTTTTTGCTTTCAGTTTTAATGTATATATTTTGTGTGCATTTATATTGCAGCTGAAAAAAAAAAAGTCATTGGTTTTGGTCATTGTTTTTTCTTCAGTAAACTTGACTTTTACCTTCAGATGATTTAAAAATAATGACTGAGTTACTAATTTATGGGCAAAGTAGTTTTTAGAGAACGATTGACAGTTTTATATCAGTATTAGGTACAGACTGGCAACTGGTAATTTGTGAAGTTTGGCACCTAGCCAAAGCAATTATATTTAGTTTCCCTGATCTTTCTTCCTCCCACTGCCACTACTTCATTCTCCTGTGTGTATGTTAATCAAAAGAGCAAAACATTTCAGGGTCAAACAGTTCTTCCCCTCTCCCACACCTCTTTTACAGATTTCCTCATATCCTGTTATAGCTGTTTTGGAGCTCAGCCCTTCATCTCTCTTTGTATGAGACCCTTTTCCTTTGAAATCAGTGAGATTTGACTGATCTGCAGCTTTATTGTTATAGTTGCTTACAGGATTGTGGTCTTAATGCTCCATAAAATGTGCCGTTAAATGCCAGAACACGTTTATTCTGTGCCACTGGAATAAGTCATTTGGTTTGCAGAAATTTCTGAACTAGATTTGGGATTTTATCAATTTACTGTTTTCTCGGTGTCTTTTTTTAAACCAACTTTTTGAGATTTTGTGCAGTGTAAAAAATAGTAAGATGTATTTGATACTAATACAAGACATAAAACCAGTCCTGTCTCTGCAAATTTATTTTTGGATAAGTAGCACATAGTAATTGTTGTAGGAGAGGAAGTAATGAGAGAGCTTTTGTTTTCCTTTCTCTCCATAATCAGTATCATTTACCTCTTGTTGAGCTTGACTAAGTGGACACTTGCAGTGTACTGTCAAACTTGCAGTCCATCTATTCTAATTTTGGAATGTTTAATATATTATTATTTTTCTGGTGGAGAATATGTGAATCCAGAAGTGAGCAGTTACCTGGAAAAAAATGACAGCCAAGTCCTGCATTAGAGATGTATGATTGCAATCTGTGTTACTGGAGGTTTGCTGTGTGTTATGACAGCTCTTTTCCATTGTTTAAAAAGAAATCCTTATGTAATGGGGCTGGTTTGTTCTAATTACATTGAGCTGTTTTTAAAACATTTTACAGTTTTCCTAAGCTTTTGACTTCTGTCATGTCTGTAGCAAGGAGTTTGAGGAAGTACATGTAGACTGATGCATTTTTAATTCTTTCCTTTCATCATTTCAAAACTAGTTGCTTCTCAATTTAATTGAATGTCTGATTGTTCTCATTTTATCAACCTGGAAATATGAGCACCTGATTGTCCTTCTCTTTACCAATAGTGATGAATTATCTACAAAGACAGAATCAGAGGACAGACCAAGTTAGTGATTGCCAAGAGTTTTGGACCAGCAAACCACACTCTCTGGCCTCTGCATTTACTGGACATTAGCTTGCACATTTGCCATTATGCAGAGAAGCAGGTCTTTGCTGTAAATGTTTTCATCTGGTCCTTGAATCCCTATTACATTGCTAAACAAGTCCATGCTTTTGGAAATATTCTTCATAATAGAACCTGATGGTTGTTAGGATAAGTGACCTTCAGCTAGTCGTACATGGAGAAGTTCTTAGAAAGATTGGCAGTCATGCTGTTGGCTGCCAGGAAGGTTGGTGTGACGGTGTGCTTGTGGCCAGTGTTTTTCAGGTGAAGGCCTGACTTTACATGCACACCTCTTCCCTTTTTGACTTTAATGATGCACAGATGTTATCTTTCAAGACCAAGATGTTAATGCTGCTCCGAGATGTTAGTGCTACTCTGTTTCCCCAGGCTGGTAGACTGACTGCTGAATTCTCTCAGGCGTGGCAGACTGTGAGAGCTCCCTGTCCACTGCCTGGGGAACACTGCCCTTTTTAGGGGCGGCCCAGTTCATCTTGTTTGTTTGGCTTTCGTGGATGAGGGGAAATTCAAGCTAAATGCTTTCCCAGCAGTACTGTGGTGGTGATTAGCAGCAGTGGGTGGAGGTGACTGAACTGGAAGCAGAGAAGGAGTACTTTTGTGTATCCCTATGTTGTAAAGAGATGTGGGAAGTTGTGGGTTTTTTGTATCTTTGGTAGCCAAAAGAGCTGCACCAAAAGTAAAAAGTCAAATCAGTAGAAGGGCACACATTTCATATGTATGTTTTAGTGTGTATGTGAATTCCTGTGCTTATGGGTATAAAGTGTTCATGTAACTGTGGCTGATGTGTGTGTGCATGCATCTACACAGGCATGTAGAGTAGGGGCCGTGCTGTGAAGCAACATTTATCTGGCTCTTATCTAATGGTAGTTCATGTACTGTGGTCTGTCTGTGAGCTGAGGCTTAATTAACTCAAATTCAATATGAAAAGTTTCAGAGCTGTATGAATAGCCAAGGCTGCTAGGTCACATAACCACTTTGAAAATTTACCCCCATCTTCTCTTTCATGTGTCTAATGTGCCGAATAAATGAAACAGTTTTGATGGAGGGATGGGGAAAGGAGGGATGGGGAGGGCTGAGGGGGGGCAGGCAAGGAGGGAAGGAGGTCCCATCTCTGGCATGATTTGGGGACAAGGGGTGGGTGGGATGGAGTTGTCATGTCCCATCTCCCTAACCTCATCTTATACCATGCAGCCAACCTATGGAAATGCAGGGTTCAGTTATTTTCATCCATGGAGAATGGGAAGTGGGAGAGAGGATTTGGACCCTCTATTCTCCCTGGAGTGCCCTTGTTCCCTTGCTTTAGCGCAACCTACAACTCAACTTTTCCTGTTGAGTTGTCTCTACTTTGCTAGAGCGAACATTTTGTAGAGAAGTGACTAAAACCCAGTGTGGCCTTTCTCTTGTCTGATAAGATTAGGGAGGCTTGCTCTTCGCAGATGTTCAGATACTTTATTCTGAGCTCAGGAGCTTCAGTAGTAAAGCTGGGTAGAGCCTTTTTTGCCTCAGTTTCTTTTAGCTTGCTCTTTAGGACTGGCCTGTTGGTGGTACTCTGATCTTTGTTGCTGCAGCATAAATCAGTTACTTGTAGTGCTCTCTGTTTACATGCCTACACTGATTTGGGGCTGCCTTGACATATCGAGGAGAGGCAGGAGAGGATACAGAGGAAAAAAAATTTTCAACTACAGTGTAATTTTTTTCAACTTTCCCAGGTCGCTGGGTTTGTGTATAGCAGCTGTGTAACATAAATGTGCTAAATAAAAGGGACTTAAAAAGTATCAGGAAATATGGGAGATAGGAAGAAAAGGATTTCAGGGGTGGGGGAGTCTGTAAAGAGTGCTGGAGCTGTTAACTGTTAATAGTCTGGAAAGGAATCTTGTGTCAAGTTAAATATTCAGGCTAAAAGAGGTAGTTGCAAAAAAAAAAAAAATATGAAAATGTGATTTTTGTTTTTATTTGTTTTGGTGATGCCAAAGAACTTGTTGCTTGTGTTTGTGCTTTTTGCTCTCTTTGGAGTAAATGTGTTTTTATGTGAGATTTAGGGTCAGGGGGTTAATTTAATTTCTTTTATATTGACTGAATTATGTGTCAGTTTTGGTTATTTATGCTTGTTTATGTTTAACAGATGAATCATCTTACTCTCTGTCCTCCTTTCTGTATAGGTAATGAGAGCCTGTGGTGACACAGGCTGGTTTTCAGCTGGGCTGCAAAACAGGGGGTTTATTGATACTGATGATTTTTTGTCCTTAATGAAAGCTCAGTGGAGGTCACTGTGTTGGCTTTTATGATGTCAGCTGCCATTTGCACAGTTTGCCATAGGCAGCGTGGATGCTTTCAGAAGGTTTGAGTCTGTTCCTTACATTGTTTCTTTCCTTCCTCAGTGCTACCCCCTTAGCATGTTGTTTTTCCATCTCCTTTAATTTGTGTGAGCAGTTGAAATACTGAGCCTTCAGAAACTCCTTGTGCCAAGTGACTTGTTCTTCTTGTTTGTTCTTTTGCCAACTGAAGATGTCATTTTGCTGACTGAAGATGTCTGAGAACATGGTTCAAAGCCCCTGTCCTGTGCAATTTCATAATATTACTGAATAGGAATAATTAGTCCATGAAGAATGGCACAGTAGACTATACTGTTAACATTTGTGCTTAGTGTGGACTATACATAAAGATCATTGTGGGTTTGGGACTTCTGTATTCAGAGAACTGCGATATCATTCAGCTTTGCCCCCCTGACTCTACGATGGTACTTAGAGATGTCACTCTGCAGAGGGTGGACTGACTCTGAGTTGATCCATCCTTAACCTCCAGTGGTAGAATGGAGTTAGAAACTTGAGTGAAATGATGTGGTTACCGTTCATGTGTTTGTCTGACCTCACCTGAGATGGTTTTCAGTCCTTCTGTTCAGAATTTCCAGGTGATGTCTTTAATCTTCCCTTTTCTCTCATTCACTCCTCTCTTCCTTCTCAACACCATCCCAGATGCAGAAGGGAGTTCAGCTTTGTCTTTCTGTTAAGTCACAACTTTGACATTTCTAGGCTAGAGCTAGTGCTGCAGTCTGTCTCAGGAAATCTGAGGGGAAATTCCAATCTCAAGCCATTTGTCCCTGTGCTGAATGACTTGAGATGTTTCATCAGTAACTCAGGATTCAGATCTGCATTTGAATCTTAAGGCAGCTAAGCTGGTTCTTATTTCAAATGTATGAATGATCTTACTAATCTCATGAAAAAGGCAGTGCAGGATGATTACAGTCATCTTTAGTAACCCTAAGTGGGACTGGATCCAGTAGCTTGCTGGAGACATGTTTCGGCTCAGCCAGGATGCTCTCAGTACCAAGACTTGAACCTTCCAAGTTCATAGCTGAGATTCTTCAGCAAATTTTTGGGTTTTTGCCTGGTACTTTGGTAACTGCTACACCTGCTCCAGTGTGGTGCCACTATGTTAAATTCCAGTGTTCTGCATTACAGGGCTTGAATGCTGAGATAGTATGGGCTATACTGGCTCATATTGTGACAGTGGTAGTATGGGCTGTATTGGCTCAGGAGTTAAAGGAGAAATGATGGCTTTGTTACCTCAAAGTTGGAACCTGGTTTCAGTATTGCAGCTTCACCATTGTGACCAAAAATGTTGATTCTGGAAGCACTTCTTACAAGCTTCTGAGCTAGTGGCTCAACAGGGCTAGGATTAAGTGCAGGGTATATGTGAGGAAGAGTGATGGAAAAAAAGTTATGATGTCTAGCTGGAAGGAATACTGCAATGTATGTTCTGGGATACCAGAGTAGCATGTACCAAGGGTTAAATTGAGTGAATGTGCATTTTGACAGACTGACTGAGGAGCTTGTTTCTAGATGTTGAAATCAGTGGATGAAGGGAATTTCCAGAGAAATTGAAATAATTTATTTTTGAGTTCAGTTTCAAAGATTAAGTAAAATTAAGATGTTTGTTTATATTGTAGTGTCTTAATACTCCTTTCTATAATATATTTTTACAACAAGTAGTAAAAATGAAAGCAAGACCTTACTTCCTCTATAGTTCTGAAAATTTGATGTAAATTTTATGGTAATATATACAGAGTTCCCTTTCTCCTAGGATTATTTGTATGTAGTCAAGCTTACTGTGCATGTGAATACAATTTACACATTTTATGCTGTTTGCAAATAACTTATTTTCTACTCACAGATGTATGTAAAATCAGATAAGTGGCATTATTTAGCAAAAACAATAGCCATGTTTGTGTTAGCCTATAGACAGCAGGACCCTGTGATAGTTGGAATAATGAAAGCACAGTTTATAAGAATAGATGTGGAGGAAAATATAGCTGTTTTAGAGTTCTGCTGGCTTTTGTGAAAAGCTGCTCTTGTTTTCTATATGGCAGAGAAAAGGATATGGATTAAAGGAAAATACTTTTGCATTATTTTGCCGTACCATTATTGCCCAATAGATCATTTGCTGTTATTATGTACTACTACAGAAGTAATGAAAAATATCCCGCAAATAATAATAGTTTGAGTCTCTAATCTTTATCAGGTTAGATATAAAAGCTTACTAAAGCCTGTTCGATCACGTCTCTTTGTCTTTGGTCCTAAGGTTGAGGTTAGATGTTTCTTTTTGTGTAAGAAGAACATATCATTTGACTTTATTTATAGAGTCCTTGGTGGCTTTGGGGAGGGGGTGTAGGGGAGAAGGAGTATACTTACATCACTGCATCACTGCGGGGCAGGATTTGTAAAACAGCTTTTGAATGCCTGTTCCTGCAGTGGTATCAGATGATTAGGAACTTCTCGTTAGCATGAAGTGTGACTGGTTTAAGTGGTGTTTGTATGGATCAAACACATTATGCTGCTGCAATCTCTTAAATGGTATTAAATCATTATGTTTAGATTTGCACTGGAGGTTTTATTATTTCTTTTTTTTTTTTTAAATAAAGTAAGGAAATGTTTCTTTATGGCTTTTAGTAAGTTTGCTGCCACAGCTTTTGGATCTTATGCATTTAGTGTGCATCTTGGTATTGTAGTATCTACTGTAAAATATTAATATTTTACAGAATAATGAATAACCTGGCACTAACGGAAGAAAATGTTATTTGTCAGTGGACATGGGGAACTTTAAAAATCTATCTTAGAGTGGCTTCACCTCTGGTTTTCCTTATACTTCATGAGATTGCTAGGGAGCCTATATCTCTAACTTGTCATTTATCCTGATTTTACATTGATGCTATTAATTGTTACTGACCTTAGAAAATTACTGGATCTTAAGAACTTGTAGTCCTTGTTCATACATGTGGCATCAGGTAGTGTAATGGCCATGATTATAAGCCCTTGCAGTATTCTGGTTCTGATTGTCCCTGGACAATTAGCTTACCCTAATTTAAAAATAAGTTCCATTTGGTAACGGAGGAGATTCTTGTATTTGCCTTGTGATTCACTGATTGGAGGGAGTGACTTAAAATATTATTTAAACTTATTGGAGAGTTACAATTTATTTCTAAGCAGTAATCAAAATAGAAGTTGTACTTCAATAAATTTCCATACCTGTTCTCTCTTCTGAAAGAGCTGGTATGTCCCTGTTGACATAGATTGACCCACTTCAATCACTGTCTGTAGGAAATGTTAAACTATATATTATATAGTTATGTACTTCATTTTCAGGCCGGAATATAGGATGGTAGGACTGTAGGATAGGCCAAGGTGGGCTAAGTTCCACTGTGCAGGCAATGTGTGTCTAACTACCTAACTATCCTTATTGTCTAAAAGGCAAGGCCAAATAATTGCATTTGGGAAAGTCACCCAAGATTATATGGTTGCATGTAGTGCTTTCAGTGCTATAATCCTGCTGAAGTATAGAGAAAGCCGTGTTAATTGTTCAAGTCAACCAGTAAAATGACAAGGGCTGAGGTTTAATAGTCGTGGTTCCTACAGCACATCCTTCTCTGTTCATGCATGTGACTCTCATTAAAGCAAATATTCTCTAATTAGGGTTGTGGCTACTCTTATGAGCCCTTTAACAGTTAATTAGAGCACACTTTGGAAGTTGGGGAGGTTCTCCTGTTTGCATAATCTTGGGTTTCCTGATTTCTTAGAAGGGTAGGGTCTAGTGACTTAAATGCTTGAATGCTCTGCCATCACTACTTAGGAATTTGGGAATACCACAATCTATATAGGAAAAACAGCTGTTACATTTCCTAGAGTGAAGGAGTATGAGTCTCTGACATGATCCTCCCTAATTAAATTGCTTGGCACTGGGATGAGGAAGATGCCCTTCATTTTTTCGAGTTTCAGCCTACTGCAAAAAAAAGGCCAAGTTAAACCTCCTGTACAAAGGCAGATGCTTATCCTTGCCAATGGCACTGAAGTTGCCCTGAGGCTTTTTTTGGGGGTCTCACTCTGGATCGGTATGTGTTACATAGACTTCTTCCCGTAAATCTTCTGTCACAGCTACCCTTAATCAAAGGCAGTGTAAAGAATTTTGCTCAAAATGTAGGAACTACACATTTTGCTTCCTTTAAAATACATGGGTTTAAATTCCTAGGCACCAACATACTCTCTTAGGTTCCTAATTTTAGGCACCTGGTCCTGTTATCCTTTTGAAATGGTAGATTTTTTTGTTAACATATGGGTCACCATAGTTGTATGCGAAGATGAGGTTTTGCATTGGCCTTTTTCCCCAGGAGTGGAGCAGCACAACCTCCTCCTAAGCTCATGTTCACTGTATTTACCTTTGGTGCTGATGAATAAGTGAAAACATGGGATCTGTAGGCACACATCCCCTCACTGAAGCTGTTTACATTCTGTAGTTTGGGAATTTTTTTTTTGCTTTGTACTGTGCAGTTTTTTTGCCGATTCTAATTTACCATGACGTGGTCAGTGCTGTTTCCTTCCGGCTGCTTGCGAGCCTGTGGTAGAGATAAGGGTAAGTGTACAGTGCATTTTTAACATGAGGCTGAAGATCTGCTTCATGTAGGAACTTGGGGACTCTCTGGATTGTACAAAGAATTTATTTATTGGTTTTGTCATTTTCACACTGAGAAAAGTCTAGAGCGCTTTGCTTGCAAAATAACAACTTTGCTAAATTTGAACTGTGCGTGAAGAAGAAAAGTGATGTACTTGAGATATCTACAGCCGAGTAGGTCAGTCTAGGGTTTGTATTTTTACTTTGAGTAAACTGTAAAGATGAGAGTTACTAATGAATGTGAAAACTGCATATATGAATCAAATGAAAACATGGATTTTCTTTTTGTTAACTTCTGTCACTTTTCCTTAGTCGCATGCCTTTAATACGAAACACTTTGAAACTGATGTCTTACTTCCTGAAACAGTTTTGTTTCAGGAATGAAAATTTGTTTCAGGGAATGAAAATTCACATATGTTAGTCAGTTAAACTAATACCTTTGGAGACACAGAAGTGTTTGACTTCCTTGGACTTGGATAGAACAGTTCTATTGCTTTATTGCAACTGCTACTATTTTGCATAGCTAAAGTAATGATAATTTTTTTTGTTTTTCTCTCTGCAGTGACAGAGGCTATTGAGGTGGGAAGAATAACTCAGGAAAGGATTTGCCTTGGTTTGTTTCACTTTGAGAAGAGAAGAACCCAGGAACACTGATGATCTAAGAAATACAAACACTGATACTCAATTCGTTTTGTGATCCTGCCTTTCTGCTCAGCTGGACCTGGGTGACGCTCTCCATTCTTTTGCATTTGAGAACATTTTTCTTTGTATGTGGAGCTGAGACCTGGGAATGCGTTATTATGGCAGCAGTTGTACAGCAGAATGAGCTTGTGTTTGAATTTGCCAGCAACGTCATGGAGGATGAGCAGCAGGTATGGGACTGTGTAAGAAACCATATTTGTACAAGTCAGTGCTAAGAGTATTGTTAAACATGAGGAAAAAGTGTGGTGTAAAACACAAAAAGGAAACATTGAGGTCATTATTGTTGCAGCAGATCTTTGTGGTGTTTCAAAAGCTTCTGGTTGCTTCCTGTAACTTGCATGGGCAGAACAGAAATTGGTTGAAATGCTATAACTTCCGTAGTATTGGAGAGACATACTCCTCCAAAAAAGTTTTTTTCTGTTTTGCTGATTTGTGCCACTAGAATCCATGTGTGTGTGATGTAGAATTTCCCAAATTCTGGTATTTTACAGTAGTCTCAACTTCTCTAGAATATGCTAGAATAAAATTCTGAATAAAAGTAATGGTCACGCTATAGATGACTGCAAGGGACAGTATGTACCTGCTTACTGTTATTTACAAATTGGTTTCTAAATTGTGTCATTGTTTATCAACTATTCAGAAATAAGCTTGAATGTAATTTAAATTGGTTTTTTTTCACACTGCAGAGAAAATATGCCTGTTTCTACCTGAGTAGTCTCTCAGTGAGATATTGATTATTTAAACCACATCCTAAGTCCTGAAGCTTCAGTGTCAGATTCCTCTTGTAAAAATCAGGTGCCTCCTCTGTAGCTGGTAGTTAATAGTAGATTTTACATTTATTTACAAGAAATTAGGTGTCTGGGCACTGTGAAGAAACAGTTCTTAAAAGACCGAGAAGTGCCATGACAAACTGTTCCTCTTTTTGTTAATGTGAAAAGCATTTATTCTCCTCTGTTTAAAAAAAGTATTTTTGGCTTTATAATCTTGTCTCTGTTTTTCTGTATGGCCTAATATCTGGCTGGGTCAGTGGCCTGTTTCTGCTGTCAGAGTCATGTGATCATTTCAATGAACTGAGTGTTGTCTGTCTGAAGTGCTAACTCAGTTTTGGGTGGAATTAGTAATGTAACTTCCTTCCCTGTATTTTTCCAGAGCTTGTGGTAGCCTGGGGATTTAGATATGGGAATTGCACAAGTGTAGTCGAAAATGAGCCTTACTTATTACCTCTGTTGGTTGTTCATTGCTGTCTTTACTTTACAAGCCAATGGGAGAGGGGAGAATTGAGAAGGGAAGGGTTACTTCAGTAGTGTGGTTCCTGGGAGGGGCAGTGCGAGCAGACATGGTTTTGGTCAGTTTAGCCTTGTGTTCTGCCTCTTGCAATGTCTTCAGATGCGCACCTGAAAAACTTAAAAAATACTAAAGAGCGCTCACAAGGACAGTAAAACCTCCCTTAGCAGAGCTTTCTTCAGCTTCGGAACAAACTCCATCGTGATTTTTATCTCATAACCCTACTAAATTCTGCTCCAGAGAAGCCTAAGGCAAGAAGGCATCTTGTAGCATACGCTTAAAGGTGATGAAATCAAAGGTAGAGAGTACATAGCAGAAAGTCTATCACTGCAAACTGTCAGATGCAAGCTCCTCTTAAATCACTGGGTTGACTTAGTTCAGATATCAAAGGTGCAGTTAGTTAGATCTGGAATACTCAGTTGTAGAAGAGAAGTCCTGCAAAGACTGCAGGAGTAAAGACTCCCTGCAGGAGTAAAGACCTGGGAAGCTGGAGCAAGATTTAGTTCGGACAAGGATTCATAGCACAACATTAGCCTGAAAAGGCTGCTTCTTGCTTATACTTGATGGATCTGCTTCTTACCACATAGGAACTGTTGCTACTCTGGAAGTTTTTAAATTCTGGATAGATTAAGTGTATTTAAGAATGGATAACATAATTTGTACTTTTCAAAAGTTTTAGCTCTGTAAGTGCATTTTTTTGATTTTCATCAGTATACAAAAGGCGACATTTACACAGAGGTGTAATTTAACTGATCTTTGGATAATTATTTTTGTGATGCCCCCACATCATTGCAAGTTGTCATTGCAAGAACTTTGGTACTTTTCTTCTTGACAAAGCTTTGCCTGGAGCTCAGTTGTGCCAAGAGCTGTTGGGACATGGAACAGCTGCGGGGAGAGGTTCAGGGTCTAAATGGCAGCTATGCTCAGTATTTCAGGGAAGTCATAATTCATGGCTATTTTGTTTAATTTTTTTTTTTAAGTCTTGGTTAAACAACCGTAAATTACGAACAGTCCATTTGCAAATGTAAGCATTCAGCATTCAGTGGCAAATGGCAATGGGAGGGGCTCAATCACATGGACCCGTGTGAACGGGAAAGGCTTGCTCTTATCAGCTTTATCCTTTGCAGTTTAGAACAGAATGACTTTTTTTTTTCTTGAGAGATTCCTTTATCACATGGTAGATGTATGGTGAGGAAGAAACAGGAAGAAAATATCCTCGTAATTTTGAAAAGGGAACAAGTGGCTTGGGCTAAGGCTACTGATAACCTGTCTGGCTTTTGCTACATGACAGAGATCTGGTTAAAATAGAGGGTTTGCTATTTTTCCTCCTTTCTGTGTTTTTTTTTTTTCTTTGTTTTGTTTTGCTTTGTTTGGGTTATATTTTTGTTGAGAGAGTGGGAGAGAGGGAGAAACTGCACAGATAAAACTGGCCAGGAGCTTGTACAGGCTTTAGCTGAGTCAGTGCTGCTCCCTAAACCTACTTCTCTTCCTGTCTGCAGCTTCTTCTGTCAACGTCTTTTCATTTAGTCCTTTGTGGACTTACAGCTAATGTGATATTCGATCAAGACATTCTTAATTTAAAATGTTGAATAAAAGCAGCCAGAGTGGCTAGATCCATACTAGGAAACTTTAAATGGTACCAGGGACAAGCTGAATCATTACAACCATTAAGTTGGTAACAGGGTTCCCAGCATGACTGTTCTTTGCCAGGACGTGCTCTCTCATGTGGCTCTGATGGGTGTAGTAGCCACTGCCTGAAGACCCCTTTTGTATCTCTGAGGGATGCTTCTCTCTTCCCTTCTTCTGTGGAAGAGAAGTCCAAGCCCTTAGGTTGGGCCATGACTTCTACACCATCATCTCATGCTTCAGTTTGCTCTTCCACATTCCCCGATGTCGCCATGGGCTTTCTGAAACATTGTCACCTGGTCAAGACCAATGTCTTAATTTTTTTTGGCTATTTCCAGCTTCTGCAGAAAGTTCCTTCCCTTATCCACTTGCAGTTTTATGAAGACTTTAAGGAAAATTGTGAAATCTGTAATGAGGTTGTCTCCCCAGGAAAACAAGCAGCATATACCAGCCTGCAGCATCCCTCAGATGCTGGCCGTGGGAATGCCTTTAAAGCCAAGAGGCTGCCTCTGCCTCCACATAGGAACCTTCAGCAAGAGAAAACTGAAGGCCGTTTTCTAGTCACTAAGGTCACTTCACCTAATTTTGTTTAGTTTTTGCGTTGTTTTGTTTTTGGTTTCTCTTTTAATAAATAGCCATCTGCGTTGTGAGTCTGAATTCTGTCATTTGGTTAAAAAGACAGACTTTTTTTTCCGCTGAGGTTTCTTTCTCCTTTTTTTTTTCCATGTAGCTTTTCCCTTCTCCTCTCTATTACATGTGTTTCTTCCCACCCATCTCTCACTTGCACAAAATTTATTCCACCCAGTTAGAAGCTAGTTACCACATTCCTGGGAGAACTTATCTTCCTTAGAAGACTTGTAGTATGAGAAGACAGTTCCAAAGCAGAAGAAGTCTCCTTCCTTATTTGCCATTTCCACAACCAGAATGGTATTTTGATCTTCTGTCTGTTGGTGACAGCTGATGAGACAATTCTCAGAGAAAAAAAGAAACACCTTGTCAGCATGTCAAACACACTGGAAGAATTTGAGAGCAGGAAGGAAGATTGTTGTCTTTGACCCTGGAGGAGGAGAGGGTTCAGTTTTCAGGGGGTTATGAAGCATGACTAGTGCTTTCAGGGACCTGCTCATGCAATTTTCCAGGGACTTCAGCATCTGTATGAAGCTCTGCACTCCTCTGAATTGTTAAAGATCTGTCCACAGGACAGGTTTGTAGATAAACTACAGCAAGGAATTTGGTGTCTGAGATTTGGGAGGGTTTCAGCAGTAGCTCAACTCCTTTATGTATCTGGCAGATATGGGAGATGGGCTGAAGTCAAGTCAAAGCTTTGGCAGAGCTAGGGTGTCATATTTTAACTGTATTTTACATAAGAAAGATGAAACAGCAGAGGTAGGCAAAAGGAAAAAAATGCAGAAATTATTCTTCTATGGATCTCTGTGTCAATTTCTTGAAAATCATTGCTGATTTATCCACTCTAATTTGGGACCTTTTAAAGCTTTGGGATAGTTGGCACTCTACCTTTTGGTTAGTGCATACAGAACAACCTTTGTATTAGAAATAAATTATTTTGCTGATGAGTGTGTGTGGGACACAGTTGCCTACATCAGAAATGAACACTCCAATGCCTCCCCCCTTTTATAGTCAATGCAGAGAAATAGGTGGTTTTAGGGCATGACTCACCCTATTGTAGCACAGGAACCTAAAACTGGGGAGGGGAACTGTGCCCTAGAAATACCATTCCTGTCTGTTGGCTCTGAATGAAACCTGGGGTTTCATGTCCAAGTGCCTGCACCACCAGCTGTCCGAAGTTAGGTGAGATGAACCTGACCCTTAGTGTCTATAAACTAGAGCAGGATGAGAAGACTGAAGCCTTCTTACTTGCATCTTCCCTACCTAAAATCCATAGTTCTTACGTGGTCACTGGAATACTGAAAAGGTATTTGCAAAGCATGTACTATTCTTGCTTGCAGATGACTGGAGCCTTGAGTGGATAGCTTTTTCAATTTTTCTTTAAATGTAGTTGTATATGGGCATGCGATAGATGAAACTTACATCCCCAAATTATGTACTCTGGCATATTACTGAATTTGAGGTATTTAAACTACTTTTAGAACATGAATTTTATCTCAGAAGGTTGTCATGGACCATCTTCCTGTAGCTTATGGAACGTATTGTTAAAAATAAAACTTTTTTTTAATGCATAGAGGTTTGGTTTTTTCTTCTCTCTTTACAATGCTTTATCTTTTTTTATTGATGTGGCTTTTATTTAATCTAATCTTGCCTGGAAGCAAGTAGGATCAAGGATGTTGGGGTCAGTAAACAAATAGGATAAACCATGTGGACATGACTCTTTCTGAGGAACAGCAGGGACCTCTTGGCCACCAATGATTTCTGGTTTCTCCGCTCCGGCACGATGCAGCGCTGGTTAGAGGTAGCCACAAAGGTGTGGGGTAGAAGCTATCCCATTGCTTGACTCAATATATGCCTATTATCTGGCAACATGATTGCACAAGAGGGCTTTAACTGGTCTGCACTTTGTTCATTTTTATTGATCTCCTACCATATTGCTCTCTTGTGAAGCTTATGTTTAACAGTCGGTCAGTTATTTGTTGGGATTTTTTTTAATTTTGGTTTTGCTGGCATTTTTTTGCTTAGCAGACTGTCCATGATAGAAGCCTATTAAAATACCAGTTTTGTTTCTTAGTTCTTCCTTTTATCCTGGTTGCTCTTTACCACAGTTTTTGCTGAGACATGTTTTACAAAACACAGAGCAATTTGAAGTGGTAATTACTGCCTTTTAAAACTTCTAATTGCACTTTCTACTTTCAGTACTTACTTATGGTCCAGACTCTTCCCTAGGGGAAGCTTTGTCTGTGTTGAGCCAACAGCTCTGATACCATTTTCCATTAGTGTCGGTGTGTGTAGTGGCAAGAGTGAGACATGAGCAATTCCTGACCAAGATCATAATCATATGGTTGGGATTTTACCTTGTGTTTCTTCCTTGTGTGGTTAAATAAAACTACCTGCTCTTCCTTCCAGTTCCTGAAGGGAACCTACAAGAAAGATTGAGACCATATACAGGAGCATGTAGTGACAGGACAGGTGGGAATGGCTTCAAACTAAAAGAGAGCAGGTTTAGATTGGATATTAGGAAAAAGTTCTTTACTGTGAGGGTGGAAGGGTAGTGGAACAGGTTGCCCAGAGAAGTTGCAATGCCCCATCCCTGGAAGTGTTTAAGGCCAGGCTGTATGGAGCTCTGAGCTACATGGTCTAGTTAAAAGTGTCGGGCAGGAGGGTTGGAACTAGATGAACCTTGCAACACAGGCCATTCTGTGATTCTGTAATCTGTACATATCTGTGCTCTTCTGTGGAGAGCAAGACCAAATGTACTTATACTGGTTCTCTCTGAAACGTGTTTTAGCAACTTTCTGGTTTGTCTTCTTGGTTTTAAGCTTACCACGTTCATAGCATGTTTTATTTTTGTAATGAGGGAACCTTGAAGTTACAGTAGACTTTCTTTGAACCTGCTCTGCTATCACCAGCTATGACTTTCTTCCTGCAAATGACATTTTAAAAGACTCAGTTTAGAAAATACTGTGTCTGTAGTAGATGTTATTTTCTGAAAACCTCTTCCTGTTGAATGGTTTCAGAGAGTGTGCATTTCATTATTATTGCTGGTCAGCTTGATTTCTGTTTTCCAGCTACCTCTTCTCTTCTGTACCTCTGATGCAAAATAACTATCAAGACAACAGGATGATGTCTGAAAGCAGATTTAGGAAGGAAAGTGGCAGGGAGGGTGTGGTGTGAGGAATGTCAAGTGACTAAAACCATAAGAATTAGAGAGGGAATGTACTAGAGCACTTATATCAACCTATTACACACCTTTATCTTTTAACAAGTGTGTCCTAAAATAGTGAACTTCAAATAACGTCTCATGGGAAACTTAGTGTCTGTGAGAGCTTCATCCAGTCCTGACAGCCACAGGACTCCTCCACCCCCAGCTTGATGGGAAGAGCAAAAGATAAAGGTGCTTGCAGCAAGTTGCTCATGCAGTATTATTGTCAGCAAAGTTTTTCACCTACTGTGCTATGCCACTCCTCTGTATTGTCAGCCTTAATGCTGTAAAATCATGTCATAGAAATCTGGTATTACGTACTGGAGTAAAGTCAATACATTAAATACTTCAGTGATATTCAGCCTCTGTCTCGTAATGGGACACTGCTGCTATTTGGTTTCATGTGCTAAAAATCATCTTGTTCTTAGGTGCTCTCTCCTGACAGTCTGACATTCAAGTGATGTAGTATAGGTCTGTTGAAGTATTAATCAATAAGTGGTTAAATTGGATGTGGTCTAACTACTGTTTTGTTGTTGATTTTTTTTTTTCCCCCATCCTCCAGCTTGGTGATCCATCCATTTTCCCTGCTGTCATCGTGGAGCATGTTCCTAGTGCAGAACTCCTACATAACTACTCTGGCTTAACCTGTGTGGATGAACCTAGTGACATGATCACTGAAAACTCTCTGGACGTCGCAGAAGAGCAAATCATAGAAGATGATGATATCACCCTCACAGGTTGTTAATAAAAACATTTTCTATGAGATGTTTTTGCACGAAGATGGCTGTGACTAATGGTGGAAAAAAGCTTAATGACAAAAAACAACAAGGGAATAACATGAATAGTTGTATTGAATGCTGTTTATTCTGTAAGAGACAGAGAAAATGGCATTAATACTGTTGGCAGGTGGCTTGCAATCCCAGTTGCACAGCTGATAATGGTGAAGAGTTTCATTCATCAACTTCATCCAGAGATTAAGACAGGGTCCTGCTCAGAGTACCAAGAAGATTTTTCTTTGCTCTTCATAGGTTTAGTTTGCTCTTATTTAATAGCCAGTACATTCCTAAGTAAGCATGTATACCAAAAAGCTGGAATATGCAGCTTGAGTAGATGTACTACTTTTAACTTTCTGAGAGTGTACAGTTAACTATAAAATGTGCACATTAGCGTGACTTACTGGTGTAAGTATGCTCAGCATAGTAATTATTTTGGATGTCTAATAATAATTAATGCCTAAAATACGCGTTTTGTGTAAGTTCTGTTAGAAAAGGTATCCCCAAAGAGAAAACAATTCTCAAGAGAAAAGCTCAAAGAGTTCACATTTTTTAAAAAACAGCTCCTCACTTAATGCATGCATTTGAAGCATTTTTGGAGAACAAATTTCAAAGGTGGGGTAGTCTCCTTTCATCCACTAGGCTCCACACCTGGACTGTCTCCAGGGATGCAGACAGCTTTTTGGTTTCACTCATGCTTTTGACATTGTTTCCGAAGGGATATTCTGATACAACCTTTTACTACCAAAAGCAAAACAAGAACTCAACATGACATGAAGAACAGTTCACAGAGTAAATTGACATGAGCTGTTCTCAGTAAATTGCTGATGAAAATCGCTCCTTTTTACTTTCTTAGTAGTGAATTATCTGAGAACAGACTGTGACCAAACAAATAAGTTAGGTTATTATTCAAGAAGGTTTTACATAGTCAAACATTATTTGAGACCTCTTGCCAACTATTTGCTTGCTGTTCATATTAATTATTCACACTGCAACTGCATTTCCTCGGTGTATTACTTAAGCACCACTTAATGTGTCTGTGTGAATTTTCATAGTGGATCGGTTTTGTGAATCCATATTCACTGTAATAATATCTTGTGTGTGAACTTTTACTTGCATGAGTAATTGTGAAACTCCGCTTTTGTGGAGTTTAAGAAAACTTCTTAAAGTTTTTTTTTTGTTGCTGGTCACATGAGAATGGTTTGCAAATTGCTGCCAGAAACTGAAAATATGTAATCCTTGTAACCGTTGGTGTGCAAGGGTTTCAGGGATACTTTGGAGGCAGACAAGTACGGTATTGTTCCTATCATCCGTTGTAGTTGAAGCAGTCTGGTTTTCTTTAAAAGCAAAGTCCTGAGAAATGAAGAGCTGCCACTTTGCAGAGATTGTTGTTGTGAAGGAGATGCTACCTAATGATCTGTTTCACATTCTCCATCCTGCTAGCTACTGTACATGCTGTGGGTTTCCTTGGAAAGTAGATGAATGCAGGCTGGGCAGGGACCAGCATAGCTGCGGAAAGCTTCTGCTCAGGATGCAAGACAGGCAGCACTGGTAGTAGCTCAGCCCATGGTTTCTGGCAGGGAGCTATCCTGCCTGACTCTGTTGGGGTAGAGTCTGGGGCCCAGGGCTGTGAAGGCACCCCAGAGGAGGTAAGGAGAGGACATGGGGGAAGAAGTCCCCTGTCACCTCTCTGCCCACTGCAGACAAGCATTGGCTGTGGCCACAGCTGCCGGCTTGAACTGCAAGACTGCTTTGTGGAAGAGACACAGTTCAAGCACAGCTTGCTGTAAGCTGCCTCTGAAATGAGGCTAATTGTAACTGGAATTTCCCACCTACTCTTTTTTCAGCTGATTTTTTTTTTCTTCCCTTCTTTAAAGTTTTCTTGATTTTATTCATGGGCATGTTTGGTCTCAGCAGTGAAATGAGTTGTTTTACTCTTTGAAGTTTGTACCAGTCTTTTCAGTCACTTCCACGTTATGCCTTTGAGAGAGGATCAGACATTGTAAAGGCTGTACTAATTCCACAGTAAAATATTTATAAGCCTGAAGTTCACAGCAAAACAAAACTGAAACCACTATCATTAATGACTAAACTTTACTAAGTGATGACTGCTTAATATGAAGGATTTGGGGTGTTTTAAATTACTGGTTTTTTCAGTACTGTTTTATGACTCTAAAACAATAAGCTTCTCTCTTCTCCTGGACTAACGGAAATTAGCAGTAGGCCTCATGATACTGAAGCACTTAGTTTTTAGGGATCTATGTGCAGAATAATGGATGCTGGTAGGTTTTTTCATCTCTAAGATGTAGCTTCAGCCTTTCAAAAGCACAGCTGTCACACATTGGTGATTACTTGCCTGTAGTATAAATTATAACCTACAGAAGACTGTAAGAACAGCATCTGTTTCACGTGAAGCCCTGCTGAGAGATGGCCAGCAACCAGCTTTTTAGTTATGTTAACGTTCACGCTGTAATTTTTTTATAATGAATAGGCAGACCTGCCTTATCACCCTCTTCTTTAAAAGCAGTTTTCCCTGGAAGAAACTGCGATAGCAATTTTATGGTCAGTTTGTTGCCAGTATTATGGAATTTTAAATGATTAACCATCAGGTAGTAAAGGGGGATTAACAAAATTAATGGGAGCATTTGGCTTTGAATTTAGTTTTATCTCTAAATGGAATATTGAAATTTTTTTTCTGTGACAAATACAGGGGATAATGTTTTGTGCACAAGAAATTCCAAGCCAACCTGTCAGATAGTACAATTTGCTGCACTTTGTATATTTTACCAGTGTGGCTAATTATGCTTTTAAGGTGCACAGGAAGAAAGAACTAATGTAATTCCTGAAACCATTCTTTTAATTATTGTTATAATTTTTTCTTTTAACTTTACCATGACTGGTGAGTTTAATTTAGAAAAAACAACAGTTAATCGAAGCCTGCCATTTTGTGGTTCACCTGTTCTGGCACTGTTTCATGGGAACAGGAAAGTGGCAGCACTGAGACAGTTTTGGGGGGAGATGACAGAGGAGGGACAGAAAATTTGCACTTAAGTGCACTGTGCCCTAGTCTGAATAGGGAGCACGGAGGTGTGCGTTTTCAGAGATCAGTAACAGTTATTACTAACCAGTTCTGAAGTTATTTTACAACATTTTGAAGTTCGGTAGCATTTGCTTTGTATGTTTTGTGAAGCTCTAGCGGTCCTGCACAAACTCAGCATCTTAGGTAGTCATTTGCGATGTACAAAGAAATCCAAAGGAGTAGTTAGGTGGAAACTGAACTTCAGTGTTAATCTGTAAGGATTATGGGTTGATGAGATGCCAGTTGTAAAAAAAGGGGTATGGTTTCAGTTACTTTGTAAAGAAATTATTCACGGCTGCCTGTGGCGTCTGGTTAAAAACAGAGAGGGTTTTTTCATATACGTCCCCAATGAGTAATTTTCTTTATAAATTGTAAAGCCTTATTTTAAAAAGAAAATGAAGGGTGATGTGCAGGTCTTCTTAAGTACTTGGGTTCTTAAACTGAGTTTTCCAGTGTCCGATAACAATCAGCTCAGGGTTAATAGTAAAAAGTGAGTGCTTAAATTTAACAGCCAGCTATGCTGCAAAAGGGGGCTCTGTCTCTGTTTTGTGGATCTCTTTATACCTTTAGTAACTTCAGATTTCTTCTGACATTATTTTGAGGCTCTGCAGTGCCTGGTTTTGTCTCTAGTAAAGCCAGCAGTGAATTTAAACACAGTTGTGACTACCACAGCCCTTATCTCGGCCTGAACATGGACTTGTGTTGTCCACTCTCCAGAGCTGCCAGCCGCCAGGGAAACAAAGGGAGGGGACAGGATTGGCTGGAGTGGTGTAAAAATTTCAAAAAAGACAGTAGTAAGGAAAGCAGGACTTTGGACTGAGGTGGAGAACTTCCAACATGAGGCACATTTACAGAGCAGAAAGCTCTGTTTGGGCAAGCCTCGGGCTAACGCTGATTCATAGCGTACCTGGATTCACAGTAACTGGGCTGTAATTGGCATGCAGATACAGAGGCTTACATTTGTGGCTTGCTCAGATAAACAAAAACTTGTAGAGGACCTTGGGAGAAAACTGAAGATATTTTTAGGTGTGGTTTCCCCCCTCCCCTCTCTTTTTTGTTTTCCCCTTTTTTCTCCTCCCTTTTTCTTCTCCCATTTTTTCTTCCCTGACTCTTTTTCCCTTTTTCATTTTTTCCTTCCCCATTTTTTTTACCTGTTTTTTCCTTTTTTTTTTTTAAAAAAAAAGCTTACACCTATTTAAGATGTTTGAAATGTGATACTTGTCAGAAATTATACCCTCCACCCTCGTTCTTTCAGTTCTGACTTTGCTGAGTGTAACAAATAAGCCATCTCATTCCAATTCTTCTTAAATCTGCTGCTTGTTGAGGAAGACATCTAGTCCAGGTAGGTTTGCTTGCAAACAGATTGAGATCTGGATGGGAGCCCAAGACACAGGGCTGTGAACTGCCAACCTTTGGGATAACAAAGGGCACGAAGATAGGTGAAGCCAACCAGGTGGATGGACACTGAGAGACACAGCAAGAGCCAAGAATTGCAGACCTTTTAGGTAACAAAGGAGAGAAAGACTGGTGACACCAGTGAGATGGAGGGACACGGACAGGAAGAGCAAGACTTGCGCATGGGTAGACTGTAAGGGTATAAAAGCCCAGGGGTTTCTTGGTTGGGGGTCCTCCTTGGAGGCACCAGCTCGGGCTGTTTCTGTGTTACTGTGCTGTGAATAAATGGCTTTGTGGAACGAGACATCTGAGACTGCCATGGGAAACCTGGGGTTGAACCAGTAAGGAAACCTGGTCTGACTGTGTGAGTGGGATGTGTGGGGAGTCAAGCTGGGCACCGTCAGCTCACTGGAGCCATGCCCTGTGAAGGGGCTTCTGCCCCAGCAGTGGCAGTCTCTGGCCTTGAGAGTGTGACTACCAGAGTCTCATGAATGGTCAGACTGGGTAGTTTCCTTAACATGCTTATGTTTTTTGTGAGCATCAAATTATATGAATTTCTATGCTTACGTTATTTATATGGCTATTTTAAGTTCCTTTCTTTAGTCTTGGATAAGGATGGTAAACCTTTAGCCATGTCGTATAACAGTGATGTAAAGCTGGCAACCTCTGCTGTCATTCGGGGGAAGAAGTGACTCTACTCCATAACCTGAAAGCCAGTGAGCAGGTTTGGTCCTCCTACAGCTCTCGGTGGGGAAAGAGAAGACAGCAGCAGCTCTCTCCTCCCTTCCTGCAGCACTGAGAACCTGGGGGTACCACTGCTAGCTTTTAAATTGTATGGCAGCGTAAACCAGCCGTGCTCCATGGCTTTAGTTGAGCTGGATTGTGGTGGGTTAACCTTCCTGTCCATTCAGTGTTGAAACTGAGAACAACTGCTTTGTCAGTGCTGTGTGCCTATATTTAGGGTCACATCCTTATTGAGGTCTTGGTAATGCTGGTAAATGGTATGGAAAGTTTGCATCCAGATAAAACTTAGAACCAGAAATGATCAAGTCATCAGCACCAGGCCAAGCATGAGCATGCCCACAGACTGCATGGGCTGTACATGTTCTGTCTCCTCCTCAGCTGGCTAGGCATTCCCTAGTGATGCTGTTTGGCCCTTGGGGCTGAGATGCTCTGTGGCTGAGCTCTTGAGCTTGCCAGCTGCCTGACAAAATTATCTGCAATTTGCTGTCTTGCTCTATGGCTTCCCAGGCCGGGAGCTTAGTCCGTTCTCACTGCCTCTCCTTTTCTCTTCATGCTGTCCTCCTCCCCAGCTCTGTGTTTCTCATTTCTTGAGGCTGTTTGGAGATGTCAGCAAGAAGGTGCAGACCCTTAACTGTCTGAATGTCTTTGCAAGATATGGGGTGGAGGTGTTCCTGTAGGCAACAGGATGACTTGCTGTGTGGTTCAGGGCTTCCCAACACCTATCTACTTTATTCTCTTTTAGCCTAAGCCTCTTACTCTTGGGGCTGGTGGGACTAAGGTAAAGAAAAAAATCCAGAAGGTAAGGAGTCTTCTGTAAAGCACAACTGGGTGGAGGAGGTAGGGCTCTTGTGTGCACCTCAGCATTCATCTTTGCCCTCTCCTAATGATACAAATGCTGAAGCTGTAAACATGTGGGGTGAAACCAGGGTTGGTTGGTTGTTTTTTTTTTAATTGTGTAATTGCTTATTGCTAACTGAGCTGGATGCTCTTGTTATTGCTCTGATATTTTTAAGGTTTTTTGTGTTTTTTTTTAAGTATAGAAATTTTGGCATAAACTTGCTTTTGTGCGAAGAAATGTAAGAAATGTTCCACGGTCATTACATTGTGTCTGAAGGTGCATGTCTGCCTTTTTTTTTTTTTTTTTTGTGACTGCACCACCCAAAATTCCTCAAAACTAAACAAGGAGTGAGGGCCTGAAGCTGACTTATTACCATTGCTGGACTGAGAAAGTAGATGAGGTTTCTTGGTGTCCTAGGGAGGGGAATACTAACGCAGCCATTTTTATCACTTTGATAGATGCAAGTGAATTCCCCAAAGTTGCATCAAATTCATGTCAGAGGATAAGGAAGCCCGGCCCATGCATTTCCATCCAACAAACAGTAATTTCTAAAAGAATGTGTAAACCAGTTTTAAATGTTTACAGCACCAGGAACTACCATCTGTCTTATTTTTCATAATACAATTATTTTTTAAAAATCCTCCGGTGAAGTACTCTTCCAGTTAAACCCATATTATCTTCTTGGGAGAGCTGTTATTTTGCAAAATGATATTTTACTGGATGTTTTTGGTGTGTACCCTCAGATGACCTTCAGATGTACCTTAAGCATCATAAATTAATGCTCAAGAGCTTTGGGTTTGTCTAATGGCTGCCGTCCTGAGATTGATGAGGAATTGTCTAGAAGTCAAAAATTTTGGAAGATTTGCCAGCCCTTTGTATTGCTTTTCATGTTTCATGTTTGCTTTCCAGTATGTTCTTGGAGCTTGCACTGTTAGCCTTACCTGTAATTCCTATGAGTTTGAATGGTTTAGGATTCATTTACACCTTTAGATCGTATGCTGTCTAATGGAACTTGTGGAATACTTTTTTTAATATCCTCCAGGCTAAATGACTGGATATTTTTTATGAGCATCTCTTATTTATGGAATTCACTTCCATTCATAGAACCATAGAATCATTAGGGTTGGAAAAGACCTCTTAGATTGTCAAGTCCTACCGTCAACCCAGCACCACCACCATGTTCACCATTAAATCATGTCCTCAGGTGTCATATCCACATGTTTTTATGTGGATAACACAAAATATCGACATGTGGATAACACTTTGGACCACCGTAAGAAGTTAGCAATATCATGTTTTTTAAATAATATTCTCTGGACTATTGTTTGTGATAGTGATATTTCTTAGGTTCATGGGTTTTGTGTTTTACTGCATAATCAGCAAAGAGAGGGGTTAGAACAATGAGACAGAAACAAAAGGTTTGTACTGGGTTTGGGTTTGGTTTTTTTTACGTGTAATCTGAAAAATGTACTGTACTAAATAAATTATTGCACTCTGCATTTTCTCCCCAGCTAATCTGTTTCTACTCATGTACTAGAAGACCATGTTTACTACGTTTTCTTTTTTTTTTTCCCCTGGAAATGAAATAAGAATAAATATTGTGTTAAGCTTTAAGTCCAGTTTGTAGCTTTTTAAGAATTATTTTTTCTCCTTTACTTTTAGTTGAAGCATCTTGTCATAATGGAGATGAAACAATGGAAACAATCGAGGCTGCTGAAGCACTTCTCAATATGGACTCCCCTGGTCCTATGTTGGATGAAAAAAGAATAAGTAAGTTTTTTATAAAAGAAAATCCAATTTGTATTTGCCTTGTTTGTGAAAGGAGGAGGGATTCAGTGCAGTGTGGTTGCATGGAATTGGTACGATTATTTTATAACTTCCAGATACCCTTTACGTACATAGTTTGGGTATCAGAAATCCAATGTTATATGCATTGAAAGATTTCATTGCCATGCCAGAGTTGAACAGGAAAAGAAAGAATCAACAATTACAAACGGAAGGTATGAATGAAGTCGGGTGGTTTAGATTGCAGTGTTTTGCTTGGCTGATAGAGGATTAGCATGTTGCAGGATAAAAGAACATATACTTATATTTGCAGATTGCCTTAAATGTGAATGTGTCTTCACCAGATAATTGTGCTTTTTTGGGGAGGTGGGTTATATCATTAAATTTTTCTATTTTAGTAGTGCTTCTGCTTGTGTAAAATGTTTTCAGCTCATATATTCCCTTATGAACTAGTCTTCTGTCCCTTGAAGGCCTGAAGTGTCATAGTTTTATTTTATTCTATGTTTAAATTTTTGGTCTAAAACCAACTTTTAAAAGTCCTCATGGCTGTGTGAAAATATTCCTTTTGTCCTCTTCTTTTAAGCAACTATGTTTGGCACAGCTGAAGAGGATGATATGGTGGCTCCTATTACACATGTGTCAGTCACACTTGATGGGATCCCTGAGGTGGTGGAAGCCCCAGACCCTTATGCTGAATCACCAGAGACTCCAGAATTTGAACAACCAAAGAAGAGAAAAGGTAAGATGATACCGGAGAACAGCAGTGTGGAGTAGGAGAGCAGGGGGTGGCATGGTCGGTTCCCCTGTGCGTGTCTGGAACCATTCTAGGTGTCAGGCCAAAATAATTGAGCGGACTCAGTTAGAATTGCAGAAGAAGCATTTTCTTCCTGAGTAGTGTGAGCACATATACTGGTGCTTAGACTAATGATGTAGTAGAGATAGCAAAGATGGCTTATCCTGCAGGAAACAGAAATCTCTGCTTCTTCCTATTTATAAGAATATTTCTTCTTCAGAGCAGAATTGCAATACAAGCTATTGTATTGCAATACAAGCTTTTGTTATTGTGAATCCTGAAGTACTTTCATTAGCCCTTACCTAGCTTCAACTGAAGATACTTGATCAGTTCAGAATAGGGGATGAGAATGAGGAGGGCTTTTTAGCTTTTCTTAAATATGAAGGATTTAATTTTTTTTTTAATAGCTACATGCTATAATAAGTGTTAATCCCATTTCCAGTAGATTACATTTACACAGTGTAGTGATGTTCCATTGTAGTCAGTGCTGTGCCAAAGAGTAATGAAGTGGTGTTAGCCAGACCTTCTGCTCCTGTTTTCCTACCCTACTTCAACGTGGACTGCATCAGAGGTCTGAAGCTGATGGTCTACAAGGAAAGAGAGTCATGTAATATAGGCAGATGTTAGATGCTGTTGCAACAAATAAAAAAAAAAAAAAGTAAACCAAGGGCGTTATGTTTCTGGAGCTAATCCTAAGGCTAACCCTAGAGCATGATAAATAAAAGCCTTCCAAAACAGGAATCCTGCTGCCCAGCCAGTCAGCTACCTACCCAATCAGCTATCCTGCTGAATAGGAGTGCGTTTTTACTGCTACTTTTGCTGCTAATTCCAAATGTTGGGAGTTATCTGTGAGAGAGAGCATAGCAGCCTGTGGAGATCTTGGGGAAGCCTCCTGAGCCTCATATGTGTCACAAGGTCCTGTAGGCAGGGGTGTGGGTCAGGAAGTCTCTGATTCCCCTAAGAAAGCTGAACTGAAACTGCTGTGGAAGGGAGCTTTACCAGCAGCTGCTCTAAAAGTACTGCTGGGAAGCTACCGTGCTGTGCGCACTACTGTGAGATAACCACAGCATTGTAAACTGTTTTTTTGTTTTGTTCTTTTCTTTCCTTCTTCTTTTATACTGTTGACTTCTGTGTGTGTCAAAACAAGGAGCTACTGTCTGCTAGACATTTAACCTCTTTGGTTTGATGCTTTCATACCCTCTTTCGTGTTGTGCTTCTGCTTACACCCACTCCTTCCTCCTCCCTAGCTGTAGGTTAGAAAACCAGTTGCTTCACAGCAAATGTGTGTATTTGTTTTAGAAAAAAACCACAAACACTAGAAAAGATTCATCAGCTTAGTGTTTCATTAGCTACTAGTTTTCAGTGAATTTCAGTGTTCATGGGGTAGGTGGTATGGCCTGAGTGATGTTGAAGTGTTACTTCAAAATGTCCCAGCATTTATAAGTCATTGATGTATAAGAATTGCTGCAAAATGTTATTAATTTTGCAGTGCACTTTAGGATGATGTGCAGTGGGTGGGTGGGGTTCTTTTGGGTGTTTTGTGTGTTTGTAGGGGGGTTTTTTAAGTGCAGTCTGTTTCCCTTCCTTTGGTCAGTTTTGAGGCATGGCAAATGGTGGTGGTCATTTTTCCCTATCCATGTCACTCATGATTTTATAGGGTTTTTGTAGATTTTATAGACTTCTAGTGTATTAACCCATCATCTAAACTTAGAGGGATGAATAGTCCAGAGCATTGCCAGCTAACTGGGCCAGAATGGCATTGTCAAGTAGAGCTTCCCCAAGAAAATGTTCTCCAGAAGTGATGAGGTGATTTCACTTCCTTTCCTTGTGGGCCTTACTGCTACAGTAGGAGAGCTGTATCCACCCATCTGCTCAACTCCAAATGTATTCAGTGTGATGTTTGTACTCATGAATGTCTGAGCACTGAGCTGCCAAACTACGCATCAGAAAGACAGGAAAACCAAAGGAGTGTCAGACAAAGAAACTTGGAAATTCGCTGTACTAATACCTTCAGTCTTGTATTTGTTATGGGAAGGTAGTGAAAATACCAATTATAAATTCAACTAGCTAGCTAAAACTATGGTAGCCCCACATAAGGCTTAGCTCTTGCATATTCTTCATCCTTCCTCTTTGTAAAATTCTTTCCTAAAAAGGAATTTAGTGATGTACTCCAAAAAGTAATAAATTCATGCTGTATTGAACCAAAGAAGAATGCATGCTAGTGCTTAATGTGCTTTCAAAAAATACCTTCTTTTAAACAAAGGAAACATATCTGGTGTGTCTCTGTTAATTGTTTCTCTTGATGGTATCAGTCAGCACCTGGAGATTATAGTTCACAGTGTGGTCTGAAACCATCGTCTTAAGTATCTCTAGCCTAGATATACAGCAGTAACATGGATACATTTCTGTAAAGAAGTTTCACATTCTTCACTGGTTGCTAATTTTGGTTGGGCTTCTGGTAGAGGACTGTCCAAATGAGATGCCCTGAAGTAGTCTAGGATGAAGAAAGAAAGCCTAGAATTGCTGTTGCTGGAGTATTCATATTTAGTAGCCTAGGTTATCTCTAATCAGAATTATGTAAATTACATGGGATCAGTACTTCTGTTTCCTGAAGCTTACCAGGATAGTTCAGTCATGACCTAATTGCAATCTCATCCACTTCATTGTGTCTTAAGAACTGAAGGTATTTAGAGATAAGGTCTAAATTAGTGACATCAAAATAACACTCCCTACTCCTTAATAGCTACATTTACACCTGTTCAAGAGGGGAAACAAGGCTAGCCTAGCACCCAACAGTCTTCCTGTGATACAACTTAAAGGGGAGAAAGCACTTAGCCAAAGTTACCCTGAGGGATTTCTTGTGCCCTAGAGGCTGATCCATACAGAGTGACTTCACCTAGACTTTTTAGGGAAAACTGACATTTTTGCAACCTATAATGATGAGTGGATAAAAACTTTCTAAAAATATACCCCAGTAGTTCTTTATCCTTTCATATCATGATATATGAAAAAAAAATGTAGGATTTCCTCCCTCCCACTTTCATTCAAGTCAAGGAAAACCTTACTGGCCAAAATGGTGAGTGTCGTTTGTGTCCTGTCCTCAGTCATGAATCCTGTCTGAATGGAAGCAAGAAAGTTAGCGGACTCCAGGTATTACTAGAGTTTCTTCACTATAGCTCTCTGAACGAACTATCCCTCCTCCCTCATACCCTGTCAAAAAAAGAGAAAGAAAAAGGTTATAAAGGTGGACTTAGCAAGACTGCTAATGTCAAAAGATGAGTGCTCAAACCACTGTTTCTTATGACTTCCTTATAGATACTTGGAAGTCTAGAACAAAGGAGATAGTGCAACCTGGCACTGAGCTTTTTTTTTTTTCAGAGCTAGTGAAAAACTGTCGCTCTTACTCTGCAGCAGAGCTGTTTCCTTACTAAAACAGCCCCTAAAAACAAAACCAAAAGTGGAAAGTTATAGTGTATGAGATTGCTCAGGCCTATCGGTCTTGCCTCTTTTTAGAACGTCAGTTCTTTTGAATTGCAATAAATAGAGAAAAAGAAAAATATTTTTCTTTAGATCTTTAATTATGGCAATATGCTATTTGGACTAGAAATATGTTTCTCTGAGTCTTATATGTGCTTAGTCTGTTCTGTCTCTCAAAGGATCATAGGCAGTAATTTAAGTAATTTAAGTAATGTCGATGTAGTAAGGGGTCACTGCAAAACCTGATAAGATAAATTGCTGTTTCATAAGAAAGTTCTGAAGGTTTCTGATTAATTACTTCACCTGTAAAAGCTGCCATTGCAGAGAATGAGAACTAATAAAGGAGTAGGTTCAAGGTTTTATATTGAAAAATATTTCAGCGTGACTTCGATTTTTTTATTTCCTTAAGTTTCAGTAGTTGATTTTGCAGCATTTTCAAATGAATGCTCTTCATTCTTCTAGTCGGTTGTAACTTCTTTCTTTCAGTCTTCCTTACCAAATAGAGCCACCATGCTTATGACTTTAAAAACTGATTTTTTTTTCAAAGGTTGTTACTGGTTCTTCTGATCGTTATAAACAAGTGACTTTCCTCTATGTGCAGCCACTGTTGAAAAAGGTGTAAAAGACAACAGGATGGAAAAAAATGTTTGTTTCACACGATAGTGTAGTTTGATACTGTCAGTGGAGACTTGCAATTGATTAAACAAGCAAGCAATCTTGTTTTGTACCTAAATTTTGCTGATGAGGGAACAAGATAGTGCTCTGTATTTTATCTGTCTTCTCCTCTTTAAACTCTTACCCAGAGTTAATAGCTTATTCTTCTCGTCTTGTCTGTTTTAAGTGCTCTTAAGAGTACCTAAATAGCCACAGAAATTTCCAAAGCAGATGGACTTCAGGAAAATGAATATAGTCTTTACTAAAAGTACAGTAAGAGCATAGGGGGTCCAATCCTGCTCTAGAAAATGAAGAAGTTCAGCATAGAAGTGAGTTCCTAACTTAGTAGAAATTGAATATTCTTTGAACTGGGGAAACATATCTCTTCCCTTTTTAGGTCCTTGTTTGTTTGGTTTTTTTTGTTTGGGTTTTTGTTTGTTTGTTTGTTTGTTTGTCTGTTTAAAGCTGCAGTGACTCACTGGTGGTTTATTTCAGGGAAAAAACCGAAACCATCTCGTTCTGAGTCCCCTACTACAACTCCAAACATATCTGTGAAAAAGAAAAACAAAGATGGAAAGGGTAAGTCAAAGAGTTGTCACTGAAGTTTTTAAAAGAACATTGTTTCTGAGTGACCTGTAAAAAGAAGTTCACCAGTTCTCTTGTGATGTAAACCCAAGTCTTATGTTCACGGATGGTTAACATATCTCATCATAAGGCAAGTAAAAGACAAACATATGAGCTTGGTGAAATACTCAGTTCCTAGGGAGAAAAATGTATTTGTCACTTCAGTTGCAAGGGTTCTTGGAAACTCTTCAACCCCCCACAGGGTCTGCTGTGTTTTCAGTGAAGTCTTGGGGAGTGCTTTGCATTGTATTAGTGTTTCTTGGGCTGTGGTTATTTTGACAGATGATCTTTGAAAACGTGTTCCATCTGTGTCTAATTCTGCATGAGGAGCTAATCAAGGCTGCCAGTCAGCAGCAGGAAGTACCAAGCCCTGAATTTGGAGAGAGGTTATAACACAGCTTGAAGACTTCAGCAGAAAACTTGGGGGTTTGATACTTTAATTCCTCCTGTGTTTAAAAGGGAGAAATAAAAATAGATGCCACATAACTGATACAATAAATCATTTCCTCCAGACTGGACTGTTCAGTAATGCCTGTCAGTTTTGTCAACAGCTCTGTTGCTTTGCTGTTGGGTCCAACGCCTGCACCCGTGCCATGTCTCAATGGCAGCCTGATGCTGTGGACCCAGCGAGTTGTGCTGCACTCAGTGGGAGCTGGAAATGAACGTCCCTCATGTCACAGCTGCCTGCTTGTATGCCTAGGGACTGATGGGCTTGCATGCATGCAGTACTTGCCGGGACAGAAGCCCAGCCAACCTTGGAAAATGGGGTCATAACAATGTCAGACTCATGAAGTCAGAAAAGTCTCTATACTGACAAATGAATATGTTGGGTTTTTTCTTTTTGAAGAGGCATTTTCTGCAATAACAGGAACAAAATACTATTGGCAGGCAGTAAATATTTGACAT